>NC_087437.1:35537838-35886556 GCF_036321535.1 Camelus dromedarius
GGGGCCAGATATGAAACCTGAGGACAAGGACCCCTAGGAGGCTGGAAATGAGATAGAATTTGCAGTGGCAATGGTGTTCACCCTATGCTTTGCAGCACAGTGGAAGCACAGGACAGCACAAAAGAGTGTGGATCCTGGCACTATAGTTCTGGGGTAGAATCTCAGTTCTCTCAGCTTTTGGGCAGGTCATTGGAGCCTCAGCATTTTCTTCTATGAAATGGGGACCTGATACGTACCTCAAGGACTTGAGTAGAATCCAATGAAACAATGTATCTTCATATTCTTTCACACCCCAGGCATTCATCCAGTGCCAATGAAATTCTACCTTCCTCACTAAAAGGTCTGGACTCATTAACCATGGGGACAGCCTCCCTCTCCAAAGGTCTGAGATTTTTATATCAGATTGCTGCTCTGCTCTACCCCCAAACGTTGGTTCTCAAATGTAGCCACACACTGGAACCACTTGGGTAGTGTTAGAAACTATTGATGCCCAAATCTGACCACAGAAAATCTGATTTAGTTAGTCCTAGGTACGTCCTAAACATCAGAATTTAAAAAATCTCACCAGATGATTCTAATATGCAGCTCAGGTTGATAAACAGAGGTCTGAAGGATTGTAATGGTGGGGGGGTAATCCCACTTTTCCTCTAGTATGTGTCATATTTATTCCTTTCTTATCCTGGAGACTTGTATACAAAGGGTCATGCTATTTACGTCTCTCTTTCTGAGTCATAACTTCTACCAAAGCTTCTATTTGGTTCCTCTTCAGACAAGGGCTAAACAATTGGTCCAGTCTTTGTTGCAGGAAACTGACAGGACCCCAAGAGATCTGTCCTACTTTGTGCTTAGGGCAGACGGTGAAGGCAAAATAAAGGATAAACAGCCCCGTGAAATACCAAACAGAAGAAAAAAAGGAGATACAGAGCAAGACCAGAGTTTGGGGAATTAAGAAGATTAACTGAAAACCAAACAAATGAATAGTAGTGTTTAAAAGATTACTGAAAATAATTCAAATTTATTACTTGCATAAGGCAATCATCACATAAGAGAAAAGATGCATGTACACTGCAACATGGATTGCAGCATATATATACTAGAAATAAATACTAGAATTATATATACATATATACTAGAAATACTGCAACATGGGTTACACATATATAATTTATATTATATATACTAGAAATGAAGTGACCAAAAAATAAATAATTTAAGATCCAGAGGTTTATTAAGAAGTTACCACTTTTCTCAAAAGACTTTGAGCTGTAGTGTATTTATAGAAGAAAAGTTGCTATGACTCAGTGAGTTATCTACGTATTGGTAGGCAACTCAAATTTGGAATTCATCATAACCAGTTGACTCTACACGGTGCTTACCCGCTTACAGTTTGGGAGGTCTACGGCCCTTTGATGAATAGATGGAAAGTTCACAGGAGTAAGGGGTGCCTTCTTTCAATGAATTTGACTGATTGATACAGGAAATTGGGGTGGGGCACAAGCTGAGTATCATAAGATGCCTGAAGAACCTGAGGAGATGGCAAGAGAGGAACTTTCGAGACAAAAGTTATTGAACTCAAGACAATGAACAGCTGATTTCCCCCAGTATCTCCTTATAATACTTTTCCTATAACCATCAGAAAATGTTGGTTAAAAGCAAGCTTATAAATTGAAGGGGCATTGTGAAATTGAAGAAAGGTATTTTCTGATTTTTGTTTAAATGTTTATTTTGGAGCTAGCTTGGGGGCATCCATACTCTCACTTCCATGATGTCATGAGCACTCCATCATCTCCAAAGATTCTGTGAGTCTGACTACTTTTTTGGGTCTTCTTTTAGGCTTTCCCAACACCAGAGGGACACCTAAGAGGTTTGGGGACCAAAAATATGGAATACAATCATAATTTAAATGTTCCACTAATCTGTTTGAAATGTGTGTGTGTATGTATGTATGTGTGTATTTGTGAAGACAGAGAGGAAGAGAGAGACATGGAAAAAGAGATGCTTTTTGAAACCTTCATATACTCCTGCCTTGAATAGCTGTGGGATTCCCTAGCTTATAGATGTAACTGACTATGATGAGACCCATGAAGAGGACATAAATGAACATTTGGGAGTAAATTCTATGGGCTGATCCTGATGCTAAGAGAGAGGCTGACTGCAAGAATCATGGAGCTAGAAGTTCTTCTAGCCCTCCTCACTTGTAGAAGTTTGGATAATTTCCTCAATTTCTCAAAGAAACGTGTTCCACTTTTAAATAATGCTATTAGAAAGTCATTCTTTTGTTCATTGCAGCATTGTTGTAGCAGCTAAAAACAGTAGGCAAACAAAATAACTAGAAGTAAAAGAACATTTAAATAAATTATAATATGTCCATTCAGTGGAAAAGTATGCGTCTGTTAAACAGAATGCAGTAGGTCTATCCTGACATCAGAGTATGAGAAACTGTCCAAAATACATTATTAAATAAAAATAGCAAGGTACAGAACAATGAGTACAATATCATTCATAAGATAGACATTCAGATTTTGGAGGTGAGAGACGAAATGTTGTTCACTGCTTTTCTCTGGGGAGTGAGATTGTGGAATTGAGAGGCATACGGTTATCTTACATATTTTTGATAGTCTGATTTTTTTAAGCCACATAGAAAATATTTTTTAAAAAAGTAAAAGGGAATTTTTTTCTTTTTAATGTTGAAACAAGTATTCACTTTGTGAGTAAAAGTTTTTTTTTTCAGTTGGATTATAGCTGATTTACAATGTTGTGTTAGTTTCTGGTGTATAGCATGGTGATTGAGTTATACATATATGTGTATGTATATATATATATATATATATAAAATGCTGTTTTTCATTATAAGTTATTGTAAGATATTGAATATAGTTCCTTGTGCTCTACAGTAGGACCTTGTTGTTTATCTATTCTGTATATATTTGTTTGTATTTGCTAATCCCAAACTCCCAATTATCCTTCTTCCTCCCTCTTTCCCCTTTGGTAACTGTAAGTTTGTTTTGTGACTATATCTGTTTTGTAAATAAGTTCATTTATGTCACTTATTTAGATTCCACATTTAAGTGATATCATATGATAGTTGTCTTTTCTCTGTCTGACTTCTACTTAGTATGAAAATCTTTAGTTCCATCCACGTTACTGCAAATGGCATTATTTCACTCTTTTCTATGACTGATATCTCACTGTATATGTACATCACATCTTTTTTCCAATCATCTCACAGACATTTAGGCTGCTTCCATGTCTTAGCTATTGTAAATAGTGCTGCTATAAACATTAGGGTGCATGCATCTCTTCAAATTAGAGTTTTCTCTGGCTATATGCCCAGGAGTGGGATTGCTGGATCATATGGCACACCTTCTCCAGCATTTATCATTTATGGACTTTTTAATTATGGCCATTCTGACCAGTGTGAGGTGGTACCTCATTGTAGTTTTGATTTTCAGTTCTCTGTATGTTAATCTTATAACCTGCCCCCTTTCTTGAATTTATCAGCTCTAGCAGTTTTTGTGTGGAGTCTCTAGGGTTTTCTATATATAGTATCATGTCATTTGCATATAGTAACAATTTTACCCCTTCTTTTCCAATTTGGATTCCTATTATTTTCTTGTCTGATTGCTATGGCTAGGAATTCCAATACTATGTTGAATAGAAGTGGCGAGAGTGGGCATCTTTACCTTGTTCCATTTTAGTGGAAAGGCTTTCAAGATTTCACTGTTGAGTATTATGTTGGCTGTGCTTGTCATACACAGCTTTTATTACATTGAGATAAGGGATCTCTGTATCCACTTTGGTAAGAGTTTTTATAGTGAATGGATGTTGAGTTTTGTCAGATGCTTTTTCTGCATCTTTTGAGGTGATCATGTGGTTTTTGTCCTTTCTTCTGTTCATATGATTTATCACATTGATTTATTTGCACTTGTTGAACCATCCTTGTGACCTATGGGTACAAGTTTTAACAAATAAATCCCTACAGAGATTTAATTAATAAATATAATCTCTATACTTGCTTATAAGTAATATATATATAAAAGTAGAAATTGTATTTTTGGTCCACTAAGAGTCAAGTGTAGGGTTGTGATAGATTTTAGTAAACACTATTTTAATTCATTGAAATGCTATTAGCTTAGTAAGTATTGTTTCTTCAAATATTTGTCAAGTGGTACAGCAATGAAAAAATTGTCCAGCCTGATCCATGGTGATAATTGAACCCTGAGTATCTGTGTATGGGAGATACGATGGGTTTCAAATGTTCATTTATTTATGTGGAATTTATTTTTGTGTGTTTTGGCAAGACTGATTACAGTGTTCATATAACTCAAACTGTCATGGATGTAAAAGGCAATGCCAATTGACATTCTGACAAGCTATTTGCAGCCCTCCAATCTTGAAGTCAGACTCAACTGCATAATTACTCTAAAGATTAGATTATTTTAAAAGCAGACTTACCAGTCAATCAATACACTAAAAACTACCTCTGATTTTCATATAGTGCAAAATGAAAAGCTTATTAAATAACTGATATATACCCATAAAGTGGAAGGCAGAATGTCTGTTTCAGAACATTTAACCTCTTTTTCAGATAGGTAACGGGGACAATAACTGTTTGTCATGGCTGGATGCCACTGGCATGCAGTCTTTCCAGGTTAATTATTGAATGATATGCAGCCCTTCAGTAATTTGACAGTGCTTCATTATGAAAGTTTCAAGTAGGCAGATGTTTCCCTGAAGGAATCAGAGAAATGCAGTGACAGCTTCATTGTAGACTGACAAGAACTCGGATCTGTTCTTTAGATGAAATTGCTAGATGAGCTGAAATGTTAGCAGCTTAGTTTCTTGAGTGTAATATTGACAATCTATCAGTTGATGGACATAAAAAGGATTAATGGAGTGTCACTAATCTTTCTATTAATTACAACCTCAAAACATCACCACCTTAAAAATTTCCCCCAACAAGCGTTCCAGAGCTAACACATTGAAAAGAGAAGAGAATGTAACATAAAATATACAGCATTAGTTTAAGTACTTTTAAGAATATACAGGATTTCCCTAGCAGTAGGTTCTAACTGTATTGCCACTTGGTAATATCATTATTACCATCAGCTGTTTGCCAGTAGCTACAGGTATAATTTTTTTAACTGCTACTGGACTCAAGCCTACTCAGCTTAGTGTGCTTGGCTCTGACACCTCTGACTTTCTTAAAACACAAGGCTTTCCAATTTCCAAGAATGTTTATGGTATCAGTAATTTGAAACAGGTGTTTAAGCCTCACGCCTCTGCTGTGCAACAGAAGGTTTATATAGTTTTCATTATATGTTGAGACAGACCATGACACTTAGAATGACCATCTGTCAGCAAATGAAGGCTGTGTGCTGAATGTAAGATAGATAGGATTTTTCACTGCAGACTCCTTTGAAAGTAATGGGGATGCATTCTCCAGCCTTCTGAATCTTCACTTCTTGTTTTGGATGAAACCAAAAGTATTTTTGTTCCTCTTCTCACAGAAATGGCACCAATGAGCAATCATTAATATACTGTAGAGCATTTCTGCTTGGTTTGTTTGGTTTAAAAAATCGTGAGCCCCTAACTTGATAGAGCATTTAGCCAGTGGATTTCCCCCAGAGGAGTACTTTTTAGCCTATATGTTTTTGTTTTCCAGCACTAAGAGCCGAGATCTTAAGTACTAGTTCTTTGCAAAAATCTAGGCTGTTGAGTCAGCTGCCAACTCAAATGCCCACAGAGACCAGGAAGGGAACGTGAATCCATGAATCTGGCAGGACAGCAGTTGTGGCAACGAGAGAGAGCGGCCCCAGTCAGGAGGGGGCAGTTGTTAGATCTGCTGACAACTACTGTGTAGAAATGCAGGCCCAGCACAATCAGATCTACTCATCACACAGAATAAACTGGAAATCTGGATTTTTACATGCAGTCTCCTAATACTGAAGTATTGGCATAGCATTAACAAAATTAAGATAGTGTAGGCCAAACAGATAAATGTGCAGACTTGGTCTGCCAGGTTTGAACCGACTGCTTAGACTACAAATCTGATTCAGGGAGAGCTTCCTTTGGAATGAATAAGATATTCTGCCCTTGGGTCTTACACACATGATTTCTTATGGCAGTGTTTCCAGCTAGATACTATGTTGTCAGTACCTCGATAAGGATGGTGGTGGTGATGCTGATAACGTTTGGAAATATTGGTAGTCAATCATTTGATGGGCATGGGAGGGAATAATAGTAGAGTGTCTTCTTGTTGCCTGGCGGGTAGAGTCTGAGGTCATGTTCATGTTCACTGTCTTAGACTTTCACATTGTAGCCTATTAAGTGCCTATGTGTTAGTAACTGTTCCATTTATTCGACAAATATTTACTGAGTGCCTGCTATGAACTGAGCATTATTTTATAAACTAAAGATGTAACAGTGAGAAAAAAAATCAATAATCTTTGTCCTTCTGATGGGGCTGTGGGTGACAGTTGGCAAAAGAAAGTATTTAGTATGTTATAGTGACAAGGACTATGGAGAAAATCAAGCAGAGAAGGATGTGAGGAGTACAGGAGAGGGAGGAAGTTATAAGTAAAAAGATGATGCCATTTGGGGTACGTAACTGAGTTGGGGAGTTGCCACTGCTGAGGTAGGAAAAGATCAAAGGAGAAGTGGATTTGAAGATGAAGATCCCGAACTCAGCTTTGGATACGTTACATGTTGGATGTCTATTGGACACTCAATGGAGATGTCAACTAGACAGTTGGACTCCATGGGAAATGGCCATGCTGGGTTTAAAAACTTGAGAGTGACCAGATGGCATTTAAAACCAAGGGATGGTAGGGAAATGAATGTAGATAGAAAGGAGAGGAATTCCAAGAACTGAGTCTTGTAGTATTTACGATGACTTGGCCGTCATGAGATAAAACAGAACCAGCCAACCAGACTGAGAAAGAATGACCAGTTGAGGTAGGAGGAAACCTACAGCATTTGGAATAAAGTGTGAAAACCACTTGGGGGCACTTGATAAAATTCAGTCTGACACTCTGCCACCAAAACAAACCCCCTTTTTTTCCTTGCTCCCCACCTCCCTCTCCTGCTCTCTCCTGTTTATCCATCTCTGTCTCTCCCTTTCTCTGAGTCTGTCCTTCTCTCTCTCTCTCTCTCTCATTCAGCTGGTCTAGGTGGGGCCCAGTGACCAGGTTATTCCAATGCAGGTAGGTATCCATGAACCACACTTTATCAAACATCAAATTAGGTGAACGATTCTGGGGGGTCTGATGGCTGGTCCAGATGTTTCAGTGAGCTGAAGGAGAGGTGAGGGAGCTAAAACTCAGGAGAAAAGGACTTACAAGGCAGTGATTACCAAAGCCAGGCAGAGTCAATGGTGTGACTGATTTGAGGGAACTGATTTAGTTGGGCCTTTATTTATACCCGGTATTGGAAGGCAGCTTAGTCTATGGGTGAGGGTTAAGTAGTTGTCCACGCCAAGTTAGAGCCCATAGGACTGGGAGTCGTGCAGATGATGCTAGAGAATTTGTCTGCCAAATCAATAGAAAACCAATCA
Organism: Camelus dromedarius; assembly: GCF_036321535.1. Classification (NCBI taxonomy): domain Eukaryota; kingdom Metazoa; phylum Chordata; class Mammalia; order Artiodactyla; family Camelidae; genus Camelus; species Camelus dromedarius. The sequence continues at coordinate 35,545,394 of NC_087437.1, forward strand.
CAAATCAATGGAAAAACAATCAAACTGTGTGTTCTACCAGCTCAACAATCTGCCCAAACTAGCTGATACATCTACGGGGTCGTATGAAGGGGACATTGAACCTTTTTCATCAATGCTGCCCAGCATTGTGGCCAACACTTTGCAGGCCCAGAGTCAGCACTTGTCAAGTGCATGAAGGTGGACTCAGGCAAACAAAAATAGACACAGGAGGCATTTGTAGGGATAGCTCACTCTCAAATACTTCTAGGCTATTTTGTTTACATTTCATAAATTCTTTGTTTTTTCTATGAAGCCTAGATATAGTGAGACTTTCTATCCTGGAAGAGCACTGCAATCTGATTTTTAGCTGTGATGTTTAAAGTTGTCAATAACTCTACAAACATGGTTAGTTAGTGGGGCAGTGTCAACTCCAATAGCAAATCCTTGACAGCTCTTTGATTATAACTGGCTTCTCCATCCACTTCAGTGTCACCTTGGGCTAGGAGCTGCTTAGCCTGAGGCAGGGGAAACTTTGGGAGAAGAAAAAAAACATTTTTAATAAGCTTGATGTTCCTCCCACACAATCTGCTCAGATTGGATATTTTGTAATTCTAAAACAGAAACAGTTTTTTCTCAGCTTTAGGCCTTATACATAATTTGCAGTTCTGAGCCTCTTCTAGGCATCTTGTGAAATAATGACACAGTTTTGACTTTCTTGCTTAGAGGATCTAGTTCAGTGCATAGAACAACTCTGTTCTACTTCTGTTTCCCAGCAGAGCTTCTTCCAATTCATGTAGGGGAGAAAGGTGTTCTCTCTGGCTATCTTCCCTTCTTGGAGACTTCCTTCAGAAGATTTCCCTTCAAAGGTTTGACAGATCATTTTCCTAATTACAAAATGAAGACTTTGGTAGAAGACACTAGATGCTATATCCCAAGTTCTTCTGCTTTTCTCTCTAATGGTGTACTGTCTTGACTATAATTTTAATTTTGTCCTTTACTTAACAGAGGCCCTCCATAACTACATTTTCATTTTCTGTATCCCTGAAGTTACAACATTTTCTAGAGAAGCAATAGTTACTGTAACCAGAAATTATTTAGTATGAACTGATGATGTATGAAAATTAGTCTACACTCAAATGTCCCTATTTGTTCAATGCTAGTGTGTCTGGCCCATTGTTCCAGCATCTTTGAGGGCCAATCTCTTGTTGCAACTTAGGGCAATACAACAACAAATGAAAACTAAATGATTATAAAGTATAATTACAATTTTTTAAAAAAGAGTTCTAGATGAAGCACATGAAAGTGGTACTGGCAAACTGCTTAAACCAAAACAAAGCAATTGACAAGCAAGGGAGTTAAAACTAGATACCAATAAGATAGAAAATTGACAAGGATGAGAACCAGATAACTTATTTTAAAAGGGAATGATTTGACTTTGAAAAGATGATAAAGAGGCCCTTGAGAAAATTAATGAAGCCCTTGAATGCATCTGTGAAACTGACTTTTATTATTGTGCTGTGAAAGTTGCATGTGAAGAGAAGTTGTGTGGTACTCCCAATTTAACCAAATTGGTCCATTCTTAGTTCATTTTAAGAATCCAGGATAGTTTCAATTATACACATCTTTTAAAACACAAGATAAAAACTAACATAGTGTTTTCAGCTTCATTTGTTCAATATAAAATCTGCATTAAACATATAAAAATAGTTATTGTGAAATTTTGGTTTTTCATTTTCTATAGATTCACTTGAAGTGACCTTTCTCAGGTACAATCATCCCTAGGAAACAGACTTCCTGTGTTTGTTGCCCTGATTTCACGATTCTGCTGTCCATCAGGGTAGATCACCCTTCCTACCCTCCCTCTTTCTCTTTCATCCTTATCACACAAGTAGAATCAATTTTAATAATGTATTTTATTTAACCCAATATATCCAAAATGTTATAATTTTAAAAATTTACACTTTTTTTTTTTTAGGGATCAGAAGCCAGAGAGCTCTCTGGTCTCCCTCAGACATGTGACTAGGTGGTTGGGAAAGGGGTCCATGGACCGTCTGCTGCTAGGAGTGGGGACAAGCTGAGTTAGTAACAGCATGTGTGAAAGGGGAATCAGGAGAGGTCAAAGTGCTTCCCTAGATGTGCTCGCTCTGGGTACAAAAAAGCTCCTGCCATGGCTGAAGGAGGTGGCGGGGTCCTGGGAACTGTGTCATGTTTGTGTGTGCACATTGGCACTGTGTTTAAGACCCGGAGAAGTAGTAAGGTCAAGAAATCTCTTTAACGCAGCCTTTCTAAAAGGTGTTTTCCTTTAGAAAACAGCTCCTCTTGCATCTGCTTACTATTTGTTGGATTCTCTCTCTTCACACGCTGCTAAGCTTTTTTTTGGAGGAGGGGGCGGGGATCTGATCTTATTTGTTTCTCTTAGAACAATCCTGTTTTTGAGTGGATTTAGACTTATAGGTAGAAGCTCTCAGAGAGGACAAGCTTTGTGCCTTTGCGATCTGTTTCTGGCGTTTTTCTTTGGCCTCCTTCATTCTCTTGGCCAAAAGTTAATTTTGTAGCCTCTTCCTTATTTTCCTTTGTACACATTTCTTCAGAGCAGTATGCTGCTGTTTTGTGTTGGAGGACACCCTTAGTGACAAGACACTGAACCCTGGGCACTCAGCTTTCTGACCTTCTTTGTTGAGGGCTCTCTTGCAGCACACTGCCAGGCAGCAGCATCTTGAGAGAGAGTGGAAGTCTGGATGCTGCTAGCTCTTGGGGCCTCAGATTAGGAGGCACTGGAATGTGTCATCAATGGGAAAATTGTTAAAGATATTTTACATTCTGAAATCTGGTGTGTGTGTTAGGCTTAGAGCACATCTCAGTTTGGACTAGACACATTCTAAGTGTCCAACAGCTTGGTGTTCAATGTCACACTGGCATCAGTGTAGACATAAGGGATGTTCTGGAAAGCAGAGATGGTGGCAGCAGTGGAAGTGATGTAGAGCCTTTGCATGAGTCCAATCAAAGAGAAGATGAGCCTTTGAACTAAATAAAGCTAAGGCAGTGGGGATAGTAAGCAGGTGACAGAATTGATGGGAGTTTAGAGGAGAGTGAAATGTAATAAAGAAAAACCTGGGCTCTGGAGCCCAGACATGCTGCTTAGAATCTTGGCTTTATCTTATCACAGCTGTGTTTCATTGCAAGTTACTCAATCCATACATGCATCATGGGGTCATACTTAAAATGAGGACAATAATGGTAATGTGTTTACAAAGTAGGGAGGTTGTGAGGATTAAATGGGTTAATAAACTTAAAACTCTTTGGTGGCTAACTGGCACCTTTTAAGCATTCAATGAATGTTAGTTATTGTGGTTTCATAAAACAAGATTTGCTGATGAACTGGATGTGGCCAGTGAGGTTGAGACAGGGGTCAAGAACACCTCCGAAGCCTAGACTTGTTTTCTTGTTAAAATATCCAAGGCATGGCTTCATGACAATCCTTGACAGAAGTTTTAAACCAGTGCTCCATGGTCCTGCTTAGTAAATGGGTCCTGATGACCAACCACCAATTCCTCTCTCCTCCCAGGACCTTAGTCTCTGCTCATCTGTCTGCTGCAAGCACGCCCCCACTTCTTTACATTGTTGGCATATGGCCTGTTCTCTGGTCTCAGCTCAGAGTCTCAAGATTTCAAGGGGTCTTTCTTGATCAACCTGCTTTATCTTAGCTGCTTCCATACCTCTTGTCATACTCCATGACTATCTTGCCTTGTTATTTATTATCTGTCTCCCCCACTAGTTATAAGATCTATGAGATTTATGATAGCCTGTCTGTACTGTTTGTCACTGCATCTCCACCGCCTAGGAACAGTCCCTGGCACAAAACTGATGGTCTAAAATGATGCATTCAAAGAATGAATAAATGTTTAATTTTCTATGCTTTGGAAGGGTAAGGAAGAGAATGAATACTAAAACTCCAAAGGCAACTGGTAGAGGATAGGAATGAGGGGAAAGTCTTCTTACTCTGACTTATTATTTGAACATAATTTTTTCTTGTTTTATTTGAAGTACTGGTTCTGAGGAGAATACATTTATCACCCTTGTGGTTAAGGTGCATACTATCTCAACCCTATTCATCATGTAAGATCATGAAGCCGTACACCGTTACTACTAGAAGCACATGTAGACCAAAATTCGTGTTGTCCAAACATCTCTTTTCTACTTCTGAAACTAAATTCTAAAGGAGCAGAGTTGAACCACAAGGCATAGAGTAAATTAGAGTCAGGGATGGTAAATTTCAAATTCAGATCTCTGGACTCCCAAAGCATGTGTTATTTATACTGTTATCATACTGACATTTGTGTATGTTCATGTTTGTGTGTGTGTGTTGTATGAATATGTATTCAGGTACATGTAATAATGAGGTATGTTAATATGGAACTGTTACTATATTTATATTTGATGCTAATTTTGTAAGCCATTGCAATGAATGTAGAAGTTTTTTTCAAATTCTTGTTCAAAGTGAAATTTTGCAATTTGAATGTTGCTTAACATAAGGAAGCCATTTATTTAGGTTGCTTAAGCTAATTTTTATTACCTAGGCATGTTTTTTCAGTAATAGTGTTTGTTAAAATATATTTGACTAGTATTATTTTATTTGATTAAATTGATGAGTTCAGATAAATTTACTAGATTGGCTCTAGGAAACATCTAAGTTTTCACTGGAAGCTATTCCCAACTTAAATTCTATTTCAGAAAACATAATTAAGAGTGTAAATAATTTGTGGCTCAAGTTCTGAGCTTCTTTTTCTCTTTTATCTACCTTAGTCACTGTTTCATTTTGGAGTCCTTTGGGGAATCAATTGTCTAGTCCCTCTAGATAGTTTTTATCTCAGGGTAGGTAAGAGTTAGGTTCAGCAGGCTTATTCCAGGTCAAATGGCTTTGAAATGAACTAGTGATCTGAAGACTGGTTAAGCAATTTGCAGTTTTGGCCCAAACCTGCCTTTCCACCTGTAACCACTAGAGGTTTTGAATCATTTCTGAAGTGCTCTTTCTGAAAACTGTTTCCACTGATGATGCCCTACAGTTGAAAGAGTTGATTAGCTTTTGTTATTCATGATCACAGAAACTAGAAATGTAAAGAAGCTAGAAATAGTCATGGAAGCCTGTTAAACTGATTAATCTCATTGTTATAACTTGTGTTAGAAGATACACTTTTTTATTTCTTTTTCTTTCCAATGCAGGATTGTTGGTGAAATATTTTCTTGTTTATTTACTCATTTTTTATGTTAAGCCCACCCTTTAATTTGCTCACGCTAGCTGCCACCTTTTTCTGATTTTCAATCTGTTTCAAGTGTGACGTGATCTTAATTAATTGAAGCAACAGAAAATTTCCAGATGATAAACTGTGCTAGTTATTGAGTAGATGTGACATAGAAACAGGGAATCAACAAACAATGAGCACGTTAAGAGTGATGTATTCATATATTACCGTAAACATTCAGTGGGAGAGATTTGCTTCCAAAAACAATGGATAAAAAAGGAGGTAATGATGGCAAACTTTATGGAGGAGATGGTTGTATGGGACTTAAACTTCTCCAAAAGGGGAAGGGAAAAGACCCCAGGTCTTGTCATACCCAGAATATAAGAATTCAGATGGGAGACAGGCATTGTGTAATGGAAGATTTTAAAGGTTTTTTAGCAAAGGGAAAGTACATCTCTAAGAACAGGAGGAAGGCTGATCCAAGAGAGGAAAAGTGGCAGTCTTTGTCCCTTCTCTTATACCTTTCCTTAGAGTGGGTGTCTTGATTGATTGACGGCTCTTGCCTCTGGAGTGCTTAGTCATGTTTGCCCCCTTTTATACATGTCCTTACCCGTGATGCACACAGAAAAACCCATAGTGGGAGCTTAAATTACAATGTTAATTATATTACAGTGAGCATCGGGTCATGTCCAGTTAGGAGGTCTTTGTCACTACCAAGCAGTTGAAGCTGGCACTCATTTAGAGGAAGTAAAGCCTTTTTATGCTGGAGGTGGGCACAGTGCCATCTTTGGGACCATCCTCCCTCTTCTCCACCTCATCTGCCTGGTGCCTCCACTTATCTAACTACCTAACAGGACTTTGAAGGATTAGCAGAGTCTCACCAGGCAAAGTAGACTCTCATGAGTGGATAGATCAAAACAGTGAAAAGAAGACTTGAGGTAGGAAATATTGTTAAACTCAACTAATGGATCAAGTCCTGTTGGCTCATATTATAGAGTAGAAGATAAGGATCAAGGTGAGGTGAGTCTGGAAAGAGACTGGAAGCTGGTAGTGAGGTACTTGAGAATCACATCCTTGGACATTATTTAGTGGGTGGTTGAAAGCCAATATACTGTGGGCTGATCTGCTCTGTTATTTATGGTGCTGCTCCATTTACCTGACAGGTCCTTATGCTTCTATCTTGCTTAGAGGATTTCAGAAGTATAAATATCTCTTAATAATGACTGGGGAAAAGATTAGAAGGAAAGACAGAGGTTATATCAAGCTTATACAGGAATTTACATCTAGCCTTGTCCCTAATTTGATTATTTGGTTTATATAGACTGAGCATTTCGGTTGGACCAAGAAGATAAATTTGATAGGAATAAATATGCCCCCTTGTATTTAGTTCATAAAAATCAATTTTTTATGAACCTTATAATTCAACCTTCAGAGAAGATGGGACATTAACAAATGAGTACTATATTTATAAATTATTAGATGAAAAAAATCTCAAAATTCATTTTTAAAACTTCATTTATACATATTTACATATAATTATAGTGATAGGTGTAGGTAAAAGTGTAGAATTCCTTAATGCCCAACTTATAGTGAACTGACCTTGTTGATTTAGTCATGCCTGCTGAAGAAGAGAGGTCTGTGGATCATGAAGAAGAAAACTATTTTTTTTTTTTACATGTGTAAAGACCTAAGTTTTGAATTCTGATTGGCTTTAGGTGTGTAATTTGAAGTGAGACTACCCTGAGTCTGTTTCCTCTGAGGATGCCCTATAGTTGAAAGAGTTGATTAGCTTTTGTTGTGTTGTTATTCATGATCACAGAAATAAGAAATGTAAATCTTCATGACGTAGAAATGGTTATGGAAGCCTGTTTGTAAAATATTTTTGCTACTCTCCCTCAGAGGTTTTTTGGGAGAATCTAGAGCTCATGAAAACATTTATATACTACAATGCTTAAAAATGTACAAGGTTTTCTGATAAGAGGCCTTTTGTGGTTTTCCTTTGGACCCTCTTTTAGCTTTGGGCAGTCAGAAATGCTACTGAGGTCAGATTACTGAATCCATAGTTGACCTTTTGTGAATGTCTCTTCCCTCACTGTCAATGTTGCTTGCAAATAAATACATAGTGGTTCTCAAAATGGGGTTCAGGATTACTTACACAGCAAAAATCCATAATGATGGTAAAAAAAAAAAACCACACAAATTCCTTTGTACTTGCTGAATCAGAATTTCTGGGGGTAGGACCCAGCGATCTGTTTTCAACAAGCTATCTAATGGTTCTCAACTGGGGATAAGGTTGTCCCCACACTTTAGGGGATATTTGGCAACATTTGCAGACTTTTTTTGGTTGTCACAACTGGGGCAGGGGATAAGTGCTACTGGCATTTGTGGGCAAAGGACAGGGATGTTGCTGTCCATCCTACAATGTACAGGAGAGAGCTCCATGACAAAGAATTATCCAGCCCAAACTGTCAGTAGCGCTGAGGTTGAGGGATCTTGTTACATACTGAACAATTAAAATATGCTTTTCTAGTAGGGATCATATATCTTTGGCATTTATTCAGTTATTTCTTTTATTTATTCCTCAATCATTTGTTTATTCATGTATTTGTTTTCAAATGGTTTTTTCTGAAAAGGTTGGAAGGTGTAGAACATTAAATATAATTTGGGGACTGGAATGACTTACTCGAGGCTCATTTGTGGATTCTTTTTAAAAAGTTACACAAATTAAAATTAATTCTCCAATGAAAAAATAGTAATCAGGATGAAATTTCCAGCTAGTTAGTTAGTTCTTCTTTTCACACATTGAAAAAACTTTCTTAATTTGTACTGGCTGAGAAGGTCATCTGATTTTATGAAGAGTCTAATTTATAGAATATTTAAAAAATATAATTCAGTTTTGCTAGGTTAAAGGGGATAGAGATATTTTGTTGATGGGGTTCAGGAAGGAAGAGATGGATATATATATGTGTGTATATATATCTCTTTGAGAACTTGTTTTTATACACACAGATAACAATCACTAGTAATTAGCAATTCATTGCTTGAATGCAAATACTGCTGTTAAAGTGGTGATTGAAACAGTGGTTGTTCTTTACTCTTCAGTAGAAGAAACATTTTCTTCTTTGCACAATTGGTTTGCTAACAAATCTGTTTTATATTATGATGGTATAAAGGGAAAATCTGCCCAGCACTTCTAAAATACCAAAAATTCTTAGAGCCCTTACAAATGAAACATGACACATATTTTATTCAATTTGCTTTCATAAAGCAAAAGAATTCGTGTAATAAAACAATCTTCCTTATTATGTCCTTAAAACCTGAATTCAAATTTAACTTCACGTGGTGTCTCCAGCAGATGTTCTCCCTCGTGATGATTTCTGTGGTGACTTTCAGTTCAGAATAGCCTTGAATCTCTAATGAAAAATGTTCAAAGTAATAAGATGGAAGAGAAGCACTAAAATATACTTGGAGATAGAAATTGAAATCATTTTGTCTGAATGTATCAGGTTAGAAGTTGCCCTAGTTACTGATTGCTGCTATTAGATACTTCCCTTGCACAAAAAAAGCCAGTTATTGATTTTTTAATTTGAATTTCTTTTTAAATAATTGATTGCCTCTATTGTAGATCCTTAACTCAGCTTATGAAAATCCAGTGTAATAGGCATCGCCTACTCTTCTAATGCCTGCCTTATGTTTTGCTTAGTTTACTCACCCCTGCTAACCTAGAAACTATAATAGTCATGGAACATGTAAAATTCAGAAGTATCCTGTTTTATGTTGAGGTATTGACAGTATGTTTCAGCTGCTGTTAATGATACCTTGATTTACCTTAAACTGTCCATTGCAAAATTATAGTTCCTAGCATCTTAATTCTATTTTTATATTTATAAGTCTTTACTCACAATACTACACAGAGAAACAAACATGCCTGTCACTCAGGAAATTCTAAGAGCTTTTGATACTCCTTGCCAGAAACCTAAGGCAAAAGCCAGGCAAATTCTTTCTTATACTCCACATAGATACTATACCTAAATTAATTAACTAATTTAGTAAAAAATTTGAGTGCCTACTGTGTACTAGGTACTGTTTTAGTAATCTGAAAATGAAGCCAAACAAATCTGCCTATGTAAAACTATAAAACTCCTGAAAGATAACAGGAGAAAACGTAGATGACCTTGGATATAGCAGTGACTTTTGGGGTATAATATCAAAAGAGCCATCTATAAAAGAAAAATATTGATAAGCTAGACTTTATTAAAATGAAAGCTTTGCTCTGTGAAAGACAATGTCAAGAGAATAAGATCAGACACAGACTGAGAGAAAATATGTGCAAAAGACACATCAGATGAAGAATATTATGCAAATATATACATAGAACTCTTAAAACTCAACAAGAAAATAAATAAGGCTAAATAAAAAAAGACCAGAGACCTTAACATCTCACAAAAGAAGATAGATGGCAGGTAAGCATATGAAAAAAATTCTTCACATCTTATGTTATCAGGGAAATGCAAATTAAAACAATGAGATACTATAGCATACATATTAGAATAGTCATAAAAACTCAAACACTGACAACAAATGTTGGCAAGGATGTGGAGCAATGGGAGCTTTTGTTCACTGTTGATGCGAATACAAAATAGTACATCCACTTTGGAAGATGGTTTGGCAGTTTCTAACAAAGCTAAACATAGTCACCATATAATCCAACAATCCTGCTATTTGATATTTACCTGAATGAATGGAAAATCTGTGTCCACATGAAAACCTGCACACAGATGTTTAATAGCAGCTTCATTCTCAATTATCCAAACTTGAATGCAGCCAAGATGTGCTTCAATAGATGAACGGGTAAACTAATGGTGATAATACAATGGAATATTATTCAATGTTGAAAAGAAATCAGCTAGCAAGCCATGAAAAAATGTGGAGGAACCTTAAATGCATATTGCTGAAAGAAAGAAGCCAATCTGAAAGTCTACATACCATATGAATCCAAACATATGGATTCTGGAATCCATTCTGGAAAAGCCAAACTATGGAGACAATAAAATTATCAGTGGTTACCAGGGATTGGGATAGAGGCAATGGATAGGCAGAGCACAGAGAATTTTTAAGGCAGTGAAAATACCCTGGGTAATATCGTAATGATGGATATGTGTCATTTGTCCAAACCCATAAAATGTACAACACTAAGAATTACCCTTAAAGAAGACTACAGGCGTTGTGTGATCATGATGTGTCAGTGTAGCTTCATCAACAGTAACAAACATATCACTCTGGTGGGCGACGTGGATAATGGAGGAGGTTATGTATGTGTGAGGGCAGGGCCTGTATGGGGAATCTCTGTCTCTCAATTTTGCTCTGAACCTAAAATTTCTCTCAAAAACATAGTCTGTATTAGAAAAATCTACCTGTAAGGGTTTATTATCTAGTGGAAGTGGGTGTGGGAAAGGCACAGGCAATAACTAAATGAATAAATAACAGGATATTTTACAGCATAGTCAAAGCTAAGGAGAATTAATAATAGAGGAAACTAGAGAGTGGCAGGGCAGGTGTGGGGCAGAGGGCGCTGCTTTTTTAATAGAGTAGTCTCCATAAGAAGCCTCATTCTGTGATCTGAATGAATGGTGGGGATATCTGGGAGAAGACTGTTCCAAGCAGAGGGAACAGATGGTGCAAAGACTCTGAGGCAGGAGCACACTTAAATGTTGGAGTAAGAGCAAATAATCAGATCTCCCAGATAGCTTTTTTAAATGTCGACTGAGCTTGTATAAAGATTATATACAGAAACACTTAGGATAAAATCAATATAATATAAAATACTGTGAAAATGGCGATACTAACAGTGGAAGAAAGACTTATTTCAGTATATAAAACCACCTGGACTAAATCAGTGACAACAGAGGAATAGCAAATGTCACAGTTGATCTTGGAAGCCTTTGGCTTTAGAAACTGTGCAGGCTTTGTGTGGTCCGTCTTTGCTTTACTATGGTAGTAACTCTTCAGTATGGTTTTATATATTGCATTATCAAGATTTAAAAGCTTTGAGAAGGAAATGCCTATGAAATAAGTTATCATATAACTGATACAAATCTGATCTAACTTGGGAATCGCTTTCTAAATATTCTTTCTAGAAAGTGAGAAAACCAGGGTTAGACAAATGCTTATCATACTTTCATTATATGAAAATATCCAATTTGTTGGGGGGGGATTATTCCTTAGGAAACAACAATTTTACTGGGTATTTCTTTGACTTTTTTATTTGTTGGAAGTCAACTGTTACTCCTCAAATAGGTACATAATGATTTTTAACTCTAGCCTGGCATATTGTATGTGAATTTAAATTGTGTAGAGTTGATAAAATATTGAACTCACCACATTAGGGAATTTTCCCCTCTAATTTATTACTTTTTGCAGAGAATTAAATTCTATTCATTAATTCTGTCTGTATTTTTTGTGCAGTTCATTGTGTCTTATTACTACAAATAAGCATATCAACACAGTACCCTCCTACAGCACATGTGTTCATGATCACTATGGTTCATGATCACTTTTATCACTAGTATTTCAACATGACAAACAAAATTTACCCACTAGGTACATGTTTAAAGCAGTCACTTTTGGAGCCTGCCATGGCCAACAAGTGGAATCAGAAAGTTTGTTAAACTTTAATTTGAAATGGTCTTTTAGGATTGCAGCACATGTACATTCTTTGAAGACACATCAGAAGGGCCTGTCTTCATTCCTGCAGGGTAAATTTGAGTTTTGAAAATCAGGGAAAAAAAAAATCAGACTCAAAAGCGTTTTAAAAGGGGCAGAGGATGATCTAATAAATACTACTTTTGCAAAATAATTGAATAAATAGATATAACTGACTTCATTATTTGACTTCCTAGTTGGCTCAAAATTGGTTTCCGAAATAACTTGAAATTGGCCTTCTCCTATGCAGAGTTTAGAATCTCCTCTAGTGAGTGCTCCAAAAAAATACCAATCCTTTAAAAATGGATATCCTGGTGTTTTTATCAAAATTATCACACATTATTCTTTGTAGTCAGAATTATTTACTCAGCATGACAGTAGAGGTATACTTCACAAAGATATTTACAACTATCAAGTCTACTTTTGGTAAGTTTATTTGAAAAATGGTTATTTCTTCTATGGGACAATAGATCGATGAGAAGAATTCTAGTAATGATAGTGAATTATTTGACAATTCAAAATTTTAAATGGCAGATATACAATTATGTACTTAGCAGAAGTGTTTCTTGTTTTTAGAAGTGTTGAACTTCAGTCAGTTGAGGTTGGTCATCATCAGTTTGAAGAGTGCTACTTTTTACTCCATTTTTCTTAAAGAGGTGTGTGTGTGTGTGTATTCATCCAACCACATATTTGGATTATCACACCTGAGGAGTAAGAGAGTTTTGTTTGAATATTTTTTTTTGAAGTTTGCTTCCATGCACTTTTCAATTAGGTAGAAATTTGTTTTATGCCTGCTCTGTGCCAGATAGTGTAGTAGGTAGTGCGTGGGACAGAAAATGATCAGGGTGCATTGGAGAATCTTCCATTAAATTTGGAAAAATAAAACAGATATGTTTAACTAGACTCTGGTGTCCGTAAGTATCATCTCTCAGATACACTGCTATGAATACTGGAGAAGGGAGAGAGGACATCTGATTAGGAATATTGGGAAAGGCTTGAAATTGGCCTTGATAAATGGACTATGTTTTGATGAGCTTTACAAGTCAAGGAAGCATTATAAGTGAACAGGTGGGATTGAGAGAACATAGATATATTTGGAGAAATTGTGACTAAGTCAATGAGATGACAATTTACACAACTTAAGACACTGGGGTTACTACAGTGCTTATGACTGGTAAGATTCTTTAGGCCAGCTGTTCAGGGCCCTGTATATCAAGCATAGAGTAATTAAACATGGTGGAAAACTGAATTTTTGATAGCACTCGAGTTGTGTTTTGGGGACATAAAGCTGGTAACAGGACACATTGAAACAAGGAGAAATCAAAGAGGGAGCCAGGAAGAGAATTCAGAGTTAATGCACTTCTGGACAAAGATGGTGGTTATCCCAGTTAAGTTTCAAATCTGGAATAATGAATGTCAAACTGAACGTGAAAGACAATGAAGAACAATTGTATAGGTTTAGGAAGAGCAATGGCTAGATTTATCTTGATTTGGTATTTTCGTTAATGTTGAAACCAGGCATGCATCTTGAGTGCTTATAAAAAAGACTTGAGAAGTGCTTCTGGTTTTCAGACCAGCATGTAAGATTCTTAGAAGTCACCACTCCAGCCTAGCAACAAGTGAAAAGTTGAGCAAACTGCAAAATCAGCAATTTTTAGATCCCTCAAAGATGTGAGGTAACAGGGCAAACCAAAATTGGAGAGAAAGACAGATAGATACAGAGAGTCACAATTTACGGCAGCAGAAATTCATAAACAAAAACCAGTGACAAAGAAGCAATATCAGCCTGGGAAGGTATGGTGCACTGGCAGGAGACCAAGGGAGGTCCAGCTGCCCCTCTCTGGGGATGTCAGCAACAGAGGGGTCTGGAGTGAAGCTGAACATGATTGAGAGAGTCATGCATGCTACTTTTGCAGACTGAATAAGCCAGACCAAATCAGTCAAACCTCCCACCACATACACAAATGTGATCTTCTCTTTGAGTCTCCTTTTCCCCCTTACAGAAGCAAACAGAAATATAGACCTTGAAAAATACTGGGAAAGACAGAACTTTACCCGAGCTACCCTAAGCAGGCAAGGCCATAGTTGTAACTTGTACTGGGTGAGAGGAGGATGCCTAAATGGATTTGAAATTAAAATTATAAACTGGATAGGACTAAGTTTTAGTAACTGAAACTGATGACAACATTATAGAAAGTCTAGGATGTAAAAGGATAGAAAAGTGTGTTACCGAGTCCAAACTCATGCTCACTTCATGACAGGCAAATAAATTGGGAGACAAGGTGTTGGGACAAGGAATAACAACTTTATTCAGAAACCCAGCAGACCAAGATGTCAGACCAATGTCCTGGAGAACCATCTTCCCCAAGTTGGAATTCAGGCTCCCTTTATACTAAAAAGGGGAGTGAGTGTGGTTGGTTATTGCAAACATCTTGCTGTCAGAATCTTGTTCTTGCAGCTGTCCATGTGGGTCGGGTCATGTTCCTATAAACTCCCAACAAGACAACTGTTATTCTCTATACTGCAATTTTTTTAAATCTCTATGTGAATGGAACAAGTGTTATACCCTTAAAGGTCAGACCCTTGAGAATGGTCTCTCCTGTATATTTCAGGCTATAGGCAACATTCTTTTACAAAAGGTGCAGAACCAGGAAGACTAAGCCCAGGATACAGAACATAGAGTTAGAGCTAAAGGAACAGATTAAATATGGAGTCAGATTTGTTCTTCCCTATTACAAGGGATATGTGTGAATCAAGGTAGGTCTTGAGACAGTAGTGTATATTGAGTGTATTATTTTTCTCTTCCTGAGTTACAGATCTTCACAAGTTTAGTGACTTAAAATGGCATGTTTATTATCTCACAGTTTCTAGGGGATCAGGAGTCTGGGAATGACTTAGACAGTTCCTTTACTCAGGGTCTCATAAGAGTGCAATCAATGTGTCAGATAGGCTGCATTCTCATCTGGGGCTCAGGGTCTTATTCCAAGCTCAGGCAGGTTGTTGGCAGAGTTCAGTTCCTTACAGTTGTGGAACTTATGCCCTCAGCTGCCCATCTCCGTAGGAAGTTCACAGCATCACTGTTTGCTGCTTCAAGGCCAACTAGAAAGCATCTCTGCTGCTTCAGGAAGGGCCAAAACACTCTTCGAAGGAACACATTTTATTAGGTCAGTCCCACCCAGGATAATGTCTTTAGAATAACTTGAAGTCACCTGAAAGGAATTTTAATTGAATCTGGAAATTACCTTCACTTTTGAAAAATATTATAACTTAATCATGGGTGTGACATCAATTGTAGTCTCAGGCCAAGAGGTGTTATACAAGGGTGTGCCCCAGTGCATAAGAATTTGGGGGCCATCTTAAAATTCTTCCTACCACAAGGAGAATGTTGTCAGGAGAGTAAGACAGTGCATGCTTCATTTAAATTCAAATTCAATTTTATTTTAAACACTATAGGCCAAACAAAATACTGCTTAAGTTTATAGACTACCAGTTTGTAATTCCTAGAGCAGTTAAGGAAAAAACTAAATCATTCATGTTTTCAATCCATTGAATTGTGACCCCTCAATAACCTTGTTACAGCTAAGAGATAATGGATGCGTTATTTGTCAAAATGAAAAAGGCATTTGTTCAGGGTATTGAAACAGTCCATGTGCCAGTAAGCATGATCTTGATGAAATTTATCAGGTGGAAGCTCTTTCAAATCCAGAGATTGCCGGGTTTTTTAAAGTAGTGATTTTGAAGGACTTACGGTCTTATTGGGTCTTATTTACCATCTACAGAAATACTTTGCTGAGTTAATGTCAAATATCTTAACTCTATGTCTGAATAATGATGAAGAGGTCCTATTAATTACAATTCTTACCATATTACTAGGCACCATTTTATTACTCAATGAAAATTGATTATTTTGCAAATACATTTTTTAGTACAGGAAAGAAGGAAGGGTTGGGAGTTTATTTCAGAAGCAACAGCATAAAACCTGAGTCTGGGAATGATAATTGTTTATTCAGTGAACTTACTTATTCTCTTCTGAAACAAAAATTTACATTTATCTTTGCATTGTTTTTCTGGAAAGAAAAGGGTTAGCCACAGTTACTTTTCATAACTGATTTCTGCAAAGTTTTTCCTGAATTAAAAAAATGTGTTGTGACTAACAGTTATTGAAAACATGTAATATGAATACATTTATTGCCTCTCTTTGTTATTTAGAAAGAGCACCAGATTATTACCACATAATTTATTCTCTGATAATTCTCTTAATAAGGCAATAAACTTCCGAAAGTGGTTTTAAAAGCCCTTCTGGCTGAAAAGTGTCAGTGAGAAGAAGCTGTAGACCTAAACAACTTTCCCATTTCTTTGGATTTTATGTTTTTAATAATAAAGTGAGTAGTTACTTGCTTGACAAGTTTATTGTCCTTATACAGTTGCCAAGTGAGAAACATTTCCAAGCTGACAGCAGGTATTAAAAATACCTACAAGTGATTCAAGCCATTAAGAAGTCATAAAACTTGAGATGTGGTGTTGCTGGGCTTTACTCTGGTGGCCAGGCTTCTCCTTAGAGCACTGGCCCCGAGCTGCTGCAAGTTGAGCTGGCAGACATTATAAGGTGAAAGCATTAATTTTTAATGGAAACTGTCAGTTTTTTCCCCACTCAAAAGAAGGCATTTTCTTTATATCTAAATATTTGAAGCGATTCATCAACTAATCTGGATTAAGAATAGAGAGAACCACAAATTGTTTGGTGTTCCTCTGAAAAATGGCCAGAGTACTCGTTAAAAGCAGTTCTATCGCAATTTACTGAACCCCTATTTTCCTTTCATATTTTTGTTAGTCTACGAAAGGTAGGTATCCTTTCAGATTTCTTTGTAATGCGGATGCCTAGCAATTTTCTTATCATTTGTTGAGGGTTGGGTTCCTTTAAAAGGCTTTAAAATGCTCTGGCTGAGGTTTGCTGAGGTTTTAAATCCAAATTACCTATAGGGTCCAGGAAGATGCTGTGAAATGTAAATTCGGAAGAAGGTTGAGCAACGGGGAGGATGAGATCTGTTGTGAACAGAACAGTGCCTGCCTCACCTAAAATACATGTTCCATTTTATTTTGAACAGACAAATCCAATGAAATACAGCTTAGATGTATAAGCCACCAGTTTGCAGCCAGTGATTGAAAAGACACCCTGATATCTCCATAGTATAAAAGGAAGCAGGTTTAAACAAGAACATTTTCAAAGAACTTCTTATAAAATATTTCTATATCTATCTACTACTAGAAGAAAAAAATACTTCTTTACTTTAAAACAGATGCTTACGTGACTTTGAAGCATCACTTAGTCTTAGGCAATGGCTTAAAAATTTTTGGAATTGCAACACCTTATTGTTAGGTTTATTTCAGTACACAACTTTAATTTTGCATATAATAGTTCAATGTGAAAACATTTTATATTAAAATGAAAAAGTAAGTGACTTTCATTTAAAAAATGGTGGAGACACATATTTATCTCTGTTCCTTTGCAAGTACCTCTAAAGTAACAGTAATAACATTCTCCTCCCCCCACCTTTTTTTTTGAAGTGTAGTTGATTTACAATGTTGTATTAGTTTCTGGTATATAGCATATTAGTTCAGTTTATTACACATATACACACACACACACACGTACATACTCTTTTTCATTACAAGTTACTACAAGCAATTGAATATAGTTCCCTGTGCTATTCAGTAGGACCTTATTTATCTGTTCTATACATAGTAATTTGTATCTGCTAATCCCAAACTCCCAATTTATCCCTGCCCCTGCCTTTCCCCTTTGGTAACCATAAATTTGTTTTCTATATGTGAGTCTCTTTCTGTTTTGTAAATAAGATTGTGCCATTTTTTTTTAGATTCCACATATAAGTGATATCATGTGATATTTGTCTTTCTCTGACTGACTGACTTTACTTAGTATGATCATCTCTAGCAGCTCATACAGCTCAATAAAAAAAAAAAAAACCAATCAGAAAATGGGCAGAAGGTCTAAATAGACATTTCTCCTAAGAGATGGCCAGCAGGCACATGAACAGATGCACAACATCAGTAATAATACTTTTTAAAGTGTATGTTAGTAAGAGTAAAAGGGCTGGGATGGGGCAGGTAACAGTGGATGAAGATTGGAGCGGTATCAAGGCAGTTTTTGAAGATAGGAAGGAGAGAGGTGGGTGGGAAGGAACTGGGAATAGAGAGACTGAAACCTAAGGGCATAAGTGGGTGCTGACGAGTGTCTGTTGATTCACTTGCCAAACCCTGGAAAAACTCAGATTCAAAGAACCAGAGCACTAGAAAAACTCAGGTGGATAGTGTGGTGAAAACTTGAGGGAATATATGGAAGGGCTGAAAGGACTAGTCAGAGTCCTTGGGTACCTTTTCCCATTCCACACAGTAAAGTTATTAGCCCAGCCCTGCCCTCAAGAAAACTGGTGATTTATTTTCTGGAGCAATTACACGCTGGACTCTGGGACATCAGACACACAGGAAGGAGAGGCTGAGGTACTGTGCTGAAAACAGGTGTTTGGCTTCAAAGATACTGGCAGCCAGAGAAGTATCCCAGGCAGGAGCTTGGAGGTTTGAAGAAACTAAATCCTCTCAAAGACGTGTGTATGTTCATAGTGATACTTGGGAATTCTTGACTAACCATGCAGCAATGAAGCTTGACAGTTCCAATAGTTCTTAGTACAAGCTTTAAAAAAATGTATGCATAATTACTAAGTTTTCATACAAATAGAAAAGTGGAGAAAATAACATAACACAACCTATGAACATTACCAACATTTAAAAAGATGCGAATATTTGCCATATTAGCTTTAACATCTCCTCTTTAAGAAAAAGAAATTAGATACTGCTAAAATAGCATCCCAGACCCTTCATTTTCAGACCCTCCCTTACACCTGAACAGTACTGCTTTCCTGAAATTGCCTTCTATCAGTCCCATGCAAGTTTGCCTTTTTTTATTACATTTATATCTCCATAAATACATAATTACTATTTTTTTGTGTTTAAAAATATTTATAAATTGTATTGTCATTGTATTTATTGGATTAACTCCAATTAGTCATAATTTAACATGTATTGAATTATTACTATATGAATAGTAATACATTCATAATTAATATATCTTAATTATGTTATTTACAAATATATATTTGATTATGACTGATTTGGATTAATCCAAGAGTCATTGTTTTTATGTTATACAATAGTTTTTATGTTAATAGAAACAACAGATTTATAGTTATCACATCACATATTATATATGCATAAGAAAACTTGGAATAAAAATGAGCAAAATAAATATTAAAGAACAGTCATTTAATCTAAATAGTCATATTTACGGAGTGACATAGAAGTGCCCCCTCTGTAGCTACATATGTTATATTGTTGCCTTTGGGGATACTCTGTCAGCTTTTGAAGTAAATACTGGTATTTCTCCAGCAGATTCTGTCTTTTGATTTTCACCTGGTCAGTGATATCTCTGTGACCTCCATGGTGGATGCAAATGTAGACAAACATTTTAGACAAGTTATATGTTTGTCATTGACTTTCTTAATAAATGGAAATTTGGCACTAATGTTTTTGAGAAATGTACTTCTTTTGGCTCATTGCTTTCAAAAAGGTTTACTGAGAAACAAAAGTTAGCAAGTATAAAGCAAATAATTATAGATCAACAGCAAGTAAGTAATGCCTAAATTGCTGTAACCAGAATGTTCATACTATTCCATGAATACTGTAGAAGAATTGGTCAGCATCTCTATCATGCATATATTTCAGACATTTAACCTGTAGCTTTTCACATTTCCCATTCACCCACTTGCCTGGTAGTACTGTTCATTTCACAGGTTCTGGAACCTGCCATAGCACAACTTACTGGACACGAAGTCATGGAACAACCCATCTCCCATGACTATTGTTTAGATCAGAAGGAGGCGCCCACCTCTAGCTTCTGGCCTCTCTGACTCTTGTTTTATCAGCTAGCACATTGCATGCTGTACTGACTGGAAGAATTAGATTCATGTCTGCAAACTCTCCAAAAAACAGAAATGGGCTTTTACAAGTCATTGTTCAGAATTAACTATGTAACGTAATGAGAACTGCTCACTGAACACATCATACCCACTACTAGATGAGATCATGCTAGAAGCTGCAAGAACAGGGTGAAGGTCCACCAGTCCTTGGAGTTATGATCCTTCCTTATGAATTTTAAAGGATTAATAATTTGACCCCCATATTCTAGAGTAAAATAATTCTCAGTTTTACAACAATCAGGTAAGCCATGGTCAATTAGACCACCTAATTTTGTTCCCATTGGCAATAAGAGATTTTATACTAATAAAGTATTTGAGAGTTACCTTGTATATAAAATCTATGTGGGTTTCTAGATTCTTGTATCCCACAGATTGCTTCTGGGTTCATGTTTTCTCACTGGGATGTATGTTACTTAATAGTTCTTCCAGAGAGAGTCTAGGTTAATAACATTCTTAGACCTCATATATTTGAAAAAGATTTTTTTTTAATTTTTTTAATGTTTTGGCTGAGTATAGAATTCTAATTTCTTATTGATTTTTCCATAAACCTTTAGATAATGTTATGCCATTGTTTTCTACATATATTGTTGATAATAAGAAATCTGCCAACTTTTAGATTCTCATTCATTTGTAGGTAAATTGTTTTACCTCTTTGGTAACTTTTAGGATTTTCTCTTTATTCTCGAAGTTCCTCAGTTTCTGTTTCTTTAAAGGGTGTATATGTGTGTGTGTGTGTGTGTGTGTGTGTGTGTTTTATTTTGTCTTTCTCAACTTACTCCATACTCAGGGGGCTTTTTAAATTCAAGGACCCATGCCTTTTGTTCAGTCCTGAAAAATTCTTTGCTATCATCTCTGTTTACTTACTTTCTCTTAATTCACTCCTTTTGATACTCTATTATGTTTAAATTGTGCTTTTTTGTCTACCCCTATAGGTCGTCAATTTTAAAACCTTTATCTTGTTTTCATTCTGGCCTTTCTTAAGAGTCCATTGGTTTTATTTTCCTATTCAGTAGCTCACTGTTTTTTTTTCAGTTCTATTATTTAGTTTATGTATTGTTTCTTTTTAAAATGTTAATAAGCATCTTTTTTTTTTCTTTCTAGGTTTTCTAATTTGGCCTTTTAAATATTTGGCTCTACTTATTTAATAATAGCCTATTCACATCTCACAACTTGCCGTTTTATTTTGTGGGGCTACTTACATCTTGGTTTATGAAGATTTTCAAAGATACGTACTTTAAAGCTCTTTATAGATTTCTTTTATCTCTATTTTCTTAGGAAGTCTCTTATTTATAGATTTGAGTTCCAACTTTCATGGTGCAGGTGTTTCTCATAAACTTTATTATTATGTTTTATGAGCTCAATTTCCAGAAAAGATTTCTCCTTTGAGTTTCTTGGGCTGGGACAATTTCTGTGTGAAATATTCTTAAGATTTTTTTCTTTCCCTTCCTTTCCCCTTTTCTCTCTGAATTTTTAACTTCCCCTCTTTCTTTTTCTCTCTCCCCTCTTTCCTCCCACTGTCTCTCTCTCTCTCTCTTTTTTTTAAGGGGAGATATTGCGCTTTTTAAACTACAAAGATTGTCTTTTTTTCTTTTCAAGCACAGCTAAACATTTAAAGATATCTAAAGACGTTTTTATTATTTATCCTCTCTAGGTATACACAGGAAGAGGGAACTTTCAAAATGTACTGTCTTGACCCAGAAACCAAACCACTTTACTTTTACATTAAAACTAACTGCATTAATACAAATGACAAGGAGATAAGGTGCAGATATTTGGGAAGTCTTACTCTGTGGAAAGTTTTTCAACTAAGGATTGCCATTGACATCTTCCAGAGGTTGGGGCACATCAGAAAATCTATAGCTTTATATTTTAGCCTGAGAGATACACATGGGGCAATTGGTGATTTAAGTGGTGAAGTGTACAGAGACACTGTGAGAAGAACAAGTAAAAACATTTTCTGTTTTCTCCTCAGCCAGAGACAAGTTGATGGATTTTGCTTTTTATCAACTCTCTAAAAGATGAAAGAGTATTTTAAGTAGGTAGGATTTTGGAGCTGACCATGTAATTCTTGATTTCAAGCAGGCAAAAAAAAATATTATACATAATGGTGTGAGGAATGGAGGGATTAGTGGGGGAGACTTTTTTTTCCTTAAAATTCTTAAAATGGATATGTGGGAATATAATGTGTACAAATAGGTAAATGCTCTCTATGATTATAACTATTTGAAGATTTCTAGAAGGTATTATTCTAACCTTTCAAATACGACTGAAGTTCAGTAAGAATTAGCATAAAATATTAGCATTATTGTAATAGTAAAAAGATGAAACACAGGACAAAATAGCAAATATTTTTGAGATTGTGCATAAGGTTAGTATTCATTCTAATAAATTCATGCAGTCCTTTTGAAATAACTGTAAAGAAGTTGAGGGAAAGTTTTCAGTCTAAACAGAAAGTTTTCTAGCTGTTGTACAGCACTAAATTCACTTGAAAAATATTAACCATGTGTGCTTAGTAAAATAAATGCTTAACTTTACCTGTCTACTTTAACTGTGAAACATCATTCATGCTTAGGTTTGAAGTGTAATTCTCCTTAGTAAGTTGCATAGTGCACCCGTCCTTAGAAGACTCCAGGAACTGGGGATCAGAACTGTCTTAAACTTCTCAGTACCATTTTGCTATTTCAGGAGTCATACACCTTTAGTATGTGTCACTGCAGTGATTTAAAACTCTTTGTCTTGGTTGGACAGCTTGTTTTATTGAGCATATTTTAAGATTGTTCACAGAAGCTCACGGAAGCAGAGATTTAACTTCTCTTGTAGAATTGCAGATTGACCTCAGTAAACAATTTCTACCTGAAATTTCAATTGGGTTTCTTTTGTAAAAGGATACAGTGAATCAAAACATGCTGCCGTGATGTTATTCCTGACTTAAGAATATCTCACTTCAACTGTAAGTGAATCAAGTATGAGAATGAAGGATTTGAATATGAGGGAGAAAGTATGCGCTTAAGACTCTTTTAAGATGCTTGCAATGCTTATTTTTTTGAGGGACCCTGGTTATAATACACACATAACACATTTTCACATGCTGACTGTCTTATTTACTAATTTATTGTCAGAAATATAACTGCATTCAACACTTGGCATATATACTGCCAATAAACCAATCTTCCTAAGAAGCAAAATAAAATTAAAAGCTGACTGGCAAGCAGAGAATGAAGTAAGGGCAGTGATTTGGATCTGTTTATAAGTGGTATCATCCTCTGAGTTAGTCTGACATAGCCATCTCCGTCTACCACAAGGTAAAACTTGGCATAAGGACCAGATAGTCAAGTTCTTGCGTTGTGATACGTTCTCTAAAGATGGACTTTATAGGTACACTGTGTGTTTATTGTTTATATTTAAAGTCCATCTATCTCTTAAAACTCAAAGACATCGGATTATATATTACGGCCTTGTTCCTTAGTATAGTGATTTTCATGCCAAATTCATATCATGACACATAACTACTAAAATAAACATTTCCTACTTTGTATGTGAAATACTTCAATAAAAAGAAAAAGAATGCCCTATCAGAAAGTGCGTGACATTACACCATTTTTATTAAACTTAATATATCCTTAGATGCAACTTCCAAAATGACTGTAAAACAGTTGATGTCCAATTAGTTCGAACAAGGTTAGAACAACCTCAACTAGATGACTGTAATAGGGTACTCCACATTCATAACAAAACTCTTACTTGTTTGAATTGAGCCCACAAAAATTGGATATTATAAAGGTCATTAAAATTTTTTTTCTAAATAAAGTTAAGACTGGTTCTAAGTCCCATACAGTAGTGTTGATAGGACATCCTGTATTATTTAATATTGGCTTCTTCTATATCTCCGTTATCCTATAAGAGCGTCTCAGGGCTTATGTGCCCCCAAAAGGCAACAGCCATGATAATTACTATTTTGCTGTCATTACCACAGTTGAACATCAGCCTTCTGAAACTTGTGGGGCATTGATATGTTAATATCTGGCCCTAGACATATAGCAGACTTGGGGAGTTGGGAAGCAGGACATGCCTGGTTGGCTAGAAACAGCTGCCGCTTGACCTGGCTCAGAGTGTTCAATCTCCAAGGCAACGAGAAGCTCCTTCCCAATCTGGGCTGTGTCATGCATCTATGACATAAATTTATGGCTTTTGTAGAACCCGCCTCTTCTCCCAGGTCTTCAGGAATCTTGATCTATAGGCCATATCCTCGCTCCTAGCTATCCAAGCACTAGGCACCTCCCAATCTCTTTCTAGAAACCTTGAGTTTACTTTTTTAAGTACCTTACGATTAATTAGCTTAAGATCAAATAACTCAGTAGTTTTTCTTCAATTGTGCCAGTGAGACTCAAGGCAGCCAAAAACTCCTCAAAGGGATAAATAATAAGAAACTCAGAACTTGGACACAAGCTTGGCTGATCTTTTAAAGGAAAGGTTAAAAAAAATTCTCATTCTTTTTCTCCTATACTA
The DNA here is from genome assembly GCF_036321535.1 of Camelus dromedarius. Taxonomy (NCBI): domain Eukaryota; kingdom Metazoa; phylum Chordata; class Mammalia; order Artiodactyla; family Camelidae; genus Camelus; species Camelus dromedarius. The sequence goes on from NC_087437.1 coordinate 35,569,872, forward strand.
ACAAGACCAAGATAGAAATTATTAATTCATACCCTGCCACAGAATTTTTTTTGACTTGAAAATGATTTTTTTTTAATTCTTGTTTTTTTATTGAAGTACTAGCTACTTATAATGTTAGTTTCAGGTTTTATAGCAAAGCGATTCAGTTATACATACACACACAGGTATATTTTCATTTTCTTTTCTGTTACAGCTCATTGTATGAAATTGAATATAGTTCCCTTTGCTATACAATAGAATCCTTGTTGTTTATTTTATATATAGTAAGGTGTGTCTGTTAATCCCAAACTCCTAATCTATCCCTCCCTCCCTTTTCTCTCCCCAGTAACCACAGTTTGTTTTCTACGTCTGTGAGTCTATTTCTGGTTTGTAAATAAAATTTGTATTTTTTTAGATTTAACATATAAGCAACATCATATGATACTTACCTTTCTTTGTCTGACTTCATTTAATATGATAACCTCTAGGTCTATCCATGTTGCTGCAAATCCTGCCACAGTAGTTTTGACTCACAGTTGTGGATGATAAAAGATCACACTTTTCAAGCACTTACCCTGTGTGGGAATGTTTTTAGCACTTTATATTCACTAACTTTACATATATTTATGTTACATGTGTTAATTCATTTAATCTCTACAAGCATCCAGTGAAGTAGATAACTGTTTTTAACATTTTATGAATAGAAAAAATTGATGAGGGAGAGGTTGACCTACTTAGCCAAGTCCCATGCTGGTAAATGGTAGAGGTGGGATCTGAACCTTGGCAGTCTGGTGCCAGTGTTATGTTATAGCCATATTAGATTGTCTTCACAAAGATGTCCAGCAAAGTGTGATGGAACTTTAAAAGGCCAAGTACTACTCTTTGTTCCTTATTTTCTCTGTTTGCCAGTGGAATAATCTTTCTTCATTTGAATTTGACTTTTCAAGGAATGAATATTTATTGAATACTTTCTGTTAGCCTGGTAACCATGGAGTTTTACCAGTACCATTTGTTTTGACCCTTCTAGTCCTATTTCGTGGGTGGTTTTACTTCTGATGTACAGATAATAAGCTGATATATAGACTCATTATTATCTGCCAGCCAGTCCTAAAACCCTCAAGTTCGCTCTTCTCTCATTGTGAAAGAGAGCCTTCCGTTCTCTGAGATGCACAGCACCGAGTGCTGGTAGCATTTTGCTGTTTTCCTTGCATTATTATGCTTTCGTAGATTTTACTATCCTCATCCTCAAATCAAGATTTTGAAAATTACTAAAACCACCTGTGGAAAATAATTGAAATGTTTAAATAACACCATTTTAAATTTAAAAAATTATTTTTAGTTTTGATAGCTGAGGTATTGAAATAGAAGGGAAAAAAGTAAAAACTTTTTTTTAGTATTCTTTTAGTGTTGTTGATTAAAAGTCTATACCATATTTAGTCTATTAAAATTTATGTTTTTAGTGAGAAACTCATTCCATATTTCTATAATGGTACTAATGACTGGTCATACCTGTCTATTCAACTGTTGTCGGTTAGGCTGTCACCCAGGCTTGGGGGGAACATAAGGTGATGTGAATTACCTTAAAGGTGACTACCTCATAAGGAGGCCCTTAGGCTTAGTTTCTTTCCAAGGTGAATGTTTTCATGAGTATTCACTCATCCATTTTTCCATTTAATCTTACAGAGCTGATGCAAAATTAGAAACAGCATATGAAAAATTCCCAGTATATGTCGACCAGTAGTTTCAGTGATTCTTGTGTTTCTATTATGCCTCTAAATCTTCTTTTCTAATCTCCTTTGCTGAATTCTCCTCTACCCAAAATCTGAGTGTTGGGTTTTCCCAGGTTTATCCTTAGCCCTCTTTTCTTTCATCCTCTTTCGTCTCCCTGGGTCATCTCATCTATTTACATAAGCTCAGTTTCTGCATATTTAAAGATCATTTCCAACTTCCTATCTCTAGTTTATTTCCCCTCCCAATTTAGTATTTTGTTAATCATCTACATGGCATCTGCACTTGGATGCTTGGATGACTTTTTAGTACTGCAAATTCGACCTCCTAAAAACTGAACTGATGACCTTCTCTCTGTATTTTCTTCCTTAGTATGTTTTAGAACCATCTATCCAACTGCTAATGTCAGAAGCCTGAAATCCATTCTAGACCCCTCTCTTGTTCCACACATCCATGGAAGCACCAAATTTAGTGACTTCCAATTTCTATTTTTTTTTTTAATTTAGCTCAATTTCTGTCCATCTCTGCTGACAATTTCTAGTTGGAGTCAATGTCACCTCTCTCTGGCACTCTGTAATTGTCCCCTAAATGCTTCCCATGAGGCCACACTCCTACCTCTTTCCAATTCATTATTCATAAAACAATCAAAATGATCTTTTCAAAACACAGACCTAATGTTGTTACTCTTTTGCTTAAAACTGTGCAGTGTCTTTCAGTTACTCTTATGCTAAAGCCCCAAATCCTGTCAGTGACCCACAAGACCCTGAATAATATGATCCCTTAGCAATAATGTCATTTTCTTTTATTTCTTATGAATTGGTGATAGTGCCTTTTTTTCTTATCATTGTTTAAAAAAGCCCACTGCTTTTCCTACTTCAGGAAGTAGAAAATATCAAGAAATGAATATATGTATGTGTTTGCATGACTGGGACATTGTGCTGTACACCAGAAATTGACACATTGTAATTGACTATACTTCAGTAAAAAGTACAATAAATAAGTCATGAGGATATAATATACAGCATAGAGAATATAGTCAAATATATTGTAATAACTTTTCATGGTGACAGATGGTAACTGGACTTATTGTGGTGATCATTTTGTATGTATAAAAATATCAAATCACTATGTTGTACACCTTAAATTATATAATATTGTAAGCCAACTATATTTCAGTTAAAAAAAGAAAAAAAAGCAATACTGTATAGGTGACTCAAGAAACTAGTGATCATTCTAAACATAAATTTTTTAAGTAAAAAAGCAAATGCCATGCATTTAATTTGTATGTTTACTTGTTTTATTTACAGAGATGACAAATTGGGTTATGACTAAATTGAATACAGTGTGACCTTTACTTTATTCCCATAATGAATATAAGTTCCACTAATGTATATAATTCTGTGAAATGTATCCAGGGCTGCCTTGTATTATGAAAATTGAGTGCTCCTTCTATCTTATCCTCATATCCTTTGATATGTGATCACCAGTGAGGTTTTCCACTTTCTAGAACTCCTTGTCAGCACAATCTTTCTTCAGACTGTGGTTCAGTGTGATCTCCATGCTTTCTTCCTCCTTGAGCTTTTCTTCCTTGCCTAGATGTGATATCAAAGCTCCAGATGAACATTGCCTTGCAGTGCCAGCTCAAGGACTGGAGGCTTAAGTGAGGGAGGAGCATATAGGGAAGAAGTTTGGTGACAAAAACCATAAATGATTTCCCTTCTCAGAAATAAAATGTTTCCATCAGTCTATTGATGGCTGCCTCCTCATCTGTATGCGTGGCTTTAGTGAGAGAAGTTGCTTGAAGGTAAGACAGATATGGTCTTATATCTAAGGCTGTTGACAAATTCTCATCAGTGAAGGCTGATGAATTAAACATTCAAAGGACAAGTGACCACCACTCTCTGGTTTTGCTTATTTCAGGGTTTAGTCTTAATGAGAAATTAATCAGCCTGGGAAAAGTTGGGAGTTGCACGATGTAGTGAGTTAAAGGGTCTGTTTCCTCATCTCTATTACAAGAATACTGCTACTTCATGGAACTGTAGTAACTGTAAAATGGAATGAAAACTATCAAGTGTTTGGCACATGGTGTACTCTCAATAGATGAGTTCTCGTCCCCTTCCCTCCCAACTTTACTAGCTAGAAATGTCCTTTCAGAAGCTCTTCTTTGCTGAAACCTTGGAGAGAGCTGTATTTTGTTTTATTGGGAACCTTATTTTCTTTAGCGGCTCAATAATAGTTGATTGAGATTTTCCTTGCCCTGTCAAATCTGTTCCAGAGAAATTGTCTTTCTTTAAGAAAGACCTGTCTTGGCATTGCGAGGTGTCCATCATGTGTGCCTGTGGTGAGTATGGGGATAAAAAAGCACCACATATCACGTAGTGAAGCTGCCTAAAATCCTTATTAGACATCTCTCTCCAAGTCATGCTTTCCTTATTTTATATACTGTCTACTGAACATGATTTTACTATTCCATTGCCTTAATTTTTTTTCATTGAAGTATAGTCGGTTTACAATATTACGTTAATTTCTGGTGTACATCATAGTGATTCACTTATACATACATATATATGTATTCCTTTTCATATTCTTTTTCATTATAGGCTATACACAGCCTATAATGAAAAAGAATATGAAAAGGAATATATATATGTATATATAAGTGCACTTAACATTGATCTTCTGAAACTGATGAGAACAACTTTTGTTTTTAATTGAAGTATAGCTAATTTGCGATGTTGTGTTAGTCTCTGGTGTACAGCAAATTGATTCAGTTATTCATATATATATATATATACTTTTTCATTATAGGTTATTACAAGTGCCCTGAGCATAGTTCCCTGTGCTATACAGTAGGACCTTGTTGTTTATCTGTTTTGTATATAGTAGTTAGTATCTGCAAATCTCAAACTCCCAATTTATCCCTCCACCTGCTCCCTATCTCCCCTGGTAACCATAAGTTTGTTTCCTATGTCTGTGAGTCTATTTCTGTTTTGTAAATGAGTTCATTTGTGTCATTTTTTAGCACATATTAGTCACATCATATGATATCCATTGCCTTTATTAGCATCGCCTCTCTATTCTAGGAGAATTTTGATAAGGAAAACTTCCAGAAAAAAAAATCAGTTCTTCAATGAGAAGAATCAACAGTTTAAGCCGTTAAAAATTCCCCAGAGCCTTGGCTTCAAAATCCTACCCCTGCTGTTTGCAGCAATTCTAAACTGTAATATTACAATCCTTACATAATCAATCCTAATCAATTCCACTGCATCAAAGGACCCAGTAAACCAAACTTCAAATTCTCAATAGATTCTGACTTTGCCTTTTTCCCTCTAAGGAACTAAGAAATCTTTGTCAGTCTTTACTGCAGTGAGCAAAAAAACTTAGAATTGTCTTATGTACAGAGCTTGTGTTGATGATATTTGGGGAGCCAGGATTCCACAGCAATTTAAACATAGCTGATGCTCCACAAATTTAGTTAGAAGAACAAGCAAACCAATAACTCAGTATTTGCTAAAAGATAAACCTTTACAAATTCTGGTAATTACTAAATATCAGTGTATTTGGTCTCTGGAAGTTGGAAACTAGAGCCACAGACACCATGGGTTAAGCTGACACAAACCTATTTAATGTTACGTGTTTAAATGCTAAATAACAGTGAGTGTTAAGTGACAGAACAGCTCATATGTAGTTTTGTGATTGGAGTGCACTTTGATACTTGTTTCATGAAAGCCTTTGTGAGTTACAAGCAGAGGTTAACAGTAATCGCATTTTTCCCCTCTGGTTTTAATAAATGCCTTCAGGGCATTTCATTCTGTTAAATCAAGTAGTAGACAAAAATGTAATGCACTGCTAACCTCTAAAGTGTGTGAAAAACTTAGTTCATAAAATATGTATGAAGAACACAGTGTTGCAATGATAATACTTCCTCTCTGGGTTATTCTGCCCAAGAATTGGTGCATTAGCTATAGTTCTTGATTTCTTTTGATTGGAGTTGCCTGTACTTCATGTTGTATGATATTATTCACTTGATTTTCTATTAGCATACACAGATATACAATAGTTATTTTTTTTTTGGGGGGGTGCAGTTGCCACAGCTTTCAATGGGCTGTTTTAGGAACTCTTACACATAGCATTCTTCTTTAGGGAAGACATATTTAAAGGAAGAATTAGTGTATATTGAAACATCAAATTTGTATGTATATCAATAAAACTAAGAATTTTTTTCAATTTTTTATTGTGGTAAAATAGATATAAAATTTATTCAGTCCTAGAAAGGGACAGAATTCTGATATAAGTACAACATACAGGAATCTTGAGGGCATTATGCTGACTGAAATAAGCTAATTACAAAAAGACAAATATTGTATGATTCCACTTATATGAGGTCCTTGGAGTAGTCAAAATCAGAGAGACAGAAAAATATATCATTTTTCTGACCTATTGCCATCATGGTAAATACAGATTCATATGAGGTAGTTCTTATATACACTCTGTTAAGCACCCCCAGTGCCTTTTAAGTGAATTAGTACTATACATTCATCACAATGTATCCTTCCTTTTTTGGTGAAAAAATATAAAGCCACGGCTGTAGCTGCTTCTCTCCTCAGTCGTTATATTATCACCGTGTCAGAAAGATGCACTGTCTGGTGCTATCTTTGGAATTGTAACTATGCTAATCCCGTATTAAAACATAGCAAAACTTAATTGATGGGGATGTCACTAATTTAAAATACATAGAAATAATATAGGAACATGGATGATATTTTGATAAATTCTTCCTTCATTCATAGTAGGCATGTATAACTGAAGGATGTTTTTTTAAAAGTAAGTAAACAGCAATTTATTTCCCCTGAAACTTTAAAAGCAGGATTAACTTCTGGATCAGAAAAAATTATGCCTGGCCATTAGTGAAGAATGAATGTTACCAAAGAGAGGTGTGGCCTTTGCCCCCAGCTCCTGAGAAGTGATCTCTTGTTCTTAGAATGTCCTGCCTAATAAGAGTGGCTCTACGTACTTGGGATCCTGGGTCCATGCTGGATAGTCAAACAATGTGATTTATGGTGAGGGCTTTGGGCCATGCAGTGTCAGTTCCACCAGGAGTCTAAGGGTCAGCTGCACGGGCAGTCCATCATGTCCATGTGCTGAAGCTCTAATAAAAATTTGCACACCTGAGCTCAGGTTTTCTGAGCTGGCAATACTCCATGCATTTCGTCACATATCATCACTGGGAGAAATTAGCATTGCCCACAGTTGCACTGGAAGAAGAAACATCAGGAAGCTCTGTATAGGGCTTTCCTCGACTCTGCCCCATGTGTCTCTTCTCTTGACTGGTTTTAATCTGTATCCTTTCCCTGTTATAAAGTATAACTATGAGCATAGCAGCTTTTTGTTATTTGTTTGAATCCTTCTAACAAATTATTAAACCCGAGGGTGGTCTGAGGGACCCCAAAGTTGTCATTGGTGTCAGAAGTGAGGGTGGTCTTGGGGCTGCCCCCTCACTATGTGCTGGCAATTTATTAGAACAGGCCTTCCAGGGACCTAGACGAAAGGGCCTTTCCTCCCCCCAGTATTTATCATAACCATCTTGCTATACAATAATAGTTCCTAATCTCAATCTTTTCCTAAATAAGGATGGCCTGTCATTCAGTCCAAATTACTGAAGTTTCTCAATATTATGGGATTTCATATTATAAGTATACAATGATTTATATAGTAGTGAATGTGAGATTTTTCTACCACTAAGTGCCAATTAATGTAGTGTTTTGAGATGTATGATGTTCAACTTTAACTGAAAATTTCCAAAACTTTGCATGACAGTTCACTTGAAGACTGTCAGAGTCAAAGTGACATAGGGTTCTCACCTCATATTGATGGTGCCATGGTGTATTTTGTGGGATTTGGCTAATATTTTTACTGTATAGAAGAGAGAAATATCAAAATATCATTTCAATTTCTTGTAACGTGTCTGTTCCTCCCTCTTGATTACTGATCAGAATTGTTGTTAAATTGAGGCTTAAAGGACAGAATATTCTGGTGGATGGGCCTGATGTATGCCATCATGGCTTTGCAGTAACTGCTAATTTCTTCAACTTTCTTGCTATTAGATTCTCCAAGAGCTGGCCTGTTTCTCTGTGAGTTCTCTCTGGTCTCACACACACTGTACAGCCTGTCTCCATATTCATGTCCTTGCTTTTTCCATATGGCGTATGTCCATCAAATTTCAAGACAGACTCATAGTTGTTTGCAATTGTGATAGAAAAGAAATAAGTTTGCATATAAGAGCCATTGAGTCAGAGTAATTTGTTGAAGAACATACTATAGCGTAAACGTTTGGAGAATAATTTTTAGAATGCCATTAGCTATTGTTTAAAGGCCACTTTCCTGAGAATCAGGACAACCTAGGGAATGCCAATGAAGTGCAAGTCAGTCACCAGGAATCCATGGTAGGTGACAGTATTCTTATCCAGAATTACTGATTTGTAACATTTCAAAACGCAGTATTTGGGGATATTAAATAGAACAGCTATTTTTCTAAGTGTCGCCATAGGAGCCTGGGATGAAGTGTGGGGGATTTTGCTACATTAGTAGCTTAGAAGGTTTGTTTTGAGCTCCCTCCACCACCACCACCCCTAAACACACACACACACACACACACACATTCAAATTCTGTAGAAAGTTAGAAAGTACACAGTTGAGGAAACTGATGTGGACACATGTGCACAGGGAGTCTGCATGAACACACACACAGATTTAGTGAGAATTTGAAAGATGACAAGGATTTGTTGTAGGAAGAAAAGTACAATAAGAATTTTATTAGGGAGACAAAATTTATCAGGAGAAATTTGTGTGTGTACCGATTAGTCTTTATTGGTAAATTATATTAAATGAGTAATTAGTTATGATGTTTACTTATAATGTAAATGGAATGAAATGATATTTTGGATTATTGTGTATTTATAGTATTATTAATTGGTGGAGAAAAAGCACTGTATTCTTTGACAGAACTGTGAATGAGAATTTTGAAAATGGTCTTGATCAGCTCAATTTTACACAATGTAAATAATGCACATAGATAGTGCACTAAATAAGATCTGGAAATGCTGACATTTACTTACTTATGCAGAAGTTACTTTCAGTGAGATTTATAATGGAGGCTGAATTTACCAAGTAAATTAAATCACAAGAGCATTGAAGATGGTTTTCCAAGCAAATAGGAAACCACTCTTTTTCAATAGAGGAATGAGAATATCAAGAATTATGAGTTGAGGAATGTTGTTCTTTCTTTTCTGTGGCTGAGGTCAGGCTGACAATTTTTTTTTTTATTATAAATGGTCAGTGCTCACAATCACAGTTATCAGCATACCTTATCACAGATGACTGTAATTCAGATTGAGTTATTCCATTTCCATGGGGAGGCAGGAGAAGAGAAAAAGATCAAGCTACACGAATTACACAGCCTGACATAGCACACAGGAATGGAAGAAATGCTCCAGTTACATTTTTTTAGTGTGCCTTTTTTACATGGTTTTTAAAAGTTTAAATCATCATGAATGAGAGTTAATAATTAAGCTGCTATTATTTTTTTTCTTAATTTGCTACTTACCCTGTAAGCTGGTTCTGGCACTAACTACTTGGAGTTGGTGCAGACCTCACACGTTGAGGTCACTGTCCTCCACTAAACTCACATCACATCAGACACCAGCAGCAAACTCCAGGATTCTTAGGCTACAAATTCAGGGGTTCCCACTAGCCCCCTGGTTGTGATAGTTTGCTAGAATGACTCGTAGAACTCAGGAGAGGGCTATACTTAAAATTACCTTTTTTAAAAAAAAGGATAAAATCAGGACAGCCAAATGAAGAGATAGAGTGAGATCTCAGGGAATCCCAAATGTGAAATTTCTATGCAAAGCCAGGAACTCAGGATGAAGCCCAGACAAATTATTATACAACATTACCTAACATTTTTTCTGGATGTATATTTTTTAAAGAAATGATCCTTTTTATTAAAGGAAACTTCCCAGGCACCCATATGCTGTGTGTCTTCTCCTTAAAACTTTCTTCTAAGTAATAAATGACATACAAACAATAACAAAAACAATCAAAAGTAGAAAATTTTTTCTCAAATAGTTCTGTCTGATTTCCCCTCCAAACCTGGATTGTGTTTTTCTCCTTCCTATTTTTTGGTTACTTTGCATCCAATAGGAACTTGTTTTTGGTGAGCGAGCTGAGGTTCTGAGCCTGTCTGCTGCAGGCTGGGTTTGGATTGCTCTGCTTGGCCTCATGGGATGTTGTGGTGAGGGTAAGAATGGGTATGGGAGGAGTCAAGGCACAGGCAGCTGAAACATCTGTTGGCTGGTAGTGATCTCTTGTTTAAATTATTGGCTATATGTTGATGTTTTAAGGAATTTAGAATAGTGATTGATTGTTGGGGCAAGGAAATAACTAGCGGGAACTTTTTTATTGTCATGATTTTTCTGAAAATATTTTAAAAAGAGAATTACATCTGTGGTCTGTGGAAGGGAACTTTTACAAAGTGTATCTGATACTAAGCATTATTACTCAATGTCTAATAGTAACCTTCTACTTATTACATCAAACCTGTATCAACTGAAAACCTGTATCAATGTCTTGCCATCTTTGTTTTCTGATTTACATGAAAATACCTTCAACCTAAATGCACCTTGGAGCACACACAAAATAAACAACACATTATTTATAAATCACCTACTATGAACACACATTGTGCCAAGTACTGTGGAGATAAAAAGAGATAAACAGATAGTAAAGAGAAGAATGTTGGTATATAATGAGAGAAGAAAACTAATACAATGTGTAGGAAAGAACAAAGATACAGAGGGAAAAAAATTGAGTGCAGGCTATTTGTGAAACTAGTGATCTCAGGATTTCAAATAAGAGCACTGAAGTTTTGGTGTATAATATTTACCAATTCTATCCTATTAGTAGGTTCAGTGACAGCAAATTTGCCTGGGCCAGGAGTCCACAGAGCCTTCTGGAGGAAGAGAGAATGATATACTTGATAGCAGAGTGCTTGACCATAAATAGCTGGCCTTGTGTCAGTTTCTGTACATATGTGGTAGTCTACACATACATATTGTATTTAATTTTATTTTCATAAGACATTGGATAACATGCTGAGTTTCAATTGGAGTATGCAGAAAATGCATATACAGGTAAGAAATATATCCTATTTTAAAAAGTAATCTTTCTTCTTAAGAAAGAGTAGACTATTTTAAAAAACTAAGTAAACACATTTTTCTTTTACAAAAAATTACTATTTCAATGTTTCTTTCAAGGAAAGTATGGTCTATGAGATTTTTTGCTCCAGAATGGTATTATCTCACTTATTGCTCTAATAGCAACCTTGAGTGAAAGTATAATTTCTAGTGGAATATTCAAATAAAAAGCTCAACTGAAGGGTAATGGTAATTTGATTTTTATTGAAAAGTAGTTAACATTGATATTTTATGGTAAATGGGTAATTGGGAAATTAAATGAACTGAGGCAGTTATGTTTGTTTTTGAACCTGAGGAAACAAGACGTATTCACTTTCTTAATATGGTCTACAATAAAATTAATGCTTCTTCAAAACTCAATTTCCCCTTTGATTTATTCCCTGACACCCTCTCAAATTGTTAAAAGAGCAGCAGTCATTGTCTTAACTAGAGATAAATAAATCTGTTGTACCACTTCCTTCAAATCACCTGTCAGAGTTCTTTATTAAAACAGAGAAGAAACACATTTGAATTAAATGAAGAATTGCCTCCTTCAACCCAATTTAAGAATCCTTTGTCAAATTAGACTCTTTTTGACCATTCTTCATTGCTGTATTTTCTTTCTTTGGTGAACTCCTGCTTTGAGGATAGTTCAGTTTTATTTGTTGTGAGAAAGATGAGGAATATAAAATTCTGGTCCCTGTTCACAGTGAGTTTATTCTTATTCCCTTGGAATGGTCCCTAACCAAGTATATCTCTGTATGTATCCCTTTAAGTTCTTATCCTTTACTTCCTAAAAGACCTTCTCCCCTACTGCTTTGTAGCTAGACCCTATTATTTTGCATATATCTTTATTTGGGATTGTCTCCTTTTACCATTCTCAAATTTTTCAACTCCACTTTACTCTTTATCAGGGCATCAGTTCCCCTAGATGCCAACAATTCCTGACTGCCAGTCTCCAAATCAGTCTTCTTCTTTGAACTCTAAAACTCAGTTGTAAATTACCTATTTGTTGGCTCCACTTCCCTCTCAGAGACACCCCACATCCAATACACATCCAGTGCTGAGTCCCCAACAATCTTGCTTGAGCAATCCGAGTTTCAGTAAATAGTACCACAGTGTCAAGCCACAGATCTTTTACCTCCTAAATATCTCTCCAGTTTTTCCATTTCTCTCTTTTTACAAGCACCACCCTATTCTAAACTAGAATTGATTGTCCAGTGGACTACTTTATGAATGTGTTGTGCTTGCTCAGCATTTTGCCCATTTTAACTTTTTCTGCCCTCTAATTTATTCTCCGTTGTATAGTCTGTGTGATCACTTTTGTCCTCAGGTGGCTCAAACACTTCCATTTCTTCCAATGGCTCTTTCTTGATCTTTACCAAAATACTTAACATAGTCTGTCCAGAAGGCCTCTGTGGTTGGGTTGTTGCCTACCTCTCCTACCTCATTCAATATTTGTCCCCGTTAATACTGCCATTCTGACTTTTTTTCTGTTCCTGAAATAGTCCAGTTGTACTTCCTCCTCAGAGCTGTTTCAAGATTTGTCAAGGGAATTCTTTCTGACCCCTTCTTTCCCTAGCTAAGCTACTCATCCTTCAGATCACAGCTGAAATGTTGCTTTTTCATATTCCTGAAAAGCAAGTCACCATCCCCTTCCGTATGCTCTCATGGTCCCTTGTAATCTCCCTCCAGAGCACTTACCCAGCTACCTCTTGCATACTGCCTATGTGATGTGTGTGCCTTGTTTCTGTCTCTGGTACTAGATATGAGACTCCTTGGAGCAAGGAGTGTCTGATTGACTCATTATTTTATCCATAATTATTCATGAATATTTGTTGGATGTAGGAAAAAAATCCCTTCTAACTCAGAGTTTTTATTGTTCTGTTATCAGTTTTTTCCCCCAGTGGTTCAGTACACACTGGACTTTTGGGCAGTTGCTTTTCTTCCTTTCCTCTTACCTTTTGATGAGATATTCATGCAGCATAATATTTAGATAGGGTTAGAGACCATATAGAGTTTTTGGTTTGTTTTAAATTGATTAGTAGTCTCATACTATGGATTTGTTGTACCATAATGTAACCATTTTAGCATTTATGCCATCTACAAAGGATCTCAAAGTCACCAAAGAGCAATATTATTATACTGACTGTATGACATCTTTACTGTTTATCAACTCAGTATTCTGTGCCCCTTTGAAAGAAATTTTATGGATGGGTATCATCATTCCATGTTTTGCAGAGAGGCCAAAACCAACATGGGTGAGATGGCTGATAAGGATCTAGCCAATAAACAGAAGATGGAGGTCCGTGTGTATGTGTCTGTGGTTCATGCCGTGAATGATGAGGATGCCCTGAGGAGATATTGAAGAAAATGGGATAGAGGCTCTGGGTACCATCTACCACTCTAGGATAGTTCTAGGCAAAATAAGCCAAAAAAGTAGATAATAACTGCTTATACAGAGGGATCTGGAGTGGATAGAAGGGCATCCTGCTCCCAAGAATCATTAAAAAATACAGGTAAAGTAGAATCTAAAACTTCACTATTAGTGATTTATTTAGGTGGTTATAATGTTAAGAATACCTTTGGGAAGACAGTGCACACTTATCCTCTTGATGTATATTTGTCCATAATTGTCCCCATTTACAGGAAAGATTGCATAAGAAGATCTTGAAAGGATGGGGAGAAGGGGGAGGGGGAGGGAGGGAGGGAGAGAGAGCAGGAAAGACAGTTGGAAAGTCCTAGAAAGGCAGGTCGAGTGCCCTGGGAAAGTTTTGCTGAATTTGCCAAGAAAAGATTTTGCCTTAAGGCGGTTTCCTTCCTTCCTTCTCTCCACACTCTGGGTTTGTGTAGCCCCCAAACTGAGCCTAGACTGCTTACAAAAAATATAGCAGAACTCTTCTAGGGTTCAGGCTCTTACTGACCTGAACTTTAGCACAGGTTGGAGCCACAAATGTACAGAGTTACACACCCAAAGACCAAGTTAAAAAAAAATGGATGTCCATAAGCAAAAAAATAACCAAGGACATTCCTATTAAAAAAAAAAACAAAAAAAGAAAAGAGGGGAAGGGAGAGAGGGGGAGGAAATACTGACTTCGGTTAAGAATCCATTTGTGAGTGCTTTAAATAATTCCATCTTTTAGCTTAAGGTATTCCACCCCCTCATGATTGCTTCTGGGGACTAGCAAAAAGATCTAGGAGCAATTCAATCCAATTAGAAGGGAAAAGAGAAATTTTCTCTGCAATTGCTATGCAAATGTGTGTGTCAGGAAACAGAAAAGGTGACACCACGCAGCACAGTTAGTTGTTGACAACAGAATGTCTCTTTATTTCCCAAGTTCCCAAGCCTTTAAAAAGAAGCCTTCACCCAATAGAAAGGTGTCCTAGGTAGTCCTGCCAAGGTCAGTGCCAGCTTTCATCATCTCCTGCAGAAGTGCAGGCTGGGCCGGGTAAAACCTGGCCCTGGAGGCCACTCCCCTCCCCTTCACATTGTGTTCAATTGTCATATTCATGTTTTCAGTAATAGGAATTGCTGATGTGTGGCACTTTTGGAAACTCTTGGTATTGTGGGCTTATAGAACATTTCAGTGGGTAATAATGTCAGACAGTGGTAATTAATCTTGGAGGAAAAATCTCTTTCTGAATTGGAGCATCGCTTAAAGGTATGACAAGTTGGCATCTACTCATTAAAATTGATACATAGGCTTCTACCTCTTACCTATAGTTAAAAAAGTAACCATGTCAGAAAGGCCTTTGCAATTGGATTTGGAATGTTATTTAACATGTACCGTGAGTGGCCCTATCGAAACTTTTTCTCAGCTCTGTGCGTGACAAGGAGGGGTGGGGAGGGAGGAGGAGGAAGACAGGGAGGCAGACCATGGTGCTCAGAAGGTTAAAGATTGGTGTAAGACAGGGAAAAAGGGAGCAAAAGGATGGCTATGTCCCAGGTTCCAGGTGAGTCCCTGGACGCACTCCATCAAGTGAGGGTCCTTGGATTCAAGTAGGAAAGAATTCAAAAGCGAGCCACAGTTGAAAAAGGTAGATTTATTCAGAGACATGCACATTCCATAGACAGATTGCAGGCCATCTCAGAAGGCCAGAGAAGCCACGAAGCGTGGGGGTGGGTGATTAAAGCAAAAGTAGATTTATGTACTCATAGACAAGAGTGTGGGCTATCTCAAAAGGCAAGAGAAAAGGCCACGAGATGCTGGGTTGTTAGTTTTTATGGGCTTGGTTATTTCATATGCTAACAAGTGGGAGGATTATTCCAACTACTTGGGGAAGGGACTGAGATTCCCAGAAATTAGGGCACTGCCCACTTTTTAACTTTTACATTAGATTTGGAACTGTCATGGTGCCTGTAGGTGTGTCATTCACTGTGCTAGTGCATTACACTGTATATAATGACGCTCAAGGTTCACTGGCGGTCCACTCTCCTGCCATCTGGGGTCTCCAGGTCTCTTGGGAGTTGACTTTTCAGCCGTCTTGGTGCTAATTGCTGTCACTCCTTTAATGGCTGTGTCCTGCCCCTTCCTTCCAGTCTCATCACTCTAGAGCAAAACTCTCACTTTGCTGAGGACACAAAGCTCAGGTTGGTTAGGGGACTGATCCACAATCTTTCAGCTATTTATTAGCAGACAGGAGTCCTTGTATTTTAATTCTGGTCAGCCCCAGGGCAACGTTATCATTTCAGTCCTGATCTCCACCTTTAAAACCAGTCTCTCAGAAATAAGCAAGAAAATTCTTGGGCATCCATGAAGACAATGGAACAATGAGCACAGCAGAGGAGCTGTATTTGTCTGAGCACAAGAAATAGACTGAAGCCACCCTGGGAAAGTTCTAGGGTTGGAACTCAGAGTCAAGTAGGAGACGTAGGTAGAGACATGCAAAAAATAAAGAAAAATAGAGTGCTGTGAGGTGGAGAATATCTTTCAGGTTTTGGCTATTGAAAAATAGCTGCTAACAGTGGAGATTGAAGGTAGTCATAAATTAAAATAAAAAAAGGATACACTCTTTCAATGTATAATCTGCTTGGTGGAATTTTTATGAAGTTCTAATCATTCTGATATTTTCAGTGTCGGTGTGAAACCAAAGGTATAGTTACTTTAATATCCTTTTCTTCTCTATATAAAATGTGGTTATAAAATCACAGTGGCAGTGAGGCTGTTACTTATTTGATGGAGATTACATGCATAAGTTACTTTCCTCAGCCTTGTTCCACTCAGCCTTGCATGCACGTTTACAAAATGTATTTATGGAATACACTGTATAGCTTTTGGTTTATCAGATAGATACATTTTCTATTCTACAGATATGTTCTGAATCTGGGCACAAAAATGATTGACTCAGTCACCTCTTTCTGATTCTTAGTTATCCTGTGAAATTTTTGTGAAACTTCTGGCAACTGAAACTTCAAACCTTTGAGTTAAATAAATGTAGAAGGAAAGACAGTTTTACAGAATTCTGTAGCTGACAATTCTGTGGCAGTGGAATCAATCCTGGGATTTGAGCCGAAAATTTCCTTACAGCCAAGCCAGGATACATAAGCAGTTCAACTGAGCAGTGAGCAGAAAGGGAAAATGCTAGTGGTGGGAGTTTGTTTTTTACCAAATGCAGGTGATTTCAGTCTGTGCTTTTTAGTCAGCATCTAGGGTTTAAACACCATCCAAAAAAAAAAAAATCAATCTGTATAGACAAAACGTCTACTTTGATGCAATTATTGCAATTATCACAGAGCTGACATTTGATGAAATTCAAATCTAGAGTAAACAAGAATAATTTGACAGAATTTTAAAAGTTGATTATATTTATAAATCTAAATCATTTCATTATTGGAGCCTTTTTAATATTAAGCCACAGCTTTTATACAGGATGGTCCACAGATGAAAGCATCAGCATTTGGAATTAATTTGAAATTATTTGCCATTCCGAAAAGAATAGAAATCTCATTTATCGTTATTAGCTTTTTACTCCTCTATACCTATGCTGAAAGGAAATAAAAAACAGCCCCTTAACACTTTTTAAAGTTTATATAAATATGTTTTATTATACAACACATCTATTTATATTTTAAAGTAGTTTTTTAATTGAGACTGTAATACATGTACAATTTAAATAATTTCAGCTCCAGTTAAGATAATACCCGAGAACAAGTTATTCAAACAAGGGGTTATCTTTGGTAGAGCAGCGATTCTCATACTCTGATATGTCTGAATCAGCTGGAATCTTATCAATAACTTGGTGTTCCAGAGTGAGTAGGTCGATGAGGGGCCTGAGCATCTGCATTTCTAACAAGCTATCAAGTGATCTGCTGAAGCTGGTGGACACACGCTTGTCATCTTAGATAATAAGAGGTTAGGAGGTTCTGGCTTTGATTTCCTGGTTCCACAGCATCAGGATCAAAATCTCTGGGGTTCTTTCGTCCTTTCTGGATGCTGTAATATGTGTGCTCCAGCCAACAGTTATGCCTTTATGACAAAAAGAGAGGAGAAGGGGAAAAGGCAATGCCATGCAGCCTATTTGTTGAAGGTTTTCTTAAATAAGTAAATTACATGTTCCCCCTAATTTCAGGGGAGCTGGGAAACCAGGGAACATAATTGTCATGACTAGTGTGCATTTGAAATCCATCCCTTTGGGAAGGACATTGCTATCCTGAACAAAATTAAGTTTCTCTGGGCAGGAAGGCCACAATGCCACATGATAAGGAAAGAAAAAGGCTCCAATAGTGTAAAAGATATGCAAGGAAGACTCTTTTCTATCCTCAGTGCTTGCTCTTTTTCTCCAGAAGTAGCCACCGACTGTTTCTTGGCATGTATCTCTAAAAATTGTTTGTGTACCTACAAATAGACGTGTGTATTACTTTAAAACTCAACAGACTTCAAGATAACATTTAACAAATAATGCAAAGCCAGATTTTTCCCCCTTAATAAAGTTAGCTTTGCCTTTTTAAAAATAGGGCATCTGTTGATATTTTAGGGAGTCAACACAATCTTTATTCAAAGGTCCAGCTTACCCTTCTTGTATTTTGTGTTTTGACCCATATCCAGTGGATTTCTGCCTTCCACAAATGAGTGTGGTTGATTTTTGCTTTTTCTCCACACACAACTTCTGCCCCACGTGATAGCTTTTGACTTGTGCCCTGTTAACATTTTAGCAGATGGAGAAAGTTGATGAGAGAGCGAAAGGATAGAGTGACTCTTGGCCAAGTGACTTTGCTTCCTCTTAGTTGAGCAGATGGTTAAGGATGACACTTGGGGCACTTCCATGCATTCCCACTGCTGCCCCGCAGGTCACTTTCCTGCAGTTCTCAACTTGGGCAGATGCTTTATTCCAGGCAGTTGCTTGCAACATCTTTTTCTGGAATACAGTGTTCATTTCCTCTTGTGCGTACTTGCCCCTGTGGTCTCACCATCCCCCTAGGTTTCTCTGTAGGATCGCATTCAAGATCATGTCATACTGGCCCTCTTCCTTGTAGTTAACCTTCATCCTAGGAAACATCCATATAGCCCTTGCTCTTAGAAGCTTGGGAGTCAGGGCAAACTATACGTTCACTTCTGTTCTGGATTAGGTGACATTTATCAAATTTGAATTAGGGACAAATCCTCCACGACACCAACTACAAACTCTCCAAGTGTTCCCAGAAGCCTACTTTCCCCAGGTTTGCAGTGCGATGGAAAATACTCCATATTCCACATCAAAGGAGGTGGTGGGAACCTATGTGGCAGTATTCTCTCCCATAGAAATCTGGGGCAACTTCAATCTCAGAAGTCTTTGACCACTTTTCATGTCTAATCTGGCTGAGGGTGCAAGAGTCACAAAAATAGTTCTTGACTGTTTCTATTTTTTTTGTCCTTTTTTTTTATTTTATTGAAATATAGGCAATTTACAATGTATCAATTTCTGGTGTACAACATAATGTTTCAGTCATACATGAACATACATATATTCATTTCCATATTCTTTTTCATTATAGGTTACTATAAGATAATGAATATAGTTCCCTGTGCTTTACAGTATGAACTTGTTTTTTTAATCTATTTTATATATAGTAGTTAGTGTCTGCAAATCTCGGACTCCCAATTTATCCCTTCCCACCCCCTTCCCGGTAATCATGTTTGTTCTATGTGTGTCTGTGAGTCTGTTTCTGTTTTGTAAATAAGTTTATTTCTGTTCCCATTCTAAATGTTGCACGTGGGAATGCCTCTCATGTTTTAGCGTCTATTGTATTGGTGTCTCAATTTGTAGTCTCCTTTACATGATTCAGAGTGTTCCTCTCCTTCCGTTACTCTACATTCCTTTTCATAGATTCAGATTTCAGTTTGATATAATTTCTTTCAGTTTGAAAGGACTTCTTTTAACATTAGTTGCACTGCAGACATGCTGGTGATGATTTCTTTTGACATTTTGTTGTCTGAAAAAGTAATTATTTCTCTTTCATTTTAGAAAAATAATTTTGACTGTGTACAGAATTCTAGGATGATAGACCTTTTTCTTCTCTACTTTATAGATACTTCTCCACTGTATTTTGGATTGCATTGTTTCAAATGCACAACATAGGATGATTCTTTGTTCCTCTGTACAAACTGTGCTTTTAAGATTTTCTCATTGTCACTTTTTTTCCCCAGCAATTTAATTCTATTACCCTCGGATAGTTTTTCTTTGTTTCTGGTACTAGTGGTTTATTGAAACTTTTGGAGCAGTGGGTTTATAGTTTATATAAAATAAGGAAAAAAATTGGCTATTTTTTCAAATATTTGTTTCTCTTTTGTTTCTCTTCTCCTTTGAAGACACCACTTGTGTATATACTAGACTGCCTGAAGTCATCTCACAGCTCACTGATTCTGTCCCTTTTTTTTTTTTCCAGTTTGTACTTCATTTTGCATAGTATCTATTGCTATGTCTTTAGATTAAGTAGTTTTTCTTCTGCACTGTTTAATCTGCTGCTAACCCCACTTCATATGTTTTTCCTCTCAGATACCACAGTTTTCATCACCAGAAGTTTGATTTGGATGTGTGTCTCTACTTCACATGCCAAATCTTCCTTCTACATTCTAAAACATATGTAATATAGTTCAAACAGCTATTTAATAACTGGTTAAATGTTCCTATCTACAGATTCTATCCTTTGTGCAATTTCTGGGTCAGTTTTTATCAATTTTATTTTTCTCCTTGTTACAGCTTCTTTACATGCCTAGTAATTTTTGATTGGATACCCTTAGGTATCAACTGGATACCCTTACGTACCAACCAAATTTGAATTATTTTTGCTTATTGGGTGCTGGATATTTTTGTATTCCTCTAAATATTCTTGGGCTTGGTACTGGGACACCATTACATTTCTTGATCCTTTTGTGTAAGAAGTCAGATTAGTTAGGTGGGACCAGATCTGGATTTGGTCTAGGCAAGATATTTCCCCACTAATGAGGCACCCTGTAGCCCACTCTGAGTAGTCTACCAGATATCTTTTGAATTACAAGTGTTTTTGTCACTCTGGCTGGTGGTGATACAAATTATTTCCAGCCCCATGTATAAACTTTCAGAATTATTTCTCCTAATCCATTCAAGTGGTTCTTACCCTGGCCTTAAGTAGTTCTCTCACGCTCATGGTAATCAATACTGAGGCTGGATTGGGAGCTCTGGAAATCTTTGGATTTTACTCTTTGTCCAGCTCCCTCTTTTTAAGTCCTCAGCTCTTCAAAGCCACCTTGTCCCCCCTGGGCTCCCAGCTCTGTCTCCTCAGTTAAGCAGGATAGCCAGGGCTGTCTGGTCCTCGTTCAGGTGCCATACCAGACTTTTTCACAGAAGTAATCATAGGGCTCAGCTCGTCTCTTTCGTTACCTTAGGAATCACAGTTCTGCACTGCTTCATGTCCAGTGTCTATTCTTTTAACTATTTAGTCTAGGTTTCTAGTTTTTTTTTTTTAGTCAGGAAGGTAACTATGATTCTTCTTACTCCATCTTGGCCAGAGACAGAGTCCATGTCATGGATTTTCAAAATATAACAACTTAGTACATCAGCCAGGATCATCTGGCACGTGAAATCTTATTTTATGTTGGCTCTGTTGATAAGAGCCTTGTCTTTTTCTCAGGTAATGACCTTACACATTTTTATTTTTACTTCCTAGAGAAAGATAAAACACACATACACATACACCCCTAAAAAATACACAGTTGATGACACAAGTAGGTTTTCATCCTCAAAGTATGTAAGATTTAGAATTTCTTATTTCACCCTTTGGGCATAATCCCATTCTACTTTATTGGCAACACTTGGTGTTAAAAGTAAGCACTCACTTTAAATTGAAAAACTAACCGTATCTACTTTGAAGGTGCAATGGAATTGACCCCATTGATAGGTTCAGCTCAACAAGTTTAAAGGCTACCTGACAAAGAAATATTCCCTCCTGACTTAAATCTCTTTCTCAGCCTGGGTTTTTGTGTGTGTAAGAATTGAGTTAATCCTCAAAACTTTAGTTCCAGAAGAAAAGTCAGTTTTGTCTTTGGTTAAAATTTATACCTAAAATTCCCTATTCATTTTCCTCTGCCTGCTGCTTTCTTTTGTTATGTGATAATATAATAATCCTTTTTAATTATTGCTTATGAATAGTCAGATGATTTTGATCATTATTCTTATGATTCACCTGCACATGAACGTCCTTTTAACTTTAAGCTCTTTGAAGTGTTGGGGAGGAGCTGGGGTTGGACAGACAGGAAATCGCCATGAATCTTCAGAAAGTAGAGGCATGGAGAAATGACTTTGAACATACATCTCAGTGGTGCTTGTCTACCCTTGTGCCATTACACAACAACAGCTCTCGAAAACTTGAGCTCTCTGGTCTGGCCAAATGTTGTAGTTGAGATAGTTCTCTTAACTATTTGCCTGTTGGTGAAATATGTTGGTTGGAGGAAGTAAATCAATGTGATGGAAGATTTAAGACTATGCTCTGAATTTGTGTGGTCTGCTGAGGTCCTACAGAAATGTGTCCTTGACTCTTGCCATGTTTCACAAGTCGAGTGTTGTTTTGCTTGTTTCTATGTTTTTTTTAAGTGAGAAGTTCTTATTTATTTATTTATTTGTTGAGGGGGGTGGTAATTAGGCTTATTTATTTTAATGGAGGTACTGGGGATTGAACCCAGGACCTCATGCAACTCTACTACTGACCTATACCCTCCCCACCACCATAGGTGGAGTGTTGGATTGTGGTACTTGTTAGTTACATTTTCTTTTTGTTTGTTCATTCTTATTCTACTAGACTGAAAATTTCTGTGCATACACTTCTAGGGCAATGAATCATTGCCCTTGTCTTCTCAGTGCCCAGTACAGTGGTAGATTCTTGACAAATATTGATAAATAATTGTTAAATGAAATAAATGAATACATTTTACTCAATAGATTGTTTCATCAGGTTGATTTTGATGTGAAACATGTAGTCCTAAATTTCATTTCTTTATATTTTTGGTGTGTCTATGAATATATTTCAGGAAAATACTATGTTTCTATATAGGTAAACCATTTACCTTTTTTCTGTGTACTCAACTTTGTTTATAACTATATAAAATTTAGTGGCTCTTTTGCCCTAAATATTAAGTTCTTCAGAAATTAGTTTCAGTAACCTGAAGCATGACTTCTTTGTTAGGAGTCCAAATTGTTTTATTGCCCAAATCTCAATATTGCCCTGTATCTTTGCTTCATGGTTTGCCCTAGTCCTGGTAATCATTAAATTAAAAGATAATCTCAAGATACATTTTCTTAGAAGGAAACACTTTAGGTTGTCTTTTTCTTCTCCATCTATAATTGCTATCCTCCTATGGTGACCCCTTTTAATAATAAAGTTAATATGTCATGTCTATGCTATTGTCGATCTACTGGGGAATGTATTAGAAATTCTCCTTAAAAATCAGTATTAGATTTTTGCTGAGTTAGAGAAGTTTTATCCACTTCAAAGAACTCAAGTTCAGGCAACAGTCTGAGTACTATTTGGATCTATAATAGCATCTTGTGGGGCTGTTTTTCTGAAGCATCCTAGCGTCAGGACAGATAATTTGGTCTGTATTGATAAGAATCAGATTAGGTACTTGCAGCACCTGGAATTGTACTGGTGACTAATAAGGTGAAAAACAGAGCTTTCCCTATGACTTAAATAGAAACTATTGTCTACATATAAAACTATTTTTGAGCAGAAAGTCTAGAGGTTGGGGAATTTATCCAATTTAGAGAATAACACATTTGTGGCAGGTGGTTGTGATTGCTTATCTGGCTGAGGAAGGTAATGGCATCAAAGTAAGCTTTAATTAACAAGAAGAATGAATAAATGCCCAGCCTATGCAGGTATTTCTAGGGTGGGGTAAGTTGTCAGAAACAGAATAATAAAACAGGTAGAAGGATTCAATGCAGCTATGTTCCAAACAGTGGATGCTATAGATAGCTATATATGAGAACAACAAAGGTTGAATCTTGTGTGTGTGTGTGTGTGTGTGTGTGTCTTTTTTTTTTTTTTTCTGATTAGGAGAAGCACAGAACTCATTTTTTTTTTTTTACATGAAAATTTTGCTAGAGAAAGAAGCATAGAAGCAGAGACCTAAACAATGAGTCAGAGTTGGCCAAGTAAATGTAGGAGGGGCCGGGTATGGGAAAGCAAGTAAAGAAAAGCTAACCCATCACGCAGTGAGACAGGTAAACTGAATTACGGGCCGAAACATCAAATTGCCATTTTTATAGTTTAAAATTTCACTATTGCCAATTTCACATAGATCACCCTAATAGGTTAGTAATTGGGTAGCAGAAATAATGAGAACACAGGGCAAGAGTTGAGACAGAAGAGATCAGAAGGCACTGAAGACACAGTCATGTCAGCCATGTGGCATGAGTTAATTTCACAGCTTTCTTTCTGAGTAACTCAAAGCCAAGTGTCAAGTAGAAACACGCTCATTAATGTAGAAAAATAACATCTACTGTATCGTTAGAGGGAATGCTGTATTTTCCTACCTTTTTAATATTTAACTCATCTTTTCCTTATTTCACTGGGCTCACTCTGCATGAAGAAATTTGTCCAGTGAGAATGTGGTGCCAGCATTTTCATCTGCTTTGGTATGGGACGGGGGGGGGGCCAGATGAGCGTATGTATGTGCATCTGTGTGTGTTAGGATAGAGAGGGCAGTGTGGCCTGATGAGTGTTTTTACTTTATATACTTTCACAGCAAAGCAGAGATGTTGGCTTGGTTCTCTTGATCTGTAATCTGTTGAGACTTTTTGCCCAGACCTTGGGTCATCAGGCTACGGCAAGCCCTGTCACTTACATTGTACCAACATTATTCTATTGACATAACTCAGTAATGTTGCTTTATCTATAATTGTAGGATATATATATGCATATATTTATCTTATTACAGAAATACTTGAATCAATGTAGTGCTGTTGGATAAAAATGACTTTTATTTCTTCTGGCCCATAATCATTTCCAGAGAAGAGGTAAGATTTAAAAGTTGAGAAAAGTTGATCCTTAGTAAATGAAGGGATCTTCAGATGGCTCAGAGAATCAGCACCACAATTAAATGATAATCCTATGGGACTGAGATCCCAGACTGTGAGATATCAAGAAGAGAGATGAAAGGGTATTATCAACCAACTTTCAATGATATTTTAATAAGCATTGTTAATCTATGCATTTAAAGTCTCCTGGAGACTCTTTTTTTTAACTTTTGTTGTTTATTAGCTTTTCATGGGTTTAAATGAGAAATAACTTCCTTTTCTTATATTACTTCCATAAAGGTTGATTTTGGGGGCAATTTTCTGTGTATATCAAACTAAATAGAGAGGCATTTAAAATGTATTATTCTTTGAAAATTTTATCCGATGGTTATGCATCACTTCAATATGTAGCAGCATCTTGTGACACGTCAACCCTATGTGGCAAGCAGCATGAAAAATAGATTTGAAATCTGGAAGAAATAAATGCAGGAATCAATGACTTCTGGTGGCTGCAGTGAACTGTGTAGTCTTCCACGCTTGACAATTTCATGTTTTATGCAGAAGAAAAACACTTAGAGAACACATTGGGAGTCTATACTCAAAGCCACTTGCAATTACTGAAACAAAAGAAGTATAAGCATTTGAGAAATAAGATAACCTTTTATTTCTCAGGGACTTTGGGAGTTGTGGATGTCAGTATCCCAAAAGGGGGGAAATCTTGTTTTTTTTCTTTAGATATTTTATAGGTTTCTATAGGTCATGAATGTATCTGTTTCCAGTAAATCCACTGAAACAAAATATCAGGAAAGAAGAATTATAGACCAGGCTGGCCCTTGGTAATTGTGGAAATAAAAGAACTTAAAATTTCCTTCCTTCTTACCTTTACTATGTCCTTGATCTGCCCTCCAGCTGTGATACCATTCTTGGCTTTTATTCAAGCATGCAGGTGACTGGTGGATTCTTCCTGAAGCACTGGCTGAAAAGGAAGGTGTTCCTTTGCTGATAGAAGCATGAAGTATGATCCCCTTAAGGGTGTTTGCTTTAGTGGATTCTTGAAGATAGGGAGGTCCTTGTAACTCCAAAGATCAAAGAAGAGCGGAACAGAGTAAAGTTCAGATTAACCTGCATTTCATTTCCAGCTCTGCCACTGTAAAACTACACATCACTGGTCAAATGTGTTTGTGTTTGTCCTCTTTGAAGCTCAGCTTCTTCATCTGTAAGGGCTGGATGGCCTTCCTTTCACAGTTACTATGAGGATTAAATGAGGTCACTTGTAAAAACTTCTGACTTTCCTTTCCAGGCTTTCTTTTCAGGTGAGATGTGTGTGGTAGTATTAACCATGGGACACAAGAGGAAACTCCACATAGTATCCATTCAAATTAGACAGTGTGGTCCAGTGGTTCCCTAATACCAGCATTATTTCAGCACAACACCTGGGAAGTAGCAGACCCTCAATAAATGCTCACACACTGAATGGTGTGTAGGTGAGCGTGTGCTAACAGCGACACCATGATGAAGCTGTAGTCACATGCTTTCTTATTTGAGCTCTCCCCCTTAGAATGTTAATATTTACCGAAGTGAGAAATGCTATTCCCTTGCTTGTGCAAAGAATCTACAAATGTGCTAGCACTCTATTAACATGAGAAGAACTGGGACACTTACTTCCTCTCTTACCAGTTCACTTTTCTATATAATCAAAAAGAAGAGTTAATGATAGATGACAATGAACATCCTAGAACATTAAAGTAAAATACAGTTAAAATGGGGATAAAAATAGGCACAATATCCAACTCTTGAGAATTGGATAGTTAGGGTTAAGAAAAGGATGATGAAAACCTGACTTTAAGATATGATTTAAAACTCTTTTCTGTCACATACTGACAGCCATCGACAATAGGAAATTGAGAAGATGTGACTCACTTTCAGTGCAGGAGGGTCAGACTCAGATCATCTCCAAATGAACTTGTGCTGCTGTTTCTTAATTTTGTATGTTGAAAATTCAGTTTTAGGAATAGAAATTATTTGTACCAGCACTGAATTTCAACTTACATTCTGTTAGCAGAGGCGTGATCAGTGCTTTGTTACACGGTTATATTGATGGTCTGAAATCCTTAAAGTACAGGGGAGAGCACATACCAGCCCTTTTCAGCATGTCTTAAAAAACATTAGCCTTCTAAAAAATCAGTCTGTAGTACTTCTTCAAAATACTCATTCATTCAAAGAAAATAGACATGAAGCTGGTGACTTACACGGATATAACTTTGTTCCCAACATCATCAATAATAATTGGTTAACAGGAAGATATCCTCTGACAGTTTCCATCTTGCTCTCATGTACATTTCAGCCTATGCTAACCCTCAGGGAAGGAGGGCTAGTTACTGTTCTGCTTTAATCTTCACCCCACTTTCCCAGTATGATCGATCCAGGAGAATAGACTAGTCTGGGAAGATAAACATGGAAGCAAATACTAGCGTACTTTTCCATTTCCTGCATGAACAGGGTGAGCTACAAAAGTCTAGCCTGTGTATATTCTCCAGGAAGCTGAGGACAGTCCTGGAAGGGAGTGGGTATACTGCCTTCTTTTCTGGGTACCTGCTGCCTGACAGAGTTCCTATGATATCAAATTGTTTGCTGAATAAACGAATGAGTGAAAATCATTTAGTACCAACATGGCATAAACAGTTCACAGTCAGCCTTTCTGTTGTTGCTTCAGCTCCTTGGACCCTTGCAAATCAATATCTTTACCAGTCTTTGTTAGAGCTTTGCCTTCTCTTCTTCTTATTTTAAAATTGAAGTAGAGTTGATTTGCAATATTATGTTAGTTTCATGCATAAAGCAGTCATTCAGTATTTTTACAGATTATAACTCCATTACAAGTTATTATAAGATAATTATAATTATAGTTATAATTCCCTGTGCTGTACAATATATCCTTGTTACTTATCTATTTTATACATAGTAGTTTGTATCTTTTGACCTCATAGACTCCTAATTTGTCCCTTCCCCCTTGCCTGTCCCCAGTGGTAACCAATAGTTTGTTTGCTATGTCTAGGAGTCTGTTTCTGTCTTGCATATATATTCATTTGCATTATTTTTCAGATTCCACATATAAGTGATATTATGCAGTATTTCTTTGTTTCTCTTACTTCACTAAGCATATAGTATTCTCTAGGTCCATCCATGTTGCTGCAAATGGTAGAATTTCTTTTTCCTTTTATGACTGAGTAATATTTCATTCATCGTATATAAATATACACCACATCTTCTTTATCCACTTGTCTATTCATGGGCACTTGGGTTGCTTCCATATTTTGGCTATTTTAAGTAATGCTGCTGTGAACATTGGGGTGCATGTATCTTTTCAAATTAGTGTTTTCATATTTTCCAGATATATACCCCGCTGTGGAATTGTTGGATCATATGGTAGTTCTGTTTAGTTTTTTAAGGAAACTCCATACTGTTTTCCATAGTGGCTGCACCAATTTGTATTCTCACCAACAACATTACGAGGGTTCCCTTTTCTCCACATCCTTCCAGCATTTGTTATTTGTAGACTTTTTGATGATAGCCATTCTGACAGGTGTGAGGAAATATGTCATTGTGGTTTTCATTTGTGCTTCTCTAATAATTAGTGATGTTAAGCATCTTTCATCTGTCTGTTCATTCTCTTCATCTCCTGAGACCTAGGATCATGTGAAAGGTATGGAAGGAGGTCTAGACACGTTTGGCATATTAATGACAAATAACTTCCAGGACTTCTATTTAATTATCTAAAGAATTATATCTAAGGAAATCAGAATTTGATTTTGAATATTCCTAAGTATAATCAATCCTCATTACTAGCCAGTTCTTTATTTTCATTTTCACCTAATTGCTAAAATTTATTTGCACCCTCAAAGTCAAAACTCTTAGCACTTTCGAGGCCGTTCACAGGCATGCTTGGTGTGGTAGAAATTTTAGTTGCCCCAAGTTAACATTGCCAGCTTATGTTGATCAAGTCTATGCCCTGCCTTCTTGTTTCAGCTCTCAGACCAAAACAAGTGTCACTTTCATAGTCTGTTTAGTTTTGTGTCACATTTCACACTTTTGTGCTTTTTGTTGGTGATTTTGCTATTTAATATGACCACAAGCACAGTGCTGTCTACTGTTTCTAACTGTAAGGGGGTTGTGACATGCCTTTTGGAAAAAAACACATGTATTAGAAAAGCTTGCTCAGGCATTAGAGTGTTGGCCATGAGTTCAATGTTAATGAATCATTAATATATATTAAATATGGTATCTTTAAGCAGAAATACATATTAAAAAGGTTAATATTCATTGGTTGATGGAAATGTGACCAGAGACTCACAGGAACCTAACCCTGTATTTTCTCTAGGAACAGTGGCTCAGTATTTGCTCATTTAGTGTTTGTGGCCACTTTATAGAATGTATCTACCTTGAATAATGACAATCAAATGTAGACAGTGCTGTTACCTCAATTTTACACAAGAGGAAACAGTCAAATCAGGAAAGGGGTGGCTGGCAAGAGATTATATCGCTGGAAGTGGTGAAGCAAGGACTTCCAAAACATTGCTTTTCTGACTAAACAGTCACCTTTGTGTGTGAGCATGTGGGAGAGGGTGTGCAGGGACATGGCATTTTTTCAAAGTATTTTTTGAAGGTGAAGGACAAGTGATACCAAATCCTATAAAAGACAATGAATAGATACCTTAGTAAGTTAGCATTATCTTTGACAAATGTGAGTCAATATTTATTGAGGCTTTTATACTGTTTTGTAAATGAACGTTAACTGCTGTTTGGCACTCAGATATTCCTTAGAAGCCAGATATCCCTTGGATATATAGATTGTTATGAAATTAAGCCCTGGAAATACTATCACTGGGACATTTTCCATGGCTTTCCCCATGAGAGTCCTTTGGAAATAAGACATGGGCTGCAAATGTACCCAAGTGTTTTTTTTTTTTTTTTATAATTCTTTTAGTGAAGCTTGTCTCCGTGGATGCATTTTCTTTTACACACAGGAAGACAGATAAACATATCTGCCTATGGGTTGAAGAATTTTTTGAGATGAGGTTTTAAGAAGACACATTTTCCTGTCAGCTTGCATGGTAGGGTCAAACCTTTTCTTGGTGCTGTAAAACTTAGAAGGCAATTAAGCTATGAACTGCTTGACTCTACTTGGTTGCCCACAACCACTGGGTCTGCATTGTTAGACAACACGCCTCATGGCAGATGGTGTGTAAAGACTTCCTGGTTACAGTAACTTGAACTGCCCCTTTCCCTCCCTTCCATTGCATTCATTTTTATTTTAAAAAGGCAATGCTCCTTGGAGATAAAAAAAAAAAAAATAGGTACACTAGCTGCTAAAGAATGTGTTTCAATTTGATAACTATTTAAGAATCTGCACTATGGCAAGACCTATACTACCTGAAACATGTATTTACATTAGAAGTGCCTTTGCTTTTCTGGGTTGAGAGGGTTCTGGTATCCCTAGAATGCTAGAATACAAAGAGAAAGCTTTCTTGTAGAGTATTGGTATGAACTAGAATGACTAGTAGAAATGGACTGTGTAACTAGTCCTAAAGCTAGCCCTTGTGACAAATGGCTTAAGATGTATTATCCTAGACAGGTTACTTAATATTTCTAACCCTCAGTTTTCTTACCTGTAAAATGGGATAATGTTGTCTACCTTACAGAGTTATTGTGAGGAATAAATTAAGACACATAACTTACTTAGTTCAGGACCTGGTATAATTGCTCCCATATAGGTTTGTTATTGTATTGCTGATGTATTTGTAAATGCAAACAGTTTAGAGAACCAGCAGTTCAGCCCAACTTCTCCCTATTAAGGAGAACAATTAATACTTACTGGAGTTAGGAAAATGGGGAGAAAGAGCCTTTTGTGTACTTGGCATTAAGATACCACAATGGACAACATTATTTTATTTATTAAATTTATAACTGGTGCCACTCTAGATTGACTTGCTATAGTGCATGGCTTGAAAATAAAATACTTTTATTTAAAATACTTACAGCGGAATGGCAGTAGCAATTGGAAATTTCATTTCATTATCAGCTCCAAGGTGCCATTTAAGATGCTTTCTTCTATACCTTACACTTTTGCCAATTGGTGTTTTATTGGATCTTGATGGATTGGTCAGTCCTTTAGCTTAAGCCACCCAGGAGGAAATTCCTGACTCCTAGGTTCTGTAGGCAGAATACTTAATTATGTGCTGAGGCCCCAGTCATGCATAGACATCAAGAATCTCTTAGATATACCTGCAGCAGATATTAGAAACAAGAAAATTAAGTGAGCTTTTCTATATCCATTTCCAATGTTTTCCTGAACGTTTGGAAAGTTAAGTTTATTTTACTGAAAGGGTATAAGTAATACCATGTGAAACGGTCTTTCTAAAATGATCCTGGTCATGCCATTATTATTAAAAGAGGAATAAAAAATTAAGAACTCAAATTATGAGCTCCGATAAGCTGAATTACATGGCCCATGTCTCTGCATGACTTTCACAGCGTATTTCAAAAGTGTATCGGAATTTTTCTTTTAAAAGGCATCTTTTAGCTTATCCAGTTACATCAAAGCTCTCTTTTGTTGAATCATTTCACTTCAACACCTCTCCGTCTATTACCCTTATTTCCTTCATGTCTCTGATTTTTTTCTGATTATTATTTTGCCTTATCCAAAAAGTAGCTTTACAAAAATAAAGTCAAGAACATGTATACTCTGTTTTACAAATCTCCACTGATTGACATGAGTGTTGTGGCTGACATTTGGGCTTCCATCCCCATTTTCCTTTCTGTCTCTTGTTTGTAAAGCCAAGATAATCTTTTCCCAGCTTATCTTTAAGCTAGAGGTGACCTCATGATCTAGATCTGGTCAGTGAGATATGAACGAACTTCTTGTGGAAAGTTTTTGGTAAAGATTCTTGTTTCCTGATTAAAGACATAGATGCCTGATAGTTTCTGGTACCACCACTTCTCATGTCTCCCCTTCTTGAAGGAGGATTTAATGACTAATTAAAGTGGCCCTCTTACCACCATGGGTAAGAAGAGTCATTATGGAAAAGACCCCAGTACAGGAGCCTGGCTAATGATATCATTGTGTTGCTGAACCAATCCAAAGATCACCTAGCTCACACCGCTTATTGAATAAACAATAATTATCTTTATAATTTAAGTCCCTGGTAGTTGGGTATCCAACTATGTAGTTGTAGCCTAGAGCACGTCTAATGTAAGTACTGAATTCATTAAATTCCACATCTAGAACGTACAGCATTTTTGTGTCCCTTTTTATTGTGAGAGCCACAAGATAAGAAAAACTATATTGTATTACGTGATTCTGAGAAGCATGCTATTCCATTGGGTATAATCTTTGTGTAAACTCCAGCTTTGGTGAGGAACTGGATAAATTAAGTAAAAACTTAAAGACTAACTACAGATCACATTGGAGTTTATAAATAAGTTACGTCTATGAGGAAGAGGGAGAGCGTACAGTAGTACTCTCAGAGTATAATAGTACCACTAGTGATCTTCGTCTTATGGAGCTTGGTTCTTATCTGTGACATTCATCACACGGGTTGTATTTATCAGCACCTAGAATGAGGGGATCGTATTAATATTGCATGGACACAGTTCACAAGGAGAGTACTCATGATGACGCAGCATTGTGCCAAGGCATTGGAGAAACAGCAAGGATGGCTCTTCCTGGTTCTATAATTGACTTGCCATGTGGCCTTGGGCAAGACACTCAATCTCCCTGCTCAGTTTTCCCCATCTGTAAGGACAGAATGATAATTCTTGCACAAAATTTTCCTTCAGAGGGCTATTGAAAGGAGTATTAAAAGAACATTTTGAGTCCATGGGAGAAAAAATGCTTTATAAAAGTAGAAAATTTTAGTAATTTTCCCAGGAATGGAGAAAAGGAGACATATTTCCTGACTGCCTCTGGCCTTACACGGCCTGTAATAACATCCCAGAAGAGAGCCTGTGGGAACAGAGCCAGTTACAGGCCTGATATCTGATCTCCATTTCCTCTAAATTGTGGAAGGGCAGAAAAGTCATGCCCTGCTTCTAATGCTGCATCAAAGGGACAAAGGGAGGCTTTTCCATCAATATGTGGGAAAGAGAATGTGAGAAGGAGTGGGCATGCATGGAAGGAAGAGATGGTCTGGCTATTTAATATGAACACATCTGTCTCCTTCAGGATCAAGTACCCAACTGAGCAAAGTTCTGTGATAGATACTGGATCAGGAGAACTGTGTCATACCACCTGTGGGCATACAGTTCCAGCCCTTGTTAGTTATTTCCTGAAATAGGATTCTGTTGATGTCCCAATAGCCCATCAATCTCCATTAACATATTACTTTCACGTTGCTACTAGGTTTATCTATTTAAGGCAAAAAAAAAAAAATTACTTCCTGTTCAAACGCTTCTGTTTGTGTTAGACCATTGCTTTCAATTTAAGGACCGAATCTTACTTAAGCATTTAAGATCCTCTGCCATGTGATTTCCATCTACTATTCCTTATGCATAAATTTTCCTTGGTGTGAATAATTGTCCTTCCTTTTCTACCTGTTCTTCCCCCAAACCCATCTCATTGTTTTTTCCAGTTTAAAGGAAACTAAGCATACCTCAAGGCTTATGCCAAATGCCAGCACATAGAAACTGTTTCTCATCCCCTTAATATATAATATTTCCTTGGGATTTTTCTTTTCTCAGATGGTACTTGTGCCATTTCATCTTTTGTTTTCAGTCATTTGGACGTCATTTTCTTTCAGCCTTCTAGAATGCACCCTCCTGGAAGGAAGAGGCTGTGTTCTGATGATCTAGTCTAGCACCTAACATACGTTGCACTGGTCCTCACTAGTGCTTTATTGAGATAAAAAAGTTTAAGATTACATTATATTCTGAAGCTGCTAATGTGTACTGTATTATGATAGCAGAAATGAAATATTAAACTAAAATACGAGCGGACAATCGAGTATTTTATTTGCATTCTGACTGATTCACAACAGGAAGGGATGGTTAAGGAAGAATGAAGCTTGTGTCCGCATGTCCATGTGAGCTCAATGTTGCATCCTCAACCAAAGCCTCACAGTTGTGAGCTGGAGGCTGTTCACAGCAGAGTAGACATTTAATGTAACTGATTGACAGTAAAAGAGAGGCGGGGAGAGAGAGGGAGACAATAATCATAGAAAACATTCCCATCAGTGGGTATAATAGCCTAGATTATTCTTTGACTCAAACATTTTGGCAGATGAAAATATTTAATAGATAAATTAAGCAGTTATTCAGAATCAAATGATAATAACCTCTAACACCCATTGAATTTTTCCAGTGTGCCATGCTGTGTTCTAAGTGAATCTCATATGTGATAGTTCTTACTTCTCCCAATAGCCCTACAAAGTAGGCATTATTTCCCCCCATTTTACAGAAAGGGAAACAGGTTAGGAAAGTTGCCCAGGGTCACCCAGCTGGGGAGTGGTAGCGCTGTGATTCTCACTGGGTCAGTCTCACTCCGAAGCTTATGATCTTCCTTTTTTACAGTATTTCCCCAAATGATCTAAGCTTTCCTGCAAGTTTTTCCACAGTTTGACAATATTAGAAGCCTCTAGGTTGGAAATAGGAGAGGCAGACTGAGGCATCTGCCTCATCAAGACCGGAGAGTGACTCCTTCCAGCTCAGGATGAAACTTGCATTCTCTGTGCACCATGCGCAGCCAGCACATTTGTCTGTTGTGCATTTAAGCTTCATCACTTTCTTTTTGCCACCCTAGATCTCACAGGTATCCACCATAACATTAACTGTTTAAGACAATAAGGCTGGAGTTCTCAGCTGAAATTCAGGCAGCAAAAAAGAATTGTGAGTTCTTCTTTGGCCAAGTGTATATGATAGACAAATAAGCAGGAGGAGGGGAAGTACACTGTCACGGTCAGTGTGACAGATTTTAAAATGTGACCTCATCGGTCCATTTTGGAGGTGCAGTGTGTTCAAGGACTTATCAGTGAAGTCTGAAGGTATAAGCCTCAGAGAAACAAAAGTGATTTTTAAAAAAGTGACTGGAAAATTAAAAATAGTTAAGAAAAAAAATTAGTCCCCTTCAGGCAGGATGACATCATTATATAATCACTGAAAGCAATTTCTTTTATAGAATCAGAACAAACACCTCAAATTGACTTCTAGTTCTCTTTTAAAAAGAGATAAATTGGGGCTGGGAGCGGCTATGCTAATATTCAGCCAGATAAGAAGTGTGTTTGCCTCATGACAGACCCCTTGAAATGGGGTTTGTTAAAATGAATGCACTGCATTCACAGGAACATCAGCGCTGCTGGGTTCTGCTGGCAATAAATCCAGCAATTCGATTTGGACTTGGATGTTTATCTTCTCTCCACTTCAGTGCGCTGTGCTGCAAATGGGGAGGGGAGCCGGCTGTAGTTCAGCTTGTGGGCTGCTGGTGTCATCCCATTACCGCGGAACCGAGACGGTACCCGGTGTGTTTCTGTTCAAGCATTTAATACATTAGTCTGTAATTTTTGTCTTGGAGGTAATGAGGCCTGACAGCTTTGGCGGGTGCCTGATAACAATCCCACACTGGTATCTTTGAAATTCTTCATTGCCAGATTCATAAAGGAAGAAATGACTTTTGCAAAATGACAGTAAACATGCTTCATTTTATAAGACATTGTGGTTAACAACCTGAAACAATGAAGCGTTTTTTGAGCTATAGCTAAACTAATTTGAGCTATATTCGAAGTGCTGATGTTGGGTGCTCAGCCACTGGATTTTGGTTTGTTTGTTTGTTTATTTTTGTTGGCTTTTTGTTATTGTTGGAGGGGGCCAGTAATCTCAGGAAAACATATAGGGCCTAATTTTCAGATACTGATAATAGTAATAATGAAAATGATAATGGTGATGATGATAATAATGATCTCATCCAATGTTGTTTTGTCCATAGAGCCTCATCTTGAAAAATAAAAAGACATCAACCAGGATGGTTCTTAGAAAGGCTGGGATCATGGTGCCACGTTGTCAGCTCAGTACCTGGATCGGCTGCCATGGAAGACAGGAGACATCACCTGCTGCTAAACGCCTCCCTGGAGTGAGTACCATGGGGTTTCAGTGACGACAGAATGCAAAGGGCTTTAATACAACCAAGAGACCTTTGGTAAAAATTATTTTTAAAACCATGCTGACAATTAACTGGTTCTTAAGCATCATGAAGGGAAGAAACTCACTGTAGGAATCATTTTTAGCTGAAATTAGCTGACCATCCAAGGCTCATTGGGAGTTGCTGCTATTTGAAGTGTGGACTGTGGCCAAATTTCAGGAGCAGTGTATTCGCTAGGGAAACTCCCGTTAAGTACTTCGTACCCTGTCAACCAGCGCATGACAGAAAGGAGCCCATTGTTCAGACACAAAGTTGCTCTTTTTGAAAGCTGTTCGGTCCCAAATGAAAAATTCTGAAAAAGAACACCAGAATAGAAATAACAAATAGTGGCAGGTCTGAGAGGAATGACATTATCAGTTCAATAATAAAATTGCTCCCTCTGTTTAGAAATGAAGCCAGGCTATAGAGATGTGGGAAATTTGAGGATGAGGAACAAAGATCTGTTGCTTTGAGTATGTATATTTATAGGTTAAAAACGTGATCCATTGTATTTTATTCTGTAGTAATAATATAAATTCATTCTTGGTGATGATTATTGTTAAGGGAGAAGGATTAGCTTTAAAATTTCAAATTGACTTGGACAGTGGTTAAAAACAAGGCCTAGGATAATAGTTGCTTTTTAAAGTTAGTTAATCATATTCCCTGAAAGTTTATGGGCTGAGTTGTTTATAGCTCATAATGGGGATCTTTTGAAAGAAACTAGGGAAGTTAAATTAGCCAGGTAAATAAAAGATCATATAACAAGTGGGCACATGTTTCTAATAGAAAATATATTTTAAAAAGATGGCTTTCCACAGATTCAGATTTCTCCTTACTGTAGACAATACATGACTGTTTAGTAAGCTGTCCCTTTCACAGCTGTAAATGTTTAAGAGATGGGACCTGATGTGCCAGACCAGGAAATGTCCTAACATGTTTCTAGGAGGCATATAAATGTTCAAATCAAACAAGTAAGAGTTTATTCTCAAGAATGATTACTACCTGTAGTAGCTGGCCAAACATTTTGAGTGTGCTTTGTCTAAATTCTTAGCCTTCAGGAATCCAAATTCAAAGTTATATCACATACAACTTTCTGAGATCAAACTTCTGAGATTTTTGGCAAACTTTTACATTGGCTTTACTTTCCTTCTGTTAAATAGGGAACAGTGTTCTAAGTAATCTTTCCCCCCGATAACATTCACTATAGCATAAGGAGTTCACTTTGCACAAATGAATAACTTTGCTTAAAAGCTGAGTCTATAACTCAGTTTATTTTATGCGATCATATTTGAAGACAACTTGAAAGCACATGTTAGGACCTACTTTCACTGTCCTGAGACACTAGTGGGACTCAAAACGCTGCCATCCTCTTCCAGTAGTCTCCAGGCAGGATTCTAAGACTGCCAGGGAATATCTAGTAGGAGACACACACAGTCAGACTTGCAGAAGTCTGGGGACAGGTTTTCATGTTAATTTAGATAGTCTAAGGAAGACTTAGACTATCTAAATTTGTCATGCCTCATCAACACAAAGACATAGAGAAAGGTCTTTGAGTTGTGTCCTTTTCCGTATACTAATAAAAAACTTGGAAAGCTGAATGAAGACAACTGAACTATAATTTCCTATATCTTAGTATTATTTTCTTCCAGGGGCCTAGTTGATAGAAGACATTGGCAAACTGGCCTGCTAATAGAGAACAATTACTAATGTGCTGAGGGGATTGGTAATTAGCTTGAGGAATCTCAAGATGTTGGCCTGAAGAAAAGAAGTCTTAAAAATAGTTACCTTTTGCTCAATCATTAAATCTGCATTTATTTTATTCTGGCAGTAAAGAAAGGGTTTCTGGCTCAGAGATAATCTTCTAATTACTCACAGAACATTTTAATCAGTTCCCTATCTCCCAACCCCTCATTGGGTAACATAATGAAGGAAGATGTCATCTGCACATACTGTAGGGACAGGAGTTCCGAAACTATGAATCTCTGAGCTTACTTAGGGACTGGGGTCACGGCTGTTCCTCCTCACCTCTAGGAGGATAGAGAGAGAGAGGGAAGGAGGAAGGTGGATGAGGTGAATACAGAGCTTTGTTCTGTAATGTAAACAATGTAAATCATCTCTGGAGAGATAGTGATGATCCCCGGATCTATTAACTTTTGCAATATAAATAAATGTCCCCAGGGGAGATACTCTGTCTTTAACTCTCAAGATTTTTTGCCATTCATA
Organism: Camelus dromedarius; assembly: GCF_036321535.1. Taxonomy (NCBI): domain Eukaryota; kingdom Metazoa; phylum Chordata; class Mammalia; order Artiodactyla; family Camelidae; genus Camelus; species Camelus dromedarius. The sequence continues at coordinate 35,607,663 of NC_087437.1, forward strand.
CATCGCTAACCCAAGTTGCCAGTAATATTTGCTCAGTAATCTCTGGCTCTGCCAAAACATGAACATGTTCATGTGGTATTGCTGCCTGACGTATTAGAGTCTGAAGAACGTTAATAGAAGAAAAGTAGGTTTATTTTCTATGTTTCAAATAATTGAAATGGGAAAAATGGGCAGAAGTCATAGGCAAATATATTTTCATTTAGTCTGGAAACAAAGATCTATTTAACAGTGAAGCTGATTCCCTTATAAGTTTGTAAATTCCCTATCCCTGGTGATGTACAAATGTAATGTTTAATTTGGAGAAACAATTCTTGCAGTGTACAGATGGACTCGGTAACTTCCAAGGTCCACTCCATTGTTACAACTCAATAATGGTTGTATTTCAAGACAGAGGCATTTTAGCTTCAGCAAGACCCCAATAAAACTAAAATTCTGTACAATATGAACTAAGAAATGTGGGTATATTTGTTTGGCTTTGGCTCTGAAGAATCATGTTATTGAGGCTGCTGTACTCTCAGCATTCATATTTGGATGGTTCTGGTAGGATAAATTAGGAACAGCATAAATGAGGAAGACTTGTCCTCCTGCAGAAACAGCAAATCCAAATTTGCCTTAATTTTATGGGGCAGATAAACTACTCATTCTATACGTAACTTGTAGGTTAGGTAGTAAGCACCTAAGGACAGGTAATATGTCTCCTTTCTTCACGGTGGTAGCTTCAGTGCACTGCACAGGGTCCCAAACAAAACAGCCACTGAATAAATAATTTTATTACAATAATAAATTAATAAATGGAAAGATAGATGAGAGGCATTAAGTGTTCTATAACTTCTTTTCAAAGTCTTTAAAATGAGTGTAAAAGTTCTTAGAAAACTCTAAGGAAAAAAGTCATCCCGTTGGCAAGAAAGACATTAGCATTAGTTACATCTTTAGTTAGATGAAGAATAAAATTTTAAAAGGAAGACTTTGTAAGTTGTGGTCAAAAGGGTCTCTGTCTTTCCCTGGGTTCTTTGAATACTTTTTTTTTCTACAATAAGTAGGTTTTCATTAATTACTTTTATAATATTTTTAAAATAAATATTTATGGGTTCAGAGGAGGTCATCAGGAAGGAGCTATCACAGGAAACAGATAATTGATGATGACCAGTCTGCCAACAGAACAAGTGGCTTGTGGCAGAAGGGGTCCCTTCCCAGGTTACTAAGCTCTCTGGGGGTACAGGGGTTTTGGCAAAAACTGTAATTCCTAGGCATGTTGTAAAGGTTTCCCGCTTTAGGAGAGGAAATGGCCTAAGGTCTTTCTCAAATGTAAGACTTTATAACTTTTAAAGTCACAGAGTATATATAAAATTAATAAAATTTTTGGTTTTAAATTATACTGATGACTATAATTTTTCAGACCATTAATTGAAATACCAAATCTATCAGGGAGGAATATATTTATGGTAAAAATGGAACAGAAAATTTGAAATCATGCTGATCCAGGAAGCATGGAAACAAGGGTTTTTTTTGTTTATCATGCCATTGATTACAATTGAGATAATGGGATTGTATTTTACTAAAACCTGATAGTGACTCAAGGAATCAGTTTACTTATTTTATTTTCCCTAAGTTTTACTGAGATATTGATCTATAACATTGTATTAGTTTAAGGTGTACAGCCTATTGATTTGATACATGTATATGTGAAATGATTACCATAATTGACATTCATCACTTCACATAGTTGTACATTCCTTGTGATGAGAATGTTTAAGAGCCACTTACAAGCAGCTTTCAAATATACAATACAGTATTGGTAACTGTAGTGACCATGCTGTTCATTACATCTCCAGGACTTAAATTTATTTTGCAACTGAAAGTTTGTACCTTTTGACTCCCTTCACTCATTTCCTCCACCCCTCAACCTCTACCTGTGGTAACCACCAGTCTGTTCTCTGTTTCTATGAGGTTTTTTTTTCTTTTTTTTAAGATTTCACATATAAGTGTTTTTGTACAGTATTTGTCTTTCTCTGCCTAATTTATTTCACTTAGTATAATGCCCTCAATTTCCATCTATGTTGTAAATGACAGGATTTCTTTCTTTTTTGTGGCCAAATAATATTCCAATTTATATTTATATATGTATACATATATATGTGTATATAAATACACATATTTATATACACATATGTGTATATGTCACATTATTCATTCATTGATTCACTGGTGGACACAGATTATTTCTGTGTCTTGGTTATTATAAACAAAGCTGCAGTGCACATGAGGGTGCAGATATCTCTTTGAGTTAGTGATTTTGTTCCCTTCAGATATATATCCAAAAAGTGGAATTGCGGGATCATATGTTAGTTGTATTTTTAATTTTTTGAGGAAACTTCGTACATTGCATAATGGCTAAACCAATTTACATTCCCACCAACAGTACACAAGTGTTCCCTTTTCTCCACATCCTCATTGATACTTGTTATTTCTTATCCTTTTGGTAATAAATAACCATTATAACAGGTATGAAGTAATAGCTCATTATGGTTTTGAAGTACATTTCCCTGTTGATTAGTGACATTGAACACTTTTCAGTGTTCTGTTGGCCATCTGTTGCTTCATTGAAAAAATGTCAGTTCAGATCCTCTGCCATTTTTTTTAATCAACTGTTTTTTTAAATTTTGTTTTTGTTTTGCTGTTGAGTTTTATAACTTCTTTATATATTTTGGATATAAGCTCCTTATCAGATATATTCCTTATCAGATATATGGTCTGCAAATATTTTATCCCATCCTGTAGGTTGGCTTTTCATTTAGTTGATAGCTTCCTTTGCTGTGCACAAGCTTTTTAAATTTAATTTAGTCCCTGTTGCCTTTGCTTTTGGTGTCAAATCCCAACAATTCATTGACACTACTATCAAGGAGCTTACCCTCTGTTTTCTTCTAGGAGTTTTATAGTTTCATGTGTTATGTTCATGTCTCTAATTCATTTTGAGTTGATTTTTGCGGTTGGTGTAAGATTAAAATCTAGGTTCATTCTTTTGCATGTTGCTGTCAAATTTTCCCAACACCATTTATTACAGAGACTATCCTGTCTCCATTTTATATTTTTGGCTCCTTTGCCATAAATTGATTGTAACCATATATGCGTGGGTTTATTTCTGGGCTCTCTATTCTTTTCCATTGATCTTTGTGCCTTTTTAATGCGGATACCATACTATTTTGATGATTATAACTTTATAGTTTAGCTTGAAATCAGGACGTTTGATGCCTCCTACTTCTTTGTTCTCTTTTCTTAGGATTTCTTTGGCTATTTGAGGTCTTTGTGGTTTCATACAAACTTTACGATTTTTTTTTTTTTTATTTCTGTGAAAAAATGACATTGGAATTTTGACAGAGATTGCATTGAAACTGTAGATCACTTTGGGAAGTATGGCTATTTTAACAATATTAATTCTAATCTGTGAGCACAGAATATCTTTCCATTTATTTGTGTCTTCTTCAATTTCTTGTATCAATAACATAGTTTTCAGTGTATGAATCTCACCATGTTGGTTAAATTTATTCCTAGGTTATTATATCCTTTTTGATCCAGTTGTAAATGGAATTGCTTTCTTAATTTCTCTTTCTATAATTTGTTATTAGTATATAGAAATGTACCCAATTTTAGTACATTGATTTTGTACAGTTTAACTGTACTGAATTTGTTTGTTCTAATAATGTTTTGGTGGAGTCTTTTGGATTTCTGAAGTGCAATATCGTATCATCTGCAAATAGAGACAGTTTTATTTCTTCCTTTTTTATTTGAATGTCTTTTATTTCTTTGTCTTGGCTATTTGCTCTAGTTAGGACTTCTAGTACTATGTTAAATAAAGATGGCAAAAGTAAGCATCCTTGTCTTTTTCCTGATTATACATGGAGTGTGATGTTAGGTATGGCCTTTTCACATATGACGTTTATTATGTTGATACATGTCCCCTTTTTATCCACTTTGTTGAGAGTTTTTTTTTTTTATCATGAATGAATGTTGAATTTTGTCAAATGCTTTTTGTGCAGCTATTGAGATGATCATAGGATTTTTTAATCCATCATTTTATTATTATATGCATCATATTATTTAATTTGCAGATATTGAATCATCCTGGCATCCCTGGGATAAATCCCACATGGTTTATTATCGTTTTAATGTATTGCTGAATTCAGTTTGCTAATATTTTGTTGAGGATTTTTGCATCTTTGTTCTGTGGGGAGATTTGCCTTGGAATCAATTTAAGGAGTAGTGTGGGTGGTTTCATTTTCAACCCTTGTTTTCTTCCATTAGCCATCCTATTTTCTCTGTCACTCCCTGCATCTCATTTTCCTCCCTCCCTCCCTTTCTCTCTTCTTTCCTTCTTCTCTTTTCATTCACACTTTATTTATGTTTACTGTGTGCCAAGCACCATAGTAGGTGTTGGGACAAGTGGTGAAATGTTAAACATGGTTCCTTCAATCAGGAAATGTATAGTCTACTTTGGGAAGTCAGAGTCTTAAACAAGTGATGATGAATATTTTAAAAGGGGGTTATGAGTGTATACAGGAAGAAATTTTTCCCAAAGAGTGATGCTTCCATAGTTATTTTCTCTTGGATTCCATTAATCCTGCATGCAAAAATTTTTGAGCCAATTACAAACTTTCAGTATTTTAGGCACTGATGATCTGCTTCCTTTTTCACTGCTCTGTAACCACTCTCCCATTCTCAAACCTCCTCTCTTTTTAAGACATGTCCTTGTTTCCCTGACTTAATGAATGTTAGGCTCTTCTTTGAGAACCTTAACTCTTTTCTTTTTTTTCTTTCCTTTCCTTTCCTTTCCTTTCCCTTTCCCTTTCCCTTTCCCTTTCCCTTCCCTTCCCTTCCCTTCCCTTCCCTTTCAGTATAGTCTTAGTCTCCCATGCTTGGTTATACCAGGAAGCAGAAGCGATGTTAGCAAACTTAGCCATTCATTTTTAATTCACTTGTTGAACAAACATCTATTCAGCAAACACTTATTCAATAAATATCTAATGCGTATATAATCTTTGTCAGGCACTGAATTAGGTTCTGCTTTTGATGTTCTGCTTGCTCCTATTGTCACTTTTATATTCTTCTGCTCTGTTCAGGTAGATGCTGCCTAAGTGTGTATGATCCAGTGCTCCTCTGGTTGCTTTTTTCTTCTGACCTCCCACTTAATTTGTCTTCTTCTTTGAGGGCTTTGCCATCTGACATGAATGTCCTTTTCTACCATATCTTCTGACTTCTTAAAGGATAATATCAGCTCCCATATAGGTAAATTCATGCTCATCAACAGCTACTGAAGAACTTAGTCTTCAATTATTTCTCCCTCCAAATAAATATTACTTGATTTGTTTCTTATACACACAGCAAAATTAGTTGAGTACAAAATTAACTGGTAACTGGCATTAAATACATATTTTTTCAAATTTTTATTGAGGTTCGAGGATATAGTGTTTTAATTATGAACATTGTATTTGTCTACTTATACATTACCCTGACTTTTAAGCTTTTAAATTTTTTAGGTAATTGGAAAAATAAATACTTTAACCTATTTACAGTTATCTGTGACATTCTCAGGATAACTGAACAAATATTTCAGGTGAAAGTATAAATTAGGTTTATGAACATTTTAAGAGACAGTCTTAGTATTTTATTATGACCAGTAAAGAAAATAAAACTTGATTAACAACAGTATATGTAGCCATAAAACCCTCAATTGGTTAGTTACAAAGTTACAATTAATAGTTCATTCAAAATCTTAATGGGATGTAGTGTGAAATTGATCTTAACTATAATTTATTACTTTGAATAAGATTTTGAAGTCTCATATTTGAAATAACCTACTGAAAATGTTACCAACTATGTTAGAATTCGATTATATGATATTTAATTCAATTAATTAACTTGAGAGAGATGAAATTTTTTATTATAGAAGTAGTTCCTTTTGAAAGCAATGAAATTCAGCTTATAGTTTAATAATGTCATGCCATGTTTACTTGAAATATAAACTTCGCATATTTCTAATGACAGAAATGTTTAGGCTACCTGATGTTTAAATGTGGCATTGTTATAATTTTAGTAGATACTAAATTCTTTCTGTACAGTAAGAAGGTGATGATATCTTGGTCATTCACTTACACTGGGCAGAAATTAGATGTATTGCTCTTAGGTAATATGAAAGTACAGACATCCTTTCTGTGTGCATAGCATAGAATGATTTTGTGATTCTGTGGAAATTTATAAATTTATAATATTATTTATAAGAATGCCTTATAAATCACTGGATTTTTAAGAAAGATGCACTGAAGAGAAATCATAGACTATTTTTGCAGGTGAATTACATCAGTTACTTTGGCTTCTTGAGATAAAGCACAACTGTACACTCAAGTCAGACCTGAATTTGAGATTACTTTTTAGAATAAATTTTGATTTAAGACCTTTCTACAAATATACTTTGAGAGTATTTCAGAATTGATTTTATGCCCTGGTGTTTTAACTTGTTTGGCTTTTTATCAATATGTATACTTTAAGTTGATTCAGAAAGACAGATTTTTAAGGTTTTAGAAAAATTACATTGTAAACATCTTAATCTCAAAACTCAGGTGGACAATTAATACCTTATTATTTATATATTTTTTTCTTCTGTAAGTTGATTTATCATCCTTGCATTCTTTGAATAAACTTCACTTGGTCATGTTGTACAACCCTTCTTAGGGGTTGCTGAATTACATTTACTAATACCTTGTTAAAGATTTTTCCAAATATGTTAACGAGAGAAACTAGTTTATAATTGTTTCTTTGATTCTCATCAGCTTTTGGAATCAAGATTGTGCTAGCCCTTCCAAAATGTTGGAGACATTTCCCTTTTTTCCCTCTCTTATCGAAAAGGGTTTATATTAGATTGGCTAGGAAGAATTCATTGGTAAAAGTATGGGAATCTAGAGTTACAGTTTTGGGAAGATTTTAACTAACGGATTCAATTGCATAGTTGTATATTTTGATTTTCTGTTTTATCTTTGGTCTGTTTTAGTAAGCTGTGTTTTTAAAGGGATTTGTCTATTTCATTCAAATTTTAAAATTAATTGGTATAAAATTATTCATAATACCTGTTCATTTTCCTTTTAATGTCTGTAATTCCCTTTGTCTTCTTTATATTGGTAACTTGTATTTTCATTGTGTTTTTCTTGATCAATCTTACTAGTGGTTTGTAAAGCTTGCTAATCTTTTTAAATTACCAATTATGGTCTTAAAGTTTTTATTTTACATTTGTTATCTTTTATCTACTTCACTGATTTCTGCTTTTCCCTTTGTTATTTCCTTTCTTCTATTTTTTTAAGTTTTGATTTGCTCTTTTTCTAGTTTCTATCCTTGGAAGCTTAGCTCTTTGAATTTTCAATCTTTCCTCTCTTTTTACACATACACTTAAATCTATAGATTTTCTCATTGGCATTTCTTTTACTGTATCTCACAATTCTTAATATATTGTATATTTATTATGTTAAAATATTTTAAACATTTGTTTTCATTTTCTACCTGAAAATACTCTTAATTTATTTGGCTTCTTCTTTTTCTTTCTTCATCTATTTGACAGTGTTAGGAGAGTATCAATTATAAGGTTATATTTTCTTGTTTGAGCAATTTAGCTTGTTATTATGAAAGTTTTGATTTCATACATGAGATGCCAATGAAAAATTTCATTGGTGCTTATCAAAATGTTAAGCAGTGTATATTACATAGTATATGAACTGTTGATATTTTTCACCTGTCAGTGAAGTTTTACTGACATTGGGAAGTTCTGTTTGTTTTGTTTTGTTCTGCTCTGTATTGTTTTGAAAAACACTTCATTGAATGTTCTAAGTCTGTAACGATATTCATACAACTGTATTTTTCTATTATGAATGTGCATTTTAAAGAACTTAATGTATTCCTATACATTGTATTTAGACTACTAGGGTTGTGATATCAAAACACCACAGACTAGGTGGCTTAAACAACAGAAATTAGTTTTATCTCAGTTCTGGAGGCTGGAATCCAAGATCAAGGTGTGGGCAGGTTTGGTTTCTGGTGAGGCCTCTCTCCCTGGCTTGTAGATGGCTGTGCCTTTTTGCTGTGTCTTCAACATGGCCTTTCCTTTGTGTTTGGGAACTCCTGGTGTCTCTTTCTCTTCTTACAAGGACATCAGTCCCATTGATTAGGGCCCCACTCTAATGACCTTATTTAACCTCAGCTATTTTCTTAAAGACCCTATTTCCAAAAATAGTCACACTGGAGGTTAGGCTTTGACATATGATTTCTGGGCAGATATGGTTCAATCCATAATATGTATCATATTTTCTAGTGTGAAAGGCATCACTCTTTCCCTAACATAGCCTATATATAGTAATGTGTTATAGTTATGTTGATCTATATATATTATCAATCTACATATTGCTTATTTTTTATTAGTTTGAGAAGGTGGCTAATATAAGAACATAAGAATTACTCAAGGGAATTTAAATGCAATCATATAATGTGATCATAATAGATTATTTACAAAATTCTGTTAAGACATTGATTTAGATGTCCCTTTTTGGGTGCATGGCAGAAGAAGTATACAAAATGAAATATTTTTAAAACATTTTAAATGCATTTTGGGGGAGGGCATAAATATAAAAAACCTTGAATTCAGAAAATTACTGAGAGGACTGGAAGTAGTGAATCCAACTTTTGTCCTGAGGATCTGTGGTGATCACTGATGACCTTTTATGATTCTGATGGATTTAGAGACATCCTTTGACCTTGCATAATCAGAATCCTCTGAGAGTTGATAATGATAAGTAGTGAACTACAGAATTGCCTGTTTTGTAGGAAGTGTGGAGGAAAATGTGCATATGTCATCCTCAGCTTGGGGTAGAATGAGAGAAAGAAATGTCACTCCATAGCATTTCTTAGCCTAGGGCAAGTATTCATACCTTGTGAATTTAGCTAGAAATTTAGTTTCAATTGGTCCAGTCAGATGTGCCCCTGGATGCCTAGAAGAACCAAATGCACATCCTCTCCAGAGGGAAATGATTTAAGCCCAGACCTCAGAAAAGTATCACAGATAAATGTGCAAAGATTATGAAAACAAAAAAGTCATAAGGCAAGAAAGGGAATCACCATACAGAAATATAAGCCGGAGCAGCAAACAGAATAATTTGAACTGTGTAAGACTGCAGATAGCAAAAATAGCAGATACAAAATATAAAATGTGCATGTTTGGGACAAAATAGGTATCACAAGCAACCAAGGAATAAAAGACTATAAACATGGACAAAGTTAAAAAAAAAAAGGGAATCAAATAAAACATCAGCATTAGAAAATGTTATACATAATCATTGAACTTAGTCAATAGGTTGTTAAAATTCAGAATAGTACAGATGAAGAGAGTAGAGTGGTTGGAAACTAATCTGAAGAAAATATTCACAGGTAAGCACAGAGAAATAGAAAATGTTAAGGAGTTTTAGAGACATAGAACATAGATTGAGAAGATTTAAAGTACATCTCTTCAGTGTCCCAGAAAAAGAGAATGGAGGAAATAAAATATTAAAAGGGAAAAACAAGTAAGTGTGTATTTTCCAGAACTGAAGATAATTACCAGTCAGAAAGTTTAACAGGTTTCAGAACAGCAAAGCAAAGAAAATGTTTAAAAATGATCAGAGGAAAAAGATAAATTAATTAAAAAGGAACACAATTAGCCCGATATTGATTTCTTAGTAGTAATAATAGAAAACAGAAAACAATGGAAAAACACTTTCACTGTGCTAAAAGAAAAAAAGTAGTTAGCAATTCAATATTCTATACTTAGTGAAACTGTCAAGAATGAAGATAAAATAAAGTTATACTTAAATAAATGAAAACTGAGTGGTTTTATCACAAATAAAATCTCATTAAATTATTTCAAAAGAATGTATTCCGGGAGGAAGGAAAATCATAATATAGTTTATTCTTGTTATTTGCTACAGTTATGTACTATGAAGTCACCATGAACACTGCAAAAATACTGAACTTTTTCTCCCAGGAGAAATAGAATTGTGTTTCTATAAGTCTCTAGTCATGATATTTTTTGCCAGCCAGTCAACATATGACTTTGTTTTATGAGTGTTTCTGTTTAAAGAAACCTTATTTAATATATATTTTTGATTCATTTACACTGACATCATGGCCAACAGTGCTATAACTCATGCCTGAACAAAACTTATCTAACATAAATTCTCTGTGAGGCACGTCACAGTCTCCTTGTGCTTAAGAACACTAGACAGAACCTCAGCACTATGCTTGGGGGCTATTTAAACAGTTGAAATCACTAACAAAAATGCAAAAAAGCATGATGCTAAATAGGCCATGAAAAGGACACTTGTTTACAGAATGAGAGCTGAAACAACAAAGCAGAATGTCACCTTGTTTTGCATCATCTGGGAACATGTGCATTGAGGGACTCAAATTTTTGTTCACCATGAGCATGTGTATATCTGCAAATGACTGCAAGAGAGCCAGCGTGATAGATTTTGGGCTTATAAATTTTAGCAAGCATGCAAATTCACAAATGCAGAATCTATGAATACTGAGGATCGACTGCATAAGGAATACTTAAGAAGCAGGAAGACCTGGCAAACATTAAGATAAACTGCTAAGCAAAAAGTGAACAAGTACAACATTAATAGTCTAATTTGAAGGAATGTAAGAAAAACAAGAGAAACTAAATTATTATTAATCTGTAGTCTGTAAAGGGAATAATTACAGTTCAAGCACCGTGGTGCCCTTGTTAAGACTGGTAAGTTGATTAACCATAGATTTTTGTCAAGTTGTCAAGTTAAAAATGCATTTGATTATTTCTGTGGTAATTGGAGTGCATTGCGTTCTTTCTGCCAGAAAAAAATGGAATGAAAATTAAAACTCAGTTGAAAATAAGAGAAAAATTAAACAGAAATAGTAGAAAAAGTTAAGATGCAAAATAAGAAGGTAGAAAGGAATCGAGATACATCAGCAATCAAAATAAATTTAAGTAAATATATTTTCTAGTTTAAAAACTGTCAGATCTACATATGTTTATAATAATCCAGTTAACTTCTATTTATAGTGATATAACAAAGATGAAAATAAAGTAATATAAAAAGATAAGCCACACTAATTTGATGAATATTGCTATAGCTATACTAAAATCAGATAGGATTATTTTGAAGGTAAGAAGCATTGCTAAGGTTGATAGATTTAAGATTCAAGTCACCAAGAGATACAGAAATTTTAAGCTTGTATGCAACTGATAATATAGCTTCAAGATACATAAAGCAAAATAATTGGAAATACAAGACAAATAGATAAACAAATAGATAAACATATTTATGGGAAATATTAGCCTGCCTTTCCTAGTAGTCAATAGATCAATGAACAAAATGTCAACAAGAATATAGATGATTTGAACAAATTGATTAAATAACTGGATTTAATGGTTGTATGAATAGAGTCATACAACCAGCATTTGAAAGATAAAGATTCTTTTCAAGCATTCATAGATCTTGCAAAAATACTGATCATGTAGTAGGTTACAAAGCAAGTCTGGACTTTTGTCAAGTATTTGCTATTAAACATGCCAAGTCATCTTACCAAAAAGAAATTAAGTTAGTATCAACAATGGAACAAAATACAAAATGACACTTATGATGTAAAAAAAATATATCTCTAAATAATTTATAGGCCAAAGATGAAATTATAATGGTACATAGGAATACTGGAAGTTAAATGGTAATTAAAATACTGTATAACAAAATTACAGGATGCAACTAAAGCATTATTTAAATCAAGGATTAGAGAACTTTTTCTGTAAAGAGCCAGTGAATAAATATTTTAGGTCTTATGAGCTACACATGATTTCTGTTACATATTTTTTGTTTTTCATTTTGTATTTTCAACACTTTAAAAATATAAAAACCATTCTTAGCCCTGGGAGCATAGACCATAGTTGGATTTGGCCTGCAAACTGCAGTTTGCCAATCTCTGATATACAGGGTTATTTATGTAGCCTTCATTTTTACAGTTGAAAAGGAGAATGACTAGAAGTTAGCTTAGCATCCAAGTCAAAAATTAATGAAAGAATGAATCAAAGAAGATAGAATAAAATTATACAGATAAGGGTAAGTTAAATTGAAAATACATTCAATGAAAGGATCAGTACAGCCAAGAGATAGTGCTTTGAGTGACTAATAAAATTGAATTAGTGCATAACTATTTAATTTGATCAAAACCACAAAATAAGAAATGAAAGATAAAAGTAATCCATTTATCAGATGGAGACACATACTAGTAGGATTTAATCCTGGATGTGTTGTAATTGCAGAATAGACTACAATCTGGGTATCAGGGAACATAATTATGCATGAATTGTTATGAGAAAGAATGCTTTACACATGACCTGATTGATGGTATAATCAAATCTGAAGTGCTTCTAATATAGTTTGACAACATTATAATCATAATTAAGAAATTATAGTTTGGGCTGAATGTTTTAAAAAAGTTGTTAGGAGTCACTTGCCAAGATTTGGAAAACAAGCTCAAGGTGATCTAACATAGCAAAAGATCAGGAGATAGATACTGCTTTTCTGCCATGTGACAGGCACCAAACTAGGTACTTTGCATGCAGTGGAGAATAATTCACCCTGGTTCCTGACCTCATGAAGCCTACCTCCATTAAATGTCTAAACACAGATTTGAAATAATAATTACAAAAAATGAGAAGTATTAGGAAGGAATACTCAGGATATTATAAGAAAGAAAAATAGAGGGAACAAACTTTACTGGGGCACAGAGAACTTCTCTCTGTGGAAGAGACATTTAGATGGAAAGCCTGAATATGAGTAGGAGTTAGCCAAGTAAAATGTGGAAGTGGGGATGAGGGTAGACCAGAGGTCAGGCCAGAAGCAACAGCTATGGGAGGCTCCTGATTTGTGGAGTGATGGAAGCTAATGTTCGACTTATACTGAGAGGAGGAAAAGAGGGGCATATACAACAGATGAGATTTAGTAGTTAAACAAGTAATAGAGCACATAGATATTGAAGGCCATGGCAAAGAGCTTGGATTATATTCTCATTGAGGTAAGAAGTCATAGAATGTTCTTAACTTAAAAAAAAAAAATCAGTCTAGATAGTGAGCGGAGAATAGTTTGTAGTGAATGGAGAAAATAGAATTAGGGAGGCTGATGCGAAGCTCCAGGGATCAGGTATGAGATGATGGTGGCTTTGGGCCAGGATTGTGATGGTAAAGATGGTGAGATATGGAAGAATTTGTGACAAAATCTGGAGATAGAATTGACAGGGTTTTGTGAATTTGCTGTAAGAAGGTGAGGGAATTCTCATAATGGCTTTTATTTCTCAGAGAAATTTGAAATGAGATAGATCAGCAGCTGAAAGTGGTAAAGACTGTTTTTTATTTTAATTTGATCTGCACATTAGAATCATCTAAGCAACTTAAAGATATGCTAAACTTTGCCTAACCCATAGAAATTGGTTTAATAGGGGTAGGGTCATGCCCAAGCATCTTAGATTTCCCAAATAATTTGCCCAGGGCTAGAGCAGACTCTCACTTGGGACAGAAGTGGAGTGTGAGGCGCATTTGAAGTTGGCAGACACAAATTTCTAGTGCTGACGCTCCTTTCTAGTTTAAAGAGTCAGGGACTGAGAAAACAAATGATTGAGTTTTTTCAGGGGGGTGCCAGTCAAGGGCAAGGGGGCAGAGGTGGTTAAATGAGGTATATATAAGAGCACAATTATATGATAAATCATGGAGTCTAAGTAGGATGAGGGGGAAAGACAAGTAACTGCTGGCCCATAGGAAAGCACTGGAATCACTAGGTGAGAGGTCTCAGGAAGATCACTAGACAGCTTAACAAGGAGGAGCAGTAGATGGGATTTGAGGGAGAAAGGAAGAGATTTGGTCTAAGAGTGATTTAGAGGAGCAAGATAGACATATCTCTTCTATCTCTGGGAAAGAATAGCTACAATAGCTGAAAAGAAATACCCTCAGGGAATATCTGTGTGTCAATTAAAATAGAGAAGTGAAAGGGGACATTTGAAGGTTAAGGATTTTTGCCTTATGGATTATGTTATGTGTTATCATCATCATTATTATTCTGAGTTATTTCCTAAGGAAAATTCACATAAGGCACTTTATTATGAATACCTGAAATCCCTCATTCTTTGGGAAAATGAAAATAGTGGAAAGTCCAGAATTCATCATACTTAATAATATTGTCTACCTGGAGGACTAGAGAGTGGAGTGGATTTTATATAAATTATTTGACACAATTTATATTGCAGATGTGGGTACTATCAGTAACCTTAGACTGGGCATTGATTTAACGTTGTATTCCATAATGGTTGAAATGCATGAATGCTTCAATCATACTGCTTGGGTTTGGATCACAACTGTCACTTACAAACCATGTCACCCTGGGCAAGTGACTTAACTTTCTGTGCCTCAGCTTCCTGATCTGTAAAGAGGGATAGCAGTCATACCTATCTCATAGGGTCCTATGTAAAGCCCTTAGAATATTATCTGGCACATAGTAAGCATTCAGTGTGCATATATACACATTGCTAGGTAATTACAAACTTTAAAACATTTTCTTTTAAGAACATAGCTGATCACATCAGACCCCTATTTAAAAGCCTCAACTCCCTGCCAGTTACTCTTGGAATTAAATCAAACTCCTTCCTATGATCTGGCTTTTTCCTACTTTTCCAGACTCATCTCTACCTTTTTCCCCATTGCCACCCAAGAAGGTCAGTGTTCTAGTCTCTCCCAGCCATTGGCATTTGCAAAGCCTTATGCTCCACAGAACTAACACTCCTTTTTGGGATTCATCTGTGTTTCTAACGTCCCTAACAGTGCATTCACCTGAGCTTCCCAAAAATCTTTCCCTTTTCCTTAATGCTCCATGTTTATAATAATAAGAAGCAACACCCCTCAGCCCCACATAAGGAATCTCAGCTTTTGAAGCCTGAAGTCCTCAGAAGCAAAATAAAACACTTCAATATTTAAAAGTTAATCAGCATTTTAATTACTGAGCTTTAAGCTTTTCTCTTAAAAGGAGAGGCAGAGCACATCCATGCTAACAAACCAAGTTTGAGTGTGATGTTATTTGAAGTGTCAGTTAAAAATCCTCAAAAGGAAAATCAGAAGCAGTAACATGGTAAGAGCAAAAGAATCCCCTGGGAGTGGAAAGCCCTTACTGGATGGCCTGAGCTTGCATGGGGCAGGGCGGGGGGTAGGGGGACGGTTGGGCATCCCCGGGCACGGAGGTGGGTTTTACAAATGCTTTGGAATAGCAGCAGATAGGCTGTGTCGGGGTCTTCCTCTGCCAGCAGAGTCTTTGTTCCTGGCATACTAGGAAGCTAAGCTGGCTGTAAAGGGAAAGTGACATGAACTCACAGAAATGTAGGCTTTGATTAAACCATTATTCTAAATATAGCTTCCTTTTCTCCTTCAAAATCCAAAGTTGAAGTTCAGGGTGGGAGAAACCCAAGTATTCACCCCCCTCTTCCCTTGCCACCCTTAAATAATAGCTTGTTGAAAATACCCTTTTTTTGTTGTTGTTGTTAAGTTTTGACAGTTCCCAGCCCAGCAGGCAGTTTGTTTCTTGTCAGTTCCCCAGCCCTTCCCCTGGCAGCCTGAGCTATTTCATTGTGAGTTCTGTTCTGTGAGTGGGTCCTGGCTTGAAAATTCTTCAGGGTCAGAGAGGGCTAGGTATTTCCAGTGTTAACGACAGAGAATTTGAAATGAAAAATAATCTGTTTTCTTTTTTCAAGCAGTGAAAATATCCTAGGGCTGTTCATTATTTGGTACTTGTGTTGATCAATTTTTCATCCGTAGCCGATTTAGCCAATCTGTTCATCCATTTCCTTTCAGGAAGCTTTGTCATGGCCCTTCATTTACATACTGTAGGGTTGCTGGCACTGTCATTCCCCTTACACTCATCTGTTTAATAAACTTGTACAAACTCTGGACAGGGACGAGATGTCTCCCAGAAAGCAGGCAAGGAGACATGAGGGGAGGTTTCTGCTGGTTGCAAAGGGTCAGTTTAAAATCTCATTTTCTGGATGGTGGTCTGTGATCTTCTCTCATGACCTAATAATAGTGTTGGTTTTCAAAAAAAAAAATAGTGTTGGTTTTCCATGATCAAAGAAAATAAATTAAAAAATTTCTCTTTAAATGATTTAAAAACACAGGGCTGAGGAGATGGAAGAAAAGGCAAATAGCAGGAAATATAACATTAGAAAATTTTTGTAAATGTGGGAGGGGAAAGGAATCTTAGCAGTCACCTAGCAATCCAATTCATTTTCACATGATGACATTAAGGCTCACCCAGCTAATTCATGTTGGAAATGAGCGTAGGGCTTAGGTCTTCTTATTCCCAGGCTGGCAGTCTTGGTGGTCATTAAGTGTTCTAAAGAGCCTCCAGCAGATATAACTGTGGCTTTTATCAATTAAAACGAACCAAACTGAACAACAAATCAGTCACTTCTGCACTGATGTTTCAATAGTGAGTTGTAACAATATCACATTTTAGCTATTCATTTCTGTATCTGTCTTCCATTAAATTGTCCCCAAGGCGGGACCAAACCTTATCTTTTGAGTATTTTTAGGGCTATAAATTTTTTTCCCCCAGTTTTACTGTGAAATAATTGACATATGTCACTATATAAGATTAAGGCATACAGTATGATGGTTTGATTTACATACATTGTGAAAAAATTACCACAATAGGTTCAGCAAATATCCGTCTTCTCATAGTGATACAATAAAATGAAAAGAAAGAAGAAAAAAAAAAAGAAAAAAAAATTCCTGATAATCAGAACTCTGAGGTTTACTCTGTTAACAACTTTCCTACATATCACACAGCAGTGTTAGCTATAGTCATCCCATATTATATCCCTTGTACTTATTTATCTTATAACTGGAAGTTTGTACTTTTTGACCATCTTCCTCCAATTCCTACTACCTCCACCCTCTGCCTCCGGTAAATCAGAGCTCTTTTATGATGAGTTTAGTTTTCTTTTTTCATTCCACATATAAGTGAGATCATACAGTATTTGTCTTTCTCTGTGTGACTTATTTCGCTTAGCATAGTGCCTTCAATGTCTATCCTTATTGTGGCAAATGGTAGTATTTTTCATTTCTCATGATTGAATAATATTCTATTCTCTCTCTCTCTCTCTCTCTCTCTCTCTCTCTCTCTCTCTCTCTCTCTATATATATATATATATATATATAAAATACAGATATACCATAACCCTGTTTTTTATTAACATGTAGTTGATTTGTTTTTATAGGTAATACTCCATTATTATTATAAAATATTGGTTATGTTCCCTGTGCTGTACAATGTATCATTGTGTCTTATTTATTTTGCACAGAGTAGTTTGTACCTTTTAATCCCTTATTACTATTTTACCCCTCTTCCCATCCCTTTCTCCTTGGGTAACCACTAGATTGTTCTCCATATATTCCACATATTTTTAATTCATCCATCCATGGACACTTAGGTTATTTCCATGACTTGGCTGTTATAAATAATGCTATGAACATGGGGATACAGATACCTTTTTGAGTTGGTGTTAGTTCCTTTGGATGTATTCCCAGGAGTGGAATTGATATATGATAGTTCTGTTTTTTAGTTTTTTAAGAAACCTCCATACTGTTTCCATAGTGGCTATACCAGTTTACAGTCCCAACAGTGCACAGAGTTCCCTTTTCTCCACATCCTCACCAACGTTTGTTGTTTGTTGTCTTTTTGGTGATAGCCATTCTGACAGATGTGAGGTAACATCCCATTGTGGTTTTAATTTACATTTCCTTAATGCCTAGTGATGTTGAGTGTCTTTTCATGTACCTGTTGACCTTTCATATATCTTGGAGAAATGTGTATTTAAGTCCTTTGCCCATTTTTTAATTAGGTTATTTGCTTTTTTTTCAATTGAGTTCTTTATATGTTTTGGATGTTAATCCTTTTTCTGATATATGGTTTGCAAGTATTTTTCCACATTCCATAGGTTGTCTTTTCATTCTGTTAATGGTTTCTTCTGTGTGCAGAAGATTCTTTGATGTAGTCCTGCCTGTTTGTTTGTTTATTTAGTTGCTTGTGCCTTAGGCATCATACCCAAAAAATTGTTACCAAGACCCATGTCAAGGAAATTTATTCTTATGTTGTCTTCTAGTAGTCTTATGGTTTCGAGCCTTACATTTAAGTCTTTTATTCATTTCAAGTTAGTTTTTGTGAGTGGTATAAGTTACCGGTCCAGTTTTATTCTTTTACTAGTGAATATTCAAGTATCCCAGCATCATTTATTGAAAACTGTCTTTTTCCATTAAGTATTCTTGGCTCCCTTGTCAAATATTCATTGATGGTATATGCTTGGGTTCATTTCTGGGCTCTTGATTCTGTTCCATTGGTCTACTTATCTGTTTTAATGGCAGTACCATTCTGTTTTGATGAGATATGTTCCTTCTTGCCTACTTTGTTGAGAGGTTTTGTCATAAATGGATGTTGAATTTTGTCAAATGATTTTTCTGCAGTTATTAAGGAATAATGTGATTCCTTCATTCTGTTTTTTTTCTTTTGCTTTTAAATTTTTTATTTTTCTTCTAGTTTTATTGGTATATAATTAACATACAGCAGTATATAAGATAAAGGTGTGCTGCATAATGATTTGATTTATATACATCATGAAATGATTACGACAACAAGTTTAGTGAAATCCATCATTTTATATAGATACAAAAATAAAGAAATAGAAAAAAATTTTTCCTTGTGGTGGGAATTTTCAGAATTTACTCTCTTAACAACTTTCATATATAACATACAGCAGTATTAAGTATATTTATCATGTTATACATTATATTCCTGGTACTTAATTATCTTCTAACTGGATGTTTGTACCTTTTGACTGCCTTCATCCTACCCCTCTACCCAACACTTCCCTCCACAAGCCCTGTCTCTGGTAACCACAAATCTGATCTCTTTTTCAATGAGTTTGTTGGTTTGTTTGGTTTTGAAGCATGATTGACCAACAGTACTATATTAGTTTTGTTATACAACATAGTCCTTAGATATTTCCATACATTTCAAAATGATCACCATGGTAAGTCTAGTTACCATCAGTCACCATACCAAAAAAGGTATTACATAATTACTGATTATATTTCCCACACTGTACATATCATATCTATGACTTATTTATTTTGCAACTAGAAGTTTATACTTCTGAATCTCCCTCACCTATTTTGTTCCTGTTCCCACTCTCCTCCCCTATGGCAACTGTTTTCTGTATCTATAAGACTGTTTCCGTTTCATAATGTTTGTTCATTTGTTTTGTTTTTTAGATTACACATATAAGTAAAATCTTACAGTATTTGTCTTTTACTGTCTGACTTATCTCACTTAGCATAGTACCCCCTAGACCCATCCATGTTGTTGCAAATGGCAGTATTTCATTCTGATGGCCATAAGAAAGAATGAAATACTGCCATTGTGTATGTGTCTGTCTATTGTAAATTTTTGGTTTGTGGTTACTATGAGGTTTGTATATAGCATTCTCTATTTATAGATGATTACTTTAAATTGGTGATGTCTTAAGTTTGATTTCATTTTAGCAACCTTGCATTTTTACTCCCCCCTAAATTTAGTTTTTTTGACATTATATTTTACATTGTTTTGTTTTGTGTACCCATTAACTACTTTTTGTGAATATAGATGATTTTGCTAATTTTGTCTTTAACTTTTCTACTAGCTTTATATGTGGTTGTTTTACTACCTTTACTATATATTTGCCTCAATCAGTGAGATTATTTATTTTGTAATTTTCACATTTCTAGCCATGTTCTTTTCCACTTAGAGAAGTCCCTTTAACATTTCTACTAAGGCTAGTTTTATGGTGATAACTCTTTTATCTTCTGACTTCTCCTTCTTATTGCCAAGTAGATGATTCTTGGTTGTAGATTTTTTCCTTTCATCACTTTAAACATGTTGTGCAACCATGTTCTGGCCTGCTAAGTTATCTAATAGCCTTATGAGACTTCCCTTGTATGTAAGTTGTTGCTTTTCCTTTTCTGGTTTTAATACTCTATCTTTAATTTTTATCATTTTAATTACAATGTGTCTTGGTGTGGTCCTCTTTGAGCTGGTCCTGTTTGGGACTCTCCATGGAGTCTAAATGCTTCCTGGACTTGGCTGTCTTTTTCCATTCCTAAGATAGGGAAGTTTTTAGCTATTATGTCTTCACATATGTCTTAGGCCTCTTCCTTCCTTCCTTCCTTCCTTCCTTCCTTCCTTCCTTCCTTCCTTTCTTCCTTCCTTTCTTTCTTTCTTTTTTTTTTTTCTTTTCTTTTCTTTTCTTTTCTTTCTTTCTTTTTCTTTCTTTTCTTTCTTCTGGGATTCCTATAATATGAGTGTTCATATGGTTGATGTTGTCCCAGTGATCTCTTAAACTTTCCTTATTTTTTTTAATTCTTTTTTTTTCTTTTTCAGTTCAACTTCAGTGAACTTTAGTCTTCTAGTTTTCTGATCCATTCCACTGTATCATCTTATCTACTGTTGATTCCTTCTAGTGTATATTTATTTTAGTTATTGTATTCTTCAGCTCTATTTGGTTCTTCTTTATATTTTCTCTTTGTTAAACTTGTCACTGTGGTTGTCCATTCTTCTCTTGAATTCTTTGAGCACATTTATGATCATTACCCTAAACTCTTTACCTGGTAGATTGCTCATCTCCACTTCCCTTAATTGTTTTTCTAGGGTTTTATCTTGTTCCTTTGTTTGGAACTTAGTCCTCTGCCACCTCAGTGGGGCTATGAATTAGATTACTTGCCTGTGTGTGGTCAGAAAAGCAGCTCTAAAGCCTTTGTTGTCTTAACTCAAGCTGATCCATACCCCAAGCTTCCAGGACGCTGGAAACCATCAGCTCTGCCTGCCCTTCTCTAGGCTCAAGCACTGCTGGACTGCAACAGCTTCCAGGAGTTGTTGACAACCCTTCTGGTCAGATGTGACCAGAAGACACTCTCCACAGCAGGTTGGGCTATGTCTCAGTTCTTTTGCTTGGGCAGGAGGAGGAGGAGGATCCACTCCAAACTACTCTCAATTTCCCAAATTGGCTCTTTTTGGGAGGGGCCAGGAGCTACTCTCAGCCTTGGCTATGAATTAATCCCCCTGCCTGTGCATAGCATGGGAACCCTTTATGCCCAGTTTTGGCTTTGCTCTGGGGGTGATTAGTTCTGCCTGCCAACCTCTGGGCTGTAGCACCACTGGGCCACAAATCATCCAGGAATTATTGCCTGCCTTTTTGGTTTGGTCTGGAGGGGCCAGAAGACCCTCTCCACAGTGGCAAGGCTATAACTACTCATTGCCTAGGCATGGGCAAATTGGGCTTTAGGGCTGGAAAAACTCCTTGTTTGAGGATCCAGATCAGGGAGATCTACACCCTGCTGAGATCACTGGTCAGAGTATTCTCCAAACATGGTTCTGCTGATGAGCAAAGCTACTGGCTGTGATTACTATTTGGGAACTGCAGATAGGCATTTAGTCTGCCAACATCCATGTGGTTATTGCAAGCCCCTCTCCCCTTCTCTGTCAGAGTCTGATTCTGTGTAGTGCAAGATCCAAATAGGAGCTCCCACAAAGTGACCTCAGTGCTGGGAGAGAGCTGGTTGTCTTCCTGGGTTCTCTTTTCCCACTGGAGGGACTGGAGTCTCAGGGGAGACTTCTCTGTGTGATGCTATGCTGGCCAGGAGGAGGGATAGATAATGTGGTCAATGTGCAGCCACTTCTCTTACCTTCTCATGCAATCTGTCTTGATCACTGAGGTGCAGGGAGGTGCTTCAGCTTCATCCTCATGTTCCAGAATTCTCTCAGTGTTATCTTGTTGTTGAATAGTTGTTAGTTCTTCTTTTGATGTGGGAGCAAAGTCAGGAATGACCTATTTCATCATCTTGCTGACCTGATTTTTCACTTGTACATTTTTTTGGCAGGAAGTGTAGGCTCCATAAATATTTCTTGAGTGGATACAATTGTTATATACCTATTATATCAGGAAAAAGATAAATCTCAGTCTCTAACTATGGTAGATGTTTCAGAAAGTTTTCCTGTAGTTACTGTCTTGTGTGCTGTTGATTGTGAAGTTGTAGCAAGGCCTTTCATATAGCAGCTCTTTCTTATATAAGTGGAAAGGTGGAACAGAGAAAAAAAAAATTCTCTAAAATAACCATTCCAGATCTCAGTATCAAAAACTAAACAAAACAAAAACTCAAGAACTTATAAATTATTAAGGGATTGTACTTTGTGTTTATGGAGCATGTTTCATCTCAGGGACTCCCTGTGCTTTTGGAGAATCAATTCCTTTATCTTGACAACATTTTGGAGGTGGAGAGGGGGTAGTATTATTTTGCTGATGGAAAAAATGGGGCTCAGTGGGGTTAAATGATTTCCTTGGGGTCAAACAGTGTTCATTCTGTGTTTGTTATTTGTTTAGAAGTTGCTTCTGAAAAGCATTGCTGCTCTACTGTAGAGAAGCTTTTAGATAACCGTGGATCAGAACTTTGTCCCTGGGATTTCCTATTTATTGGAAAAGTTAGGATGCTAGTTATGGGTTAGCTGGGCATTTTGCCTGCTTCATCTTAATGAAGGTTTGATTTAGCAGAGGGTCAGAAACTAGAACAATTTTGATTCTCTGACCCTGATCCCTTTTATCTTTATCCTCTCTCGTTACAGCTGGAGCTCTTCTCCCTCCAACCTAAACCCCCTTGTGTAAGCTGCTATAGAGATTTTTCTAGATAAAATTTGAGTTTTAAAATGATTGCCCATAAGTACGTTCTAAATGCTTTTTTGTTAGATGCTATTTCAAAGTGAGATTATTTCTCAACTTTAAACACTTCACTGCTAAAGCAGATACTATTTTGGGGGCTTGTGTTCTAAAATTTTTAAAGAATTTATTAAAAATATTTAATGAAATATAGCTGACATACAATATTATGTTAGTTTCAAGTGTACTACATAACTGTTTCACATTTATATACATTATGAAATGCTCACCACCATAAGTCTAACAACCATTTGTCACTATACAAAGTTATTATAATATTACTAATCATATTCCTTAGGCTGTATATTGCATCCCTGAGGTTTATTTCTTTTATGACTGAAGGTTTGTAACACTTAATCCCCTTTACCTATTTCACCAAATGCCCATCCACTCTCCTCTGGCAACTATATCCATTGTTTTCTGTATCTGTGAGTCTGTTTTCATTTTGTTTTGTTTTTAGATTTTACATATAAGCAAGATCATGAGATATTTGTCACTCTGTCTGACTCTCTACTTAGGTTAATACCCTTTAGATCCATCCATGTTGTTGTAAGTGGCAAAAGATCATTCCTTTTTATGAGTAATATCCCATATTGTATTTATGTATGCATATATTATAAATATGTATGTATGTATGTATATATATAAAATGTGTGTGTGTGTGTGTATACCCATTCATCTGTTGATAGACACTTAGGTTACTTCCATGTCTTGGCTACTATAAATAACACTGCAGTGAACACTGGAATGCATGTATCTTTTCAAATTTTTTAATTTTCCTTTGGTAAATTCCTAGAAGTAGAATTGCTGAATCATATTGTAGTTTTCTTTTTAATTTTTTAAGGACTCTCCATACTGTTTTCTATAGTGACTGCACCAATTTACCATCCTACCAACAGTCACTAGTGTTTCCTTTTCTCCAGATCCTCACTAGTTAGTATCTGTTATTTGTTGTCTTTTTGATGATAGCCATTCTGACAGATTTGAAGTGATTGTGGGTTTTCATTTCTCTGATGATTAGTGATGTTGACTATCTTTTCATGTTTCTTTTGGCCATTCTTATGTCTTCTTTGGAAAAATGCCTATTAAGAGCCTCTGACAATTTTTAGCTGAGTTGTTTTGTTTTGTTTCGTTTTGTTTTTTGATACTGAGTTGTGTGAGTTCTTTATATGTTTTGGATATCCTTATCAGATGTATGCTTTGAAAATACCTTCTCACATTCAGTAGACGGCCTTTTTATTTTGTTGATAGTTACTTTCAGTATGCAAAAGTTTTTTAGTTTGATGTGGTACTGTTAATTTTTGCAAGGAAAACTGCCTAAGGAAACATAGCTAAAAAAATATTGCCAAGATCAATGTCAAAGAGCTCACTGCCTGTGTTTTCTTCTAGGAGCTTTATGGTTTCAGGTCTTATATTTAAGTCTTTAATCCCTTTTGATTTTCTTTTTGTATATGGTATGAGAAGGTAGCTTTTGCATGTAGCTGTCCACTTTCCCAATACCATTTATTGAAGAGACTCTTTTTCCCATTGTCTACTGTTGCCTCACTTTGTCATAGATTAATTGACCATAAAAGTTTGGGTTCATTTCTAGGCCTTCTATTCTGTTGATCTGTGTGTCTGTTTTCGTGCCAGTACTTATTGATTTTCTGTCTGGATGATCTGTCCGTTGATGTAAGTGGGGTGTTAACGTTCCTTACTATTATTGTGTTACTGTCATTTTCTCTCCCATGTGCCCCTGAAAGAAGGTGAGCTCAGGGCCTTCCTCCTCTGCCATTTTGACCAAATCTCTCAAGTGAATATTACTGATAGCTGAAAAAAATCTCACATGATAATCCATTTTCCCCACACTCATCTAATGATATATTTAAATTCAATAAATTTTACTTTGAAATGCTGAATCGTTATTCTGTGTAGAAACAGTTCCATCAATTATGGCAATGAGAAATACTGATACCTGGCTTTATGCTATAAACAATGATGTCGTACACATAATTTCACTTGTTTCTCCCAACAGTCTTGGGAAATGAGCATCATCTCCATTTATAGGTGAAGAAAGTAAGTCTCAGAGACTTGGGCAGTCTTACATAGAGAACAAATAGTAGAGCTAGAATTTGAACCCTAGTTTTTTGGACTTAGTGTCTTCAGTATCATCATTAGCATCATCAGAGCAACAGCAATACCAAAATCTTTTGGGTAGTTACAAGTCTTTCATTTGTCGTAAGTACTTTGCTAACATTATCCATTAATTCTCACCTACCTTTAAAAAAAAATGGATGCTATTTATTACATGCTAACTATGTGCCTGACACCTGACATATAAACTTTTATTTAACCTTAACAATAACCCCAGGAAACTGAAATCAGACAGATAACTATGTGTCTTTAGATAAGTTAGGTAAAGCAGATTATCTGTAATTTCATATATAAGTCCTTGACCCAAGAGTGCTATATGAAGAGAGAAAGTGTGTATCTCTCAGGCGTGGCTATTAAGGGGATGAAGTCATTAATAGACCTGGAGCAGTGTTAGGCTGTAGAGACTATAAGTTCCCTGAACTGAGTGAAAAATGGAGCAACATCACTAGCTCTGTTTTTACCTCATTTATTGTAAACTGTGGAACTCAGTTCTGAAAGCAGTAATTGGTATCGAAATACCAAGGGATAGGAACTTCCTTGTTGAGGACTTTTATATTAACTCTTAAGGAATGCAGTTGTAATGGAATTTTAAGCATCAGTACTAAAATAAAGAAAAGAAAGTTCATGGTGTGATTTCTGATATAATTTAATCATACTTGGCTGTGAGAAGGAAGTAAATGCCTTCTACCTTTACGGAATGCTGAGACACCTCATGATAATTCATATGAATAATTACAAACAAGTGATTCTTTAAAAGAACGTCATGACCATAAAGTGTGAAATTAAAAAAAAAATTAACCCCTAATGAAGGAACATGTATAAATAGTGGCTATATAGATCCATAAATTTTTAACAAAATACTAACAAATTGAATATAGCCACATAAAAAGGGTTTTAGAATATGACCGAGTGGGATTTATCACAGGGATACAAGGTTGGATTAACATCCAAAAAATCATTTGATGTAGTACATCATATCAATAAAGCACAAAAATCAATAGATGCAAAAAAGTTTGAAAAAATCCAACGTTATTTCATGATTAAAAACATATTCAAGGAACTAAGAAGAGAAGAGAATTCTCAACCGAATAGGGTACATCTATGAAAAAATCCATAATTAATAGCACACTTAATGGTGAAAAAGGCTCAATACTTTTCCCTAAAATTAGGAACAAGAAAAGGATATTCACTCTTGTCACTTTCATTCAGCATTGTACTGAAGGTCCAAGCTAGGGCAATTAGATAAGACAAAGAATTAAAAGCAACTAGATTACAGTGGAAGAAATAAAACTATCTATTTTTGATTTGAAGATGATACAGCTTGCCAACATGATTTTGTACATAGAAAATCCTAAGTTCACTAAAAAGATATTAGAACTAAGACATGAGTTCAGCAAAATCTCAAGGCACGATATCAATATACAAAAATCACTTGTATTTATATATGTTATATAAAAATGAGCAATCTGAATATAAAAGTTATTCCATTTTTTCTTAGCATCAAAAATAATAAAATAATTAGGAATAAATTTAACAAAAGTAGTGCTATTCTTGTGCTCTGAAAACTATAAAACTGTTGACAGAAATTAAAGAACTAAGTAAAATAGAAAGACATTTGTGTTTATGATTTCAAGATAGTATTGTTAAGATGGGAATTTAGTGGGCTAAATTGTGGTGCCCTCAAGAGATGTGTCCTCTTTCTAATTTCCGGAACCTCTGAATGTTACCTTACTCAGAAAAGGGGTCTTCACACATATAATTAAAGATCTTGATATATGTTCTTAGATATATGCTCTTAGGCTGAAAGAGACTTGATATAGACAGAAGAAGAGACAATGTGACCTTAGAAGCAGAGATTGTAGTGATGTGGCCACAGGTCAAGGAATGCCAGTAGCTGCCAGTAGCTGAAAGAGACAAAGCACAGATTATTCCATGAGCCTCCAGAGAGAGTGTAACCCTGTTGACACTTTGTTTTAGAATTCTGGCCTTCAGAACTGTGAGAGATTCAATTTTTATAGTTTCAAGCCACCGAGTTTGTGTTGATTTGTTACAGCAGAAACAGCAAGTGAATGCATACCGGAAGTTTATTTACAGATTCAACACCATCCCTGTTAAAACCCCAGTTGGCTTTTTGGCAGAAATTGAAAAGCTGATTCTAAAACTCATATGAAAATGCAAGAGACTCAGAATAATCAAAACAATCTTAAAAAAAGAACAAAGTTGGAAGACTCACATTTCTTTCTCTTTTTTTTTCTCACATTTCTTGATTTCAGTATTAACTACAAATCTGTAGTACTCAAGACAGTATGGTACTAAATAAGGATAGAGATACAGAACAGTGGACTAGAATTGAGAGTCCAGAAATAAACTCTGACATTTATGGTCAATTGATTTTAGACAAAGTTTCCAAAGTGATTCAGAGAAAGAATAATCTTTTTAAAAAATGATGCTGGTACAACTGAATATCCACATGTAGAAAGTGAATTTGTACCCCTGCATCATACCATGTGCAAAAACTTATTCAAAATGGATCATGGACTAAGTGTAAGATTTAAAACTATACTATCTTTTGAAGAAAACCTAAGAGTAAATGTTTGTGACTGTGGATTATGTCATGGCTTCTTAGCTGTGACATCAAGACATAAGTGACAAAAAAAAAAAAAAAAAAAAGAATTGGGCTTCATCAAAATTAAAGCTCCTGTGCTTCAAAGGACACCATCAAGAAAGAGAGAAAGACAGATTCCGGAATGGTAGAAAATACTGTTAATTCATACATCTAATAAAGTACTGGTATCTAGAATACATAAAGAACAGAACACTTGTAAAATAATAATGTAAGACAAATAACCTAATTAAAACATAGGCAAAGCCTCTGAATTGAATTTCTCCAAAGAATGGGCAATAAGCATATAAAATGATGTTCAGCATCATTAGTCATTAGGGAAATATAAATGAAAATCACAAGATACCACTTTATACTGTCATGTCTAGAATCAAAAAGGCAGGCAGTAACAAGTGTTGGTGAGGACATGGGGGAATTGGAATCTATATACAATTGCTGGTGGGAATGTAAAATGGAATACTCACTGTGGGGAAAAAAATTTAGCAGTTCTCAAAAGTTAAATATAGAGTTACCATATGACCCAGAAATTCCACTCCTGGATATATACCCAAGAGAATTGAAAACATTTGTTTATATAAAAACTTTCACATGACTGTTCATGGCAACATTATTCATAACAACCCCTATGGAAACAACCCAGATGACTATCAATCAGCGAATAAACAAAATGTGATATATCCTTATAGTGGAATATAATTTGGACACAAAATAGGTGATCTTTGAAAATGTTACGCCAAAGGAAAGAAATCAGTTACAAAAGACCACATATCACGTGATTTTATTTATATGTAATGTTCAGCATAGACAAATCTATAAAGACAAAGTAGTTTAGTGATTACTTAAGGCTAAGGGGTGGGAGTGAAGTTTAGGGGAAATGGGAAGTGAATGCTAATCTGTATGGGGCTTCTTTTTGGAGTTACAAAAATGTTCTAAAATTGTTTTTTAAAATCACACAACGGTAATTATAACCAAAACCTAATACTAGCCCCTTCTAAGAAATCATCCTTGGTAGATCACCCAACCTTTTATCTTTTTAATTTTTAAATTTGTTTTGTATTTATTGAAATATAGTCAGTTACAATGTATCAATCTCTGGTGTACAGCATAATTTCCCAGTCATGCGTATACATACATATATTTGTTTTCATATTCTTTTTCATTATAGGTTACTACAAGATATTGAATATAGTTCCCTGTGCTATAAAGAAGAAAAAATTTTAAATCTATTTTATATTTAGTAGTTAATATTAGCAATTCTCAAACTCCCAATTTATCCCTTCCCACCCCCTTTCTTCCTGGTAACCATAGGTTTGTTTACTGTGTCTCTGAGTCTGTTTCTGTTTTGTAGTATCTTTTTTTTGTTTACAGTTATCAAGAAAAAGGCTACTGTAAAAAAAAAAAGTAAAAAAAGAAAGAGGTTACTGTTTTAGTTGAATTTGGGTACAGAACCTCAAAGATACATAGGTTATTATCATAGGTTAGTAAAGCAAAGAGAATTTCAAGACAGACCTATAAATCAAATTTTCTTTATCAGTTTTCATATATATATGTATATATGCCTCTGTGTGTGTATCTTTCTGTGTGTATTTTAAACTGACAAGTACATTAAGTAGTAACTAGATATGACACACTTTGGTTACAGTTTCTTGTTTCTCTAATGAAGTTTCTCTCTGTGGAACTGTTTCAGAGTTTGAGAAGAAGACTCAAGAATGCTTCTTCTATCTTCACTTCCATTATATCTTAAGAGGAGAGTCCAAGGTCAAGGATATGTAAATATGGCTTGGTCCTTCCTCACCCTATAGTACCCAAATGATGGACAGCTGTGATGTCTAATTATAACTTTATCATTCATATCAAGGTACTTTGTATGGGCTTCTAGTCTCTAACAGAGCAATTACAAAGTAAAAGTAAGCAACAATTCTCATGACATCATACAAGATAAAGACTAGAGAACAGAAGATCTGTTTGGTTCCCTATTTTGTTAAAACGTGTGGAATATATCTTGCTTCAGTGGAACAGTCTAACTTTTTCTGTACCAGGCTCTCCTAGTTTCAATATAGTAAATCCACAAGATTCATAGATGAAGGAAATACTGTTCAGAGACTTGCCCACTAGTCCTTAGAGGAGCTACTTTATCTGTTCCTAGGAACACTAACACCCAATGGACTCCATGTCATGCCTTGTTACACTCCTGAGAGAGAACATATTTTCAATATCAAGAACCTGGGGATCAGTCCCATGAATAAATCCTTGATTAATCCATGTCCTAAATCACATGATCCCAGAAAAACCTGAATTGACCTCACATTCTGTGTGCTAAAATCGCTGGCTTCCATAGAAACATAGTTTCAACTTATAATAGATTTGCTTCTGCTCCTTACTCTCTTTTTACAACCTCTGTCCAATACACACACACCATATGCTCACATATTTGCCTGCACATATATCTATGAAAGACTGATTGTTTATTTTCAGGTTTTGGGTTTTTTTTTTTTTTTGATTACCAGATTGCTATACTTGCCACGGCACTAACATCTAAAACCTACAGAGAATTTTGGGATCTGCACTGAAGCTACCAGACTACTAAGCTTGAGTGTCACTTGTCCTCCAAGAAACTGTCAGGACAAGTCATCTGGTCTCTTACCTATATTTTCCTTAGCTAACTCCTAAAGTGCAAAGCAGCCATTCCCATGTTCTAGTAATTTGATAGCTCCTGTTGCTGTCAGCCAAAACACCTGCACAAGTCCTCCCTCACCTTCTAAACTTTGACCATACCTTCTCTGCAGCACGCTGATGCTTAGATCTTCTCTCTATCCATCTGCCCTTTCCTTTCTGCATTGACCTAGCTCATGTTCATAATGTTGATCAATTCATTCCTGATAACACCCTGAATTCCCTAGCTTTCTGTCCTTTTGTTTTACCCTCTCAGAAGAAATAAGTGCTCAAGGAACCCAGTGATGGATCATTTCTGTATCTGCACTCTTATTAACATGCAAAGTCTGAATCAGGAGATCTGAGGTGGGACTGAACTTCTTTATTTTAACCACTTCCCAGGTGGGGTCACAGAACACACATGGAGTTGCAGGGCTGTAGGTGAGCACTTTTGAAAAGACTCGAATAGGATCAATTGGTACAACTATCAAGTCATTCTGCTCCTCAGTTGAGCCTACATCACTGCCTGACCTCTGTTATCTTTGTAGAAACTCACCTTTCTAGCATTCTGCATATGTTATTTAAAACTTCTTCACAATCCCTTCTCTGTTTCTATTTTTGTATTCTTCCTGTACCCCCTAAAAGAGTGGTCCTCAACTTTGTTGTGCTTTAGAATCGCCTGGAGAAATTTTTAAAAATCCAGTATCTATCACAATTCAGAACACAACAACAACAAAACCAGCATATCCAAGATAAATGTAGTTTTAAAAACTCACCTGGTGATTCCAAAGTTGCAGTCTGGTCTGAGATTCTCTGATTTAGAGTATAATCAACTTCCATCCACCAAATATTAAAATTACATGCAACCACACTCATGCTTAAATTCCTTCCTGTCTATTAAGGCCAGTTTCTCCATGTATGCTCTCATTCATATTCCCTCCCACTTTCTCAGCAGTCATATTAATCATTTATTAAACATTGCTAGGTATCTACCATCTTGAAATATGTGAACAAACAAAACTTTTAATGTGGTAACTATTTATGATTAGAAAATTTTCTTGAAACATTTTAAATCAGTTAGAGATGAGTCAATTTTGTTTTAGTTGATTATGACCTTATAATGATTTTATTAAAATGACAAAAAAAAAACATTAGAGTAACCTAATCTTGAATTGAAAGTTGCATTTTTCATTTGGTGGCTTGGCACTGGGTAGATAAATTCTGTGGGTTGGATGTATTTATTTTCAATGATGTTGAGTAGCTCAGCCTGGTTTTCATTGTGTAGTGACCGTTGTAGCATTCACTGTAGATAATGACACTCATACTATTTTTAGCACACCTTTACATCCCTTGTATCTCTCTATTTGGATTTACTGGAGGGAAGAGTAGGTTAGACACTTAGAGTCAACTAACTTTCTTTATAGAAGTCCTTTATGTTATATAAGACAGAACTCATAGTGCATAGGTTGGAGAATGTTCAGAAAAGAGCAGTATCTTTCTGTATCTATTAAATTCTATTTCTCCATCTATTTTTACAGAGAGAAAGAGAATTTCAGAAAGCAACATGCCATTTAAATGCCACCAGATATTTAGAGTTTTTGCAGATATGCAGGACTTTTTTTTTTTTCAGTAAGATTATTCATTTTAGAATGAAGTATGTAAGTGCCCAAAGATGAGTTTGTCTACATAAACAGAAAATCTGCAAGGACTGAGGTTCTTCCTTAAAGTAGCTTTACCTTTCAGCATCAGCTGGGGTCTTTCTTAACATGAGAAAGAGAAGCTTAAGAAAAGAAGCTGGGTATTACTCTCCTAGATTCTTGAAATAGAACCTGTGTTAAACTGGCTAAGAAAGGCCACCATTTTGCCCAAGCAATTTAACCAAACTCAGGGGAAAACAAAAACTTTTAAAGGAGACTATCCAATACTAGGACATCTCATGGTGGCAGCATATTCCCCACTCCCAGCAAACTCTGCATTCATGGCCTTGAACTTACAAAAATTTAAATTGCCTCTGCTTCTGATTGCAGAGGAGCCTCTAATGAATTTAAGTGAACAACGAGGGGAGTCAGTGATAATCTACCCACACTAGTTCTGGGCAAGTGCCAGCTCTGAATAAACTCTTATTCAAGAATAAATAACAGTAACCTTCTATGTGGAGCCTATTCAAAGTAACTGCAGCACAAATGGAGACAGACATAGCATTCAAGAGAGAGAAGAAGAGCATAATTTGAAAAAAACAGTTTTTTCCCCCACAGGAGCCAGGAGTAAGCTTCAGAGTGAGTTTGTGCTCATAAGAAAATGAACTGAAATGTATTTTGTAAAGTGATGTAATAGATGATATAACAAGAAAGTAGTCTGAGATACAAGAAAGCAGGCTCATAGAAAAGAGTGGGAAAAAGACAAAGAAGAAAATATCTAAAAAGAAATTTCTTCTGTATAGCACAGGAAACTATGTTCAATATCTTGTAATAATCTTTAATGAAAAAGAATATGAAAACAAACATATGCGTGTGTATGTATATATATATATATGTCTATATATGCATGACTTGGACATGCTGGAGGTATCACACGTTCTGATTTCAAACTATATTACAAACCTATAATAATCAAAACAGTGTGGTACTGGCATAAAAACTGACACATAGACCAATGGGACAGAATCCCAGAAATGAATCCTCTCATATATATGGTTAACTGATCTTTGCCAATGGCACAAAGAAGACATAGTGAGGAAAGGATAGTTGTTGATAATTTCTACAGTAAGTTGTGTTGGAAAAACTGGGTATCTATATGCTAAAGAATGAAACTGGATCTCTATCTTAGACCACTCACAAAAAATAACCCCAAATGTATCAAAGACTTAAATGTAATATTTAAAATCATAAAATTCATAGAAGTATGCACAGGAAAAAAAGGCCCTTTGATATTAATCTTGACAATGATTTTTTTT
This sequence comes from Camelus dromedarius, assembly GCF_036321535.1. Classification (NCBI taxonomy): domain Eukaryota; kingdom Metazoa; phylum Chordata; class Mammalia; order Artiodactyla; family Camelidae; genus Camelus; species Camelus dromedarius. Next base: position 35,640,896 of record NC_087437.1, read on the forward strand.
TGAAATGACATGAAAATCACTAGTGACAAAAGAAAAAATAGGTAGAATGACAAAAAAATAAAAATATTCTGGACAGCAAAGGAAACAATCAAGAAAATGAAAAGGTAACCTGTGGAATGGGAGAAAATTTTTGCAAACCATATATCTTATAAGGGATTAGTGGCTACAAATATAAAGAACACATACAACTCACTATTAAAAAAAAAAAACCCACAAATGATTTGATTTAAAAATGGGTAAAGACCTGAATAGACATTTTCCCGAAGAACACTTCCAAATGGCCAACAGATACATCAAGATGTGCTCACCATCGCCAATCATCAGGGACGTGCAGATCAAAATCACTGAGTTATCACCTCACACCAGTCAGGTTGGCTATTGTCAAAAAAACAAGAGATAACAAATGTTGGCAAGGATATGGGAGAAAAAGGAACCCTTGTACACTGTTGTTGAAAATATGAATTGGTGCAGCCACTATGGAAAGCAATATGGAGGTTTCTCAAAAAACTAAAAATAGAACTGCCATGTGATACAGTAATTCTACTTTTGGATATATATTCAAAGGAAATGAAATTAGTAGATATTTTTACTCACTGAACATTATTCACAGTAGCCAAGACATGGGAAAAAATCAGATGCCTGTCCATGGATATGGATTTTAAAAATGTATTAGACATATACACACACACACGGATATCATTTAGCCTTAAAAAAGAAAGAAATCCTGACATTTGAGACAACATTGATGAAGTGGATGAATCTGGAGGGTATTATGCTGAGTAAAATAATCCAGACAAAGATAAACAAAATACTTCATATAGTATCACTTCTGTGGTGTCTTAAAAAAGTTAACTAATGGCAACAAAAAGTGGAATGGTGGTGCCAGGAGTTGGGATTGGGGGGAAATGAAGAGATAGAGGTCAAAGTCTACAAACTTTAAGTTATAAAATGAATAAATTCTAAGGATCTAATGCACAACACAATGACTACAGTTAAAAATACTGTATTGTGTACTCAGAATTTGCTGAGAGTAAATCTTAAGCATTCTCACCACAAAAATTTTTGAAAAGGGTGACTGTGTGAGGTGATGGATGTGTTACTTAGCTTGATTGTGGGAATCATTTCATGATAAATACAAATATCAACTCATCACGTTGTACACTTTAAATATATACAATTTTGTTTGTCAAATATATGTCAGTAAGCCTGGGGGGAAAAGACAAAAAAAAAAAATCCTTTTAAAATCTTCAAAGAAATAGAATGATTTGGCTCAAGTAGATGAATTGAAGAGGGTTGAGTGAGCCCCAGAGAACCCATGACTTGGGTGGTAGGCATGGGAAGAGGGACTGTTAAAAAAGAATGAAAGAAGCAGCTAGAGCTATCATAGGAAATGTGAGGAGGGAATGCTGCTGTAGAAGCCACAATAATAAAACAGTTCAAGAATGACAACAGGTTGAGCCATGTCAAATCCTGCAGAGAGGTCAAGAAAGATGAGAATTTTCAAGAGGCCTTTGGATTGCCAAGAAAGAAGCCATTAGTGTATTCTGTATGCTTGTCAGAAACAGAGTTGCAAGCTGAATAGTGGAGTTGCTGCTTTCTGTAGAACAAAGAAGTCTTTTTTTTTGTTTTATTGGTGAGATACCTAAATGTAAAATTGGTGGGGCTGTGGCAGAAAGAGAAGGACAGAAATGATAGCTTAAAAGTGAACTCTGGTGTCTAGCAAACATGGAGAAAGAAATAATAAAATTCTGTTCAACATTTCTTTGTAATAGTTTTCTCATGTTTTCTATGTATTTCATGTGGATTCTGTTCTTTTACCATCGTGAAAATCTTGTGGTAAGCATTTGGGGTGAGAAAAATAAAAACAGGCTCATTTGGTCATCATTTATTGGGGAGAGGTGGAGCTGAGGCCGGACTTTGGGACTGCAGACTTCAGTCCTGTTTCCATTAGGTGATGCTCTTTCCTGCCAACTTCCCAGAAAATAACAGGAGAAGCCAATGAGCTGCTTTTACTGCAGCACGTACAGAAAATGTTAGAAAAATGACACTGTTGACATTATATGAAGAAAGGAAATCAGAAAGAGTGTTAATGTCTGTTGAAAGAAATGGCCTCATTTTTTTCCTCCTGTGGAAAGAAAAGAGTGCTTGCCCTCTTGCTGTCTTCCTTTCTGTCTGGATCTTCCTGTCTCCCTTGCCTGTCTGCCTCCCCCCTCCCTCAAACGACAGACACATTCCATTCATAATATTAGATTCTCAGTTTATAAGTCAGGGAGCTATACTTTGGTGTAATTAAAATAAATTGATGTGAAAGAGACAAAAAAGAATGTAAATTATTTCTATAGGTTTTGAAACAGACAAGGTGCTTATAAACTTGGGGATGATGAAGAAAGTGTCTACCAAATACTTGCAGTCACTTGAGTGACGGAATACTTTGATTATCAAAAGGTAGTCATGTCATATTAAGCAATCTTAAGGTTACGAGGGGGAAATGGGGTGGGAAGAGATAAAAATTGAGAGTTTAAGATTTGCAGATATTAACCAGTATATATAAAATAGATAAGCAACAAGTTTCTTCTGTACAGTACAGGGAACTTTATTCAGTATCTTGTAGTAACCTATAATGAAAAAGAATTTGAAAACAAATATATGTATGTATATGTGTGACTGAAACATTATGGTCTACAACAGAAATTGACACATTGTGAACTGACTATACTTCAATTAAAAAGAAAGATAGTTGTATTATAACCCCTTAACAAAACGTAGCTCTTGACAAAACCGATCTATAAACCAACAAATAACAGACAAAACTGGAAGAACATTTAGATGTTTGATATTTGAAAAGGATAAATTATGAGGTATTTCAAGAAATCTCAATATTACGAATGTTGCTTCACCAAATAATTCAGTCCCCATTATTAATTCAGTCCACATTATTGTTATTGTTTTTTTCTTACAAGTATACCATGATGAAGGTGCTTTGAGATGTGGTTTTTGTTTGCTTAATTGAGTCACTAGCTCCTGTTTGACAACCTTGTAATGATGTGGTTAAATGTATGCTTCAGGAAAATTATAAATTATTATATCTCTTGGGCCTTAAGGGGACCATGCAAGTGGTTGAACCTAAGACTATGAAGTCCAAGAATGTTGACTATCTGCTAAAACATATCTGGTTCACTCTCTTTTAAATGACCAGGTTTGTGAACTAATTTAATATCACATTATTTGTAATAATTTTCTCTGGGTGAATAACTTTAAAAAATACAGACATTAGTAAAGTAAATGTGTTGATTTATCAAATCTTTATAGCCATAATATGTTATAGGACAACAATGCTGTAATTGTTATTATAGAAAAATAGTAACTAGAACAAAAAAAAATAAAAATGCCAATTTGATAAAATTGTTTCTGGGACCAAGATATACCAATATCCCACTTACTCAGCATATAAAATTAAGAGTCATAGAATATAATATGTAATTATAGAATATAATTTCTGATATCAAAATATCCTTGTATTACTCCTAAAGTAATAAATTCATGTGGTTTTTGAACAGACTTACAAACATAAAAAGGTTGAGTTCCGAACATCTCTTGGAGTTAGGGAGAGGTTGGAAATCATATCTATTTGATTTCATTGTAAATCTAGGGCCTTTTGCAATATGATAGGCATTGCATAATTCTCCAAAACTACTCAGCACTGCAGTTGCAGAGTTAAGGCTTAAATCTAAAACTCTGCCAATTCTTTATAGTAGGCAGGAAGGAGTAGACCAATCTCTGGATATAGAATCTCAAGGATTCAGTAGGAGACATTCCCACATGGGCAGGCACATGAAGTATGAATGGTTCAAGTGCTGTTTGGTTTTTGTACATAATGCCCAGTAATGTACTAACGATACCGGGTTATATATTGGAGTTCAACCCAAGAGCAGAACCACTAAGACTTTTTACAAGGAACTGGCTAAAGCAATTGTAGGTGCTGCTAAGCAAAGCTGGGCTCTGTCGGGCAGGCAGTCAGGGAAGGAAGATGATGAACAAGGAGGCTAGAACCCTAACAGCATGAGCTGAAGCTTTGAGTCTCCATGAATTCCAAGGTTCATAAACAAATGTGTATGAATTACAAGTTGGACAACTACTTCTCATATACTTCGTCTTTCCTATTTATAGATTTTATTGTATTTTCCTTAATAAATTCTGAGTGAATTTTGTTACAATGCATCGTCTTTGAAATAACGTGTTGGCGTATTATGACTGTTGGAAATGCAGCAAATAAATTAGTGAAATTAGACATTTGACTTAAAGAAAATGTACACTGGCTTCCACAAGAATATGATTCTCTGCATAGACTATATTGGGTGTTACTGTTGCCTTATAGGTTGATACTGGATGGTCCTGAAGAAAGGTCATTGAAGTCCTTGAGAAAGGGGGCGGCAGAGGGTGGGCAAATTTTGTGCTGAGAGTAGGAAAATTATGATCTAGCATCAAATAAGGGACTGGAAAAAGAACTCAGGGTTTCTGTTTCCTTGGCTTATTTCTAGTCCCTTGTATCAACTGTAAGGAAACACATTAATTCTGAAATAGTATGGGTTAAAATGTTAGAATGCTTTCAAAACTATGAAGTATTAAAAATGACTAGTACTTAAAATTAGGAAAGAAGCAGCTATGCTTTTCAAAGAAAAAAAGACCAATTTTGAGGTTGAAAGAAAAGTCATACTTAAATACTTAAGCTTTAACTTTCCATCAGTTTAAAGAGATACACATTTTTATTTCATTATTAGCATTTAGAAAAATGTGTTGAAAATAGTTAAAGTGGAAGATCCCAGGACAGTATCAGATGTGAATAGTCCAAAAGCATTTCTGCCAGGGTATTAGAAGCTTAATATAGAGAGAGCATGCATTGTGTAGCCTGGTCAAATATATAAAGGAAATGTTTCATACAAGTATTTCTGCAGTGAAGCTAAGAAATATGTATTTTGAAATTAAAATTTTAAGCTCACGTTAAGAAATATTTATATTAAGGACTATATTTTAATATTTTTATATACAATATCAAGATTAAAGAGAAATCTAGATAGATGTACCCATAAACTGATTACCAAGGTGTCAGGTGAGGATGGTTTGTGAAATCTATTCATATGCAAAATAATGACTTAACTAATACAAATGATTCATATGCTATTTCAGATTCCTACTGTTTTGAGTTTCAGTGAAGAAGTAAGATTAGTTTTTATGTGTTTTTGAGTGATATAGCCTGGAACTTTTTTGAACATAACATAGGAGTGCTTTAAAATCAGTGCTTTTCACCTATGTTTATGTGCTTCTATAGGAGATTGATTACATTTGTTACTTAACCCTTAGAAAGGAAGACTGTCTGGTTGCAATAATGGCTAAGACAATGTTTCCAAAGAAAGAAATCACTCATATATAAGTTAAAGGAGCTTTGAAAAGTCCCTGTATAAATTAAATTAAATTTAATAAACTTTACTGCATGCCTCTTATTTACCAGGCAGCATGCTAAGCTCTGGAAATAGAAGATGATTACCATTTAGACATTTTAAAGAATTCTTAGTCAAATTGACATGAAACCAAAAAACCTGCAATATAGTGCGGTAAATCCTCTAACAAAGACATTCATAAGCCAAAGACTCAAGACAAGTAAACAGAGATGAACAGGAAAGAAGATTTGAATAGTGAGGCATGTTCACAAAAGAAAAGGTTGTCATTCCTTCCAGCATTATATACTCAACATTGATGGGACCCGTGTGTGCTGCAAAGAATGAAATAGCAGTGATTTTTCTTGCATTTCAGCGTCGTTAATAAATGTGACCTTGTTTTCCTTGATAGAAGAAAAAATGTGCAGTTTATCCAGGAGCAACTTGTACTGGAATTAAAGATTCACTTTATCTTTATTCCAGGTGTAAATCTGCCTCTACTTAGTGACAGCATCAGCTGTTAAACAGTGACCTCCTATGTGTGATAGATTTCTTGACCTTCCTGTCTCTGCTTAGTTGAAATAATGCTTATTATAGTAAATAGAAATAATAACTGTAATATAACATGTAATATTTACCGTGTGTTTATTTGGAGTGAGGCTCTTTGCAAATCACTTTACTTATGTTACCTTATTTCATCCCCATAAGAATTCTGTAAAGTAGATAAAAATGCTATTTTCCTTTTCCAGATGAGGAAACAGCCATAGAATGGTAGAATCTATCTAAAGCCTCATACTTAAGGAGTGATGCCATTGGGACTGAAATTCAGATGTACTTGATAGCAAGGCCTGTGTCCTTAGCCGCTTTCCTAGATTTAATATATATGAACTCCCAAGCAGAAAGCAAACTATGGACAAGAAGGAAAACTTTAATGCAAAGTCTCTAATTGGGCAAGACTTACGGAATTAAAAAATAAGAACAAAAAAAATCCAAATAGCTTGGATTTCACAGAAAACACTCCTTTCTCTCCAAAACATTTCCCTGTGTTTATATTGTATTTTTCCTTATGTTTAGCTGTATAGAACTTTACATAATTACCACTGACTCTCCTGTTGTCTCAGTGTCGTATGAGAACACAGTGAGCATTGTCTTTAGTGACATACAGAGAAAAAGGTTCTTTTCAAATTTCTCTAAATATTGGAGAGAAAACCAAGACTCAGGCCTAGTATTCTTGGCTTTGGTCCACATGCATTTCCATTATTCTATTTTCAGAAAAATTTCTAAGCAATATTTTCCATCTATCTAATCCATTATGATGACGAATTGGTTTGTAGAAAAATATTTACTCTTTATTCTAAGACATTTGGATAAGAATGAGAGGCTAAATATTTCTCTGTAATGGTATTAATATTTAAATGGAATTTTACTTCATTTCATTACAATTTTAATTGAAGTGTATAGATGTTTTTATGCCCTTAGATTTATTTTGCATTTTGTACTTTTTTTCTTGGCTTATATTGAAAATATTAGTCTTCTACATTCGAGCAGTGAGATAGTATTCCTGTTTTACAGATAAAACCACTGAGGCTTTGTTGTTTGAGAAATTTTGCCAAGATCCTACAACTTGCAAGTGGTATCCTGGGGATTTGTCATCAATCTACATTTTCCAAAGTTCCAGAAAGCCATTTCCCCACAGGAAACTAAGTTAAAATGTAGAAAACACTCTGGCTTTGCTTAATATGATTTTCACAAAGAAAAGACACATTTCTTTCCAAAACTATACAGAGAAATTTGTTCAATAACAATTTGTTTTAACTAGTCCTAAACTTGAAAATAATTGTTAGCTCCATTTCTGGGAAGAATGTCATGCTGATTTCTGTAAAACTGGCATTTAGCACAGCTCACACTTGATTGTATGACATATTATCGAGCAGCTCAACCTCAGCTGTGCATAAAGTGGGTTTCTCTTCCAGTGGGATCTGGCAAGGTCACATTCCGTCCTTAGGGTTTCTTTCTTCTATTCATGAGACACAACACTGCTGCTGTATAAATTGTTGACTGTATCCCTCTGAATTGACTATAAAAGTAACTGCATACTTGGCTATCAAATGCGATTTTCGTAAAACCAAATACAAAATAGGCCTTAGAAGGATAAAACTTTAGTGGACTGTACCCAGGATGTTTTGAATGATAGAGACTGGGCATGTAGTGGACATCTGTTGTTTTTGCCTGACTAGCTTTCAGTCTCCAGTCTTCTCGTAACAACTACTCAGTTTTCTTTGGGGAACCGTGTATTCTCCATTCTAAATTACTCACTTCTGACTCAAATCCAAGCCAGACCTTCCAAACCTTTTGAATGTGCATTATCCCTGGGGATTTTTTGAATCTATTGGAAAATGGAAGCTTTCACTTTGCTGGGGTGGCTGCTGTAGAGGGATGAAAACCGGGCCACCATTCTACTACATGTGGCGATCATTCTGAGAAAGAAGCCAACACAGAGGCAAGCTGAACCAAGAGCTGGAAAGAGACAGGCTCCTAACATCATTGGGTGCACTGGTGCATCCATGCCTGAAGCCGATTCATGTCTTGGCTAATAAATTCCTTTGTGCTTAAGCCAGAATTAGGTGGATTTCTCTACTTGTTGATGTTAGAATTGACTATTTCATATAATACTTCATGGGGGTGACTAGGGTAATTCCTAGATAGTTTAGTGATTTAGGACAAGTAGCTTTCGGTTCTCTGCAACAGTGGACACATTGAGGTTCATCAGCCTAAGACTGGAAAATATCCCATCTCATTAACTGTGGAATTCTTTGTCCTGGAGTCAGTTTAGAGACAATGTCAGACATCCAGACACAGAAGGCAGCTGTCAGTTTCTGTGATAAGGGAAAAGATCCTCTGGTCCTCAAACTGTCCCATCTATTCATGAGTCTTTGATGCTTTAAACTGGACATTTATAATTCGAGATAATCTTCAATGTGCAGAGCTAGTGCACTAACTTGAATCTGTGCTGCTCTGTACACGACTAAGAGGACGTCACCCTACTTTACTGTTTGTAACACTCTTTCATGCATATCATCTGCACAGACCCTCACAATAACCTGGTAAGGCAAATCTTAATCTATGTTTCATGGGTTAGGAATCTGAGGAGCAAAATAACTTCTTCAAGGTTGCAGCGCTAATAAAATTTGTTTTCTGACTATTTAAAAGTCCCTCTGCCTACTCCCCACCTCTACCTCCCCATTATAAGAAACCTGACACCAGCATGGCTGCTGGGATTGGAGAAGTTTTGGGCAATGAGTCCTTGGTTATGTAGGAAATTGATGTCTTGAAATGAGGAAAACTCTTAGAAAGCAAGGCTGAGTACTTCAGAGACAGCATTAAGAATTTCCTAAAGTTACCCAGGACCAGCCATGACCCAGATGGATTTCTGAGGGTGAGGGTTTAGAATATTTGGAGTTAGAATCTGTATGTCTATATAAATTCTCTTTTAAATGGTCATTAAGCCATCCTTCGGCTTTCAAGATAATTACTTTTTACAGTCATTTGACATTTTTCTGTTTACATTTCTAGACTCTAGAATTGAGAAATTTTGTCCTTTAAAATGCCTTGTAGTATCTGTAGAAATAGGAAAAAATCAAATCATTTTCGTTTGTTGAAATTTTATGAGCTTCCTGGAGACAATTTTCTGCCAACTCCAAACCAGAGTCTGCTTGAGACAGGGAAGGAACGTAATGACACCATGTCATGCCTTTTGTGTAAGATGATTATAACAATTAGTGCCAGTCAACAGAGGCAGCTTTTCTGGGGAAGAAGCTTTTGGAGATTCTGTTACCTGAAAATTTGTACTAATGAGTGTAGGTCTCTATAAAATGAAATGTACCTGTGTTAGGTATATGCAAGTATTTTCACATCAGTTACAGTAGAGTAGCTACTGTTGATCCATCTGCAGCATATTCCCCATGAGGTTTTTCTTAATTAGGCAAAGTTGGCTCACAAGGTGGGGAGGCATTAGCGTATGAAAATGAGTCTTCTGCATTTCATCTCATGTAACATTTAGGCATTTTGCAATATTACTGTGATCACTGTTCATGGTATAACTTTTGGGAGACTTGAAAATGATCTATTTGTGGTTCATAATAAATTTGAGTGAAATTTTACTGCCCTTCATTCTTCCTAATGATAGAGGCAAAAATGAAATGTGAGAGGATGGCCATGTCCCAGTCCCAGGCGAGTCCCTGGGATGTGCCCTGCCAAGTGAGGGTTCTTGGCTTTGAGCAGGAAAGAATTCAAGAGCAAGCCATAGTTGAGTAAAAGTAGGTTTATTTAGAGAGATACGTACTCCGTAGACAGAATGCAGGCTATTTCAGAAGGTCAGAGAGGCCACGAGGTGTGGGGGTAGTTAAAGCAAAAGTAGATTTACACACTACGTAGACAGAGTGTGGGCCATCTCAAAAGGCAAGAGAAAGGCCTAGGAGATACACATTATATAGGCAGAATGTTGGCCATCTTACTCAGAAGGGACAGCGGTGGCCTCAGAGCGTGAGGTCAGCTAGGAAAAATGATATTGGCTGCACAAGGTGTAGGGATTGTTAGTTTTTATGTGCTTGGTAACTTCATATGCTCACAAGTGGGAGGATTAGTCCAACAACTTTGGGGAAGGGGCTGGGATTCTCAAGAACTGGGCCATGACCCACTTTTTGACCTTTCATAGTCAACCTTGGAACTGTCCTGGCACCTGTGGGAGGGCCATTTAGCAGCTATTGTATTTCAATGAACATATATTGAAGCTCAAGGTCTACTGGGAGTTGGATCTTCCACCATCTTGGTACTAATTGCTCTGTCATTCTGTTAATGCTTGTGCCCTGCCCGCTTCCATCCTGTCTCACTAGTAGAATGAGGTTAAAAATATGCTTGAAAATATGAGGGTAGTTTGCAAAGCAGGAAACAAGCTTTCTGTTTAGTGCTTTCTGTTGTTTCTGATGAGATTGGGAATTTGGATGGGGCAATGGGAAAGGTGTGGTATCATTTTGTATCTATTTAGTTTAATATTAATCTCCATTCCAAATCTGTTGTAGATGGCTCTTTGATCTGCAGTGGGGTTTAGTGGGAGTTATACTTTTTTTAGGTAAGGAAAAAGGACCTAAAATAAACTTAGGAGTTTTAGAAGTAGGAAACCAGAATTTGAGACCCATTTATGTCATTCATTGGCTGGGTAAATGGGACCAAAATAGTTTATTCTCTGAGGATCAAGCTTCATATCTAACTGAGGGGATACAAATAGATGATCTTTAAATTTTCTTCCAACATAAATATCTATATTTTTATCAGTAAAAGAAGAAAAAGGCAACTTATAAATCATAGTTTATAAAGTACATGTGGGAATAAAGTGCAAGACCAGAGGAATGGTGATTTTCTTCTTTTTCTTTCATTCTTACTGAGGAAGCATTTGAGAGATTTTTAACTCCCACATTATGTTTTTAATACATGAGTTAGATGTATGTTATCTATTTGTAAAAAGCCATGATGTTTTGAACCACTAATAAGCAAACTAGGCTTAAAGATGAATAATGATGACCTAACTTTCCAGAGGCCTTAACGTATGCCAGGCCTGGGCCAGGTGCTTTGCTGCATTCTCACATCTACTCTCACAACAAACCTATGAGGTAGAACAACTCTTTAATACTCTCATGTACTTGGATGAAAGTATTAAAGGAGAAGAACTCATGACTCTGTCCTTCCCCTTGTCTTGTAAGGAATGAAGATATTGTTTATTTCTTTTTTTGTTTAGGTACCATCCAGCTTAAAATGCAAAACAACAACAACAACAACCCAAAAACAAAAACCAGAAAGGCAGTAGACAGAGTCATATTAGAAAGGACGTTTCTTCTGGACAAGATGGCTTGGTTAGTTCATGCTCAGGTACAGTAGAAACTTCAAACTCAGAGCAATGAGAAATAAAATATAAAAATAAAAACATAGCTGACAAGTCTGTATAAACACCTCTGTGGATGAGGAACAGACCAGAATCACAAAGAGTTGAGTAAGCAGATGCCGCAGGCTGGTTGGGATCTGAGTCCAGAAACATTAGGTGAGAAACCAGCTCTTTCAGGGAAAAGAACATTAAAAAGGGCTCTTTGTGAGACTACAGACCAAAACCAGTTTCACTGATGAAAGTCAGAAGTTGAGTGACTCCCAACACCTTTCCCACTGCCCTGATCCAATTTCCCAACCTCGTCGTAAATGAGGAATAAGAAATGATGACTCAAAAAGTTGCTGACTTTTGTCTGAGGCTACCGCTTGATAAGCAGTCATGGACCTGCCTACCATCCTATTGCATCCCTTCTCCTTCCACCCCTAGCAACCAGATCTAAGATAATCCATGTAGTATTGTGGAAAAGGAAATCCACAATGCCATTATAAGATAAGATTGTGAAACTGACTTATAGGACCATGTGAGTAGAGAGAAAGAGAAAGAGGTAAAACTAAGCCAGAAATATGAAAGACAAATGACAACAGCCTAAATTAAAAATGAGTCTGAACCCCAAATTCCAAAATGCATAAATATATCTAATAAGAATAACTAATAAAATGAACAACTAGGAATTTGTTTCAGATAAAAATAATTTTATAGGAAAGATGGCCAAATACTTAAAATAAATGTGTTTAGAACACTCACAAAGGTAAATAATAATTTTATTTAGATTAAAAAAGACAGAAAACAGGCATGTGTATATGTGTATATGTATGTCTATATTTTAGAATACAATTAATAGTATTTGAATCCTGAGGAAATAATAAATAAGAACCTTTAGGAATCATTAAAGAATTCATAAGCTTCAGAAAATAATTCTGAAGAATTCACTCAAAATAGAAAAGAAGGAGACAAAATATAGACGAATATGAAAAGTATAGAATAGACATGGGAAATAGATGGAGAGGCTTCAAACATGTCTGATTCGAATTCAGATGAAAATAGAAATGAGATTAGTGAAGTGATAACTGAGGATATAATAGCAGAGAATTTTCCATAATTGAACAAAAATAGGAATGATTATTTAAAATACTGTGAATAATACTATGCCAAATAAATAAAAGTAGACCTACAACTTGACACACTATTGTCAAACTACAAATTGTGGCAGATAAATGGAATTACTTTAAATATTTTTCAGACAGACATATTTCTTAACAAGGAATCTAGATTTCTTATAAGTATCTAGATTGATATTAAGCATTTTTTTCAACAACTGTAGAGACTAGAACAAAATAAATTGGTATTTTCAGAGTATTGAAGGAAAATAATTGTCAATTAATTTTATTCCTGACTAAACCATCTTCTTATAGAGGAAAAACAAAACAAAATAAAACAAAAAGGAAATGGTAGCTGTAAGATTATAAAGACTACAGTTCAATAGCATAGTCACTAAACAATTATTAAAGGATTTTAATCACTTATAATGATTTTTGTTAAAATGTAAAAGTTTAAACCAAAATTCTAAAGTTTAAGAAACAAAAAAGTATATTGTGATAATGGAAAATTTAAATGTAAATAGAGAACAGTAACCTATTAAAATACACTATTATATTGCCTTCTATAATTTATTTACATGCTGTTCATAAGAGAGCTATAAAACTAAATCACACGTAGAGACTGAAATATAGATAATCCTTATCAATAGAAAGCTAATGTTACAATTTTAATCAATCAAAATAGAATCTAATTTAATAAATGGACTGCATATAATAATTAAAAAATAAGATAAAGCCATCATGAATTTGTGTGCATTTAACAACATAGCCTTAAAAATATATGAAACCGAAACCGTTAAAGTCATAAGAAAAAAATAGCTTAGGTCTACTAGACATTAATACATATTATAAAGAAATGCTGATTTTAGATGTGTAGGAATAGGAAAATAGAATATTTGAACAGAACACAGAGACTAAATAGATCACACATATGCAGAGATTTATTATATTGAAAGTGTAGCGTAACAAATCCATAAGGGAAAGACTGGACTGTTCAGTAATAGATGTTGGGGCAGTGCTTTTGAAACATAGAAAGATTTTTTTTTTAAATCTCAAAACATAAGGGAAAGGATATTAAATTTGACTTCATGGTCTGAATGGAGAAATAGGTGCTATAAACAAATTAAAGAAAAACAACAACAACAATGAAGCCACAGATGGGAGAATATACTTGTAGTACATTCAGAGAACAAAATAGCATTCTCAACATAAAAACAACTTTTAAAAATTAAAAAAAAAAAAACACCTCAATAGAAAAAAGACACTTACATAAAAAGGTATTTCATGTGAGAGGGGAAGTGAATGCCAATAAACATTACCAAGAATCAACCTTATGGGGCTTGGGGAAATGTGAAGTAAAACAACAACAAAATATCATTTTAACTAAATTCTGTCAGAAAATTGAAAACATGACCATATCCATTGCTGTTGAAGACATGGAGAACTGAGGACTCTGAAACATTGCTCTTGGCTATAGATACAAGTACACACCTTTTGTAAAACAGCATTTAGAAGAGTTGAAAATCTGCGTATGCTTAATCCCCACGACTTAACTTTCTGGAGAAATTTTTGCACATTTATAAGGATACTTAACAACTAAGGCAGCTGTAGCATCAACATAGTAGTACCTGCAGTTAGGAGTAAGGTGAATCAGTGCTTTTCAAATTTTAATTCACATATAAACCATGGGGTCTCCTGTTGAAATGTATGTTCTGGTTACAGTGGTCTAGGGTGAGCCTTGAAATTCTACGTTCCTCACAACCTCCCAGCTGATGTTAATATTCTTTATCCCTGGACCGTGCTTTTCTGATAGGTTACATTTAAGGGTTTAACTGTGTCGGGCACTGTTCTAAAGCTCTTTAGATCAATGAGAATGTGCATTGTAGCAAGTTTTATAATACAAAAAGATGGGACTACCTTGCCTGCTCATCAACGAGGAATTAGAATCACTCTTGGTATATCAGTACAATGTAATGTGATCTACTACTTAAGGTGAATAAATTGTTGATGGAAATGAGCAAGTTGCAGAATGGGATGAACACCATACCATTTATGGTTGAAAAATATGCAAAGCATTGCTATGTATTATTTATTAAAACACACAGGCAATAATAGATCATAAAATTTTATAGGGATAATAAACCCTGTATTCTAGATAGTGTTCAATGCTGAAGAGTGGGAGGGAGGATGAGGAAAAGACGGGAACAGGGAGCGTTAGACGGGGACTTTGACTGGATATTGAGTACTTTATATTTTCAAGAAAAAAAATGAAGCAATTATTATAAATGATTAGGTGGGCTTGAGGTATTCATTAAATTAATGTTTAATTGTTTCTGTACATTTATTTCTAAAGAAAGTAGGAAAAAAAGGATCCAGAGTGAGAAGGGAAGGGTTTCTAAAGAAAGAAGACCAGTCAGGGCTGGAGATTTCCAACAGAAAAGGGGGAAGGTTGGTGGAAGTTATTTCTGAGGTGGGCAGGATTTACAGAAAAACATGATGAAAAATAATTTTTTAAAGTCTCTCTTCTGTGTTACGCAATACCACACCTTACCTCAGTAAATACGTAGAGCTGAGATACCCACGGATGAAAACATGTGATATAATTTATGTCTATCAAAAGTTTATCAAACCTAAAATATCCAAAGATTTCGAAATGTAAAATTACTATAGAATGAACAAAAAGATTTTCTATGGCATGAACAGAAATGTTTCATAGTTTTCAAGTATAGTACCTCCAGTAAATTTAAGCCAAAACTTTGGGGGAAAAATGCTACTTTTACATATTTGATGGAGAAGTTGAGAATAATTATCTCCAGTGGTTATAAAAGCTGAAGTTCTATAAAGACTAAAATATAGTCATGCTTAATATATTCATATTTAGCTCATAGTTGAAACAAAAGACAACAACTCTGGCTTCTCACAAACTTCTCTTAGTGCTGCAATCAAAGATTAGACCCAGTCTGGCAATTGTTACTGTCTCATGGGTGTTCCGAGGATTCTAGGCAACCCATTTAATATTAATGCATACAATCTATAAGTATAGCTGGGAGGTTTTTTCTTTTGTGTGCTGTTCTTGCTATATTGATCTTAGCTCTTTTGAACTCTAATTTTTATCTAGAACAGAACTGTGTAACTGTGTGTACCTTAAGTTTTACAAGCCCTTTATATGTGCCTTCCTCTCATTTAGTTGATCCTGAAACTATTATAAGGTCGTATGTTAGTTCGTAACTGTACCAGAACTTAATACTGGTCATAGAATGATTGTTGAGTGTAATTGTGCAGCTAGAGTAGGTCTGAACATGGACAGAGCTAAGGTGTGAGAGTCTTAGGGTTCTCCAGAGAAAAAGAAGCAATAGGAAATCTTTACTATATAGACACATATGGATATAGATGTTTATTATGAGGAAAGAGCATCTCTTCAAATAATTATGGGAAATATGCATTTAAAGAAAATTAAGCTGTTTTCTTTACTAAGAGACTTCTCAAATCCTTTACTATGGTAATTATATTATTTATCACCAGGAAGAAAACATTATTTGACCAAATTCATTTGACCAGAGATCTTTTTATTCCTGAAATCATTTGTGGGGCTTATGTTCTATGGTACGTACTTTGTGAGTCACTTTATGCTTAAAAATTTCCATGGTTTGTTCTAAGCCTTCCAGTCTACACTCTGATTTTTAAAGTGTTAGTGGGCCAAAGAGGCCTACTCTGTCACATTTCTCAGATGACAGTTGCCTTTTAGTAAATAAGCAAAAACTAAATAAGTATATCAGTTAAAAGAACAAGGTCCCCAAATTCTGAGATGGGGAGAATTACCAATGTTCTTAAAATCACAATAGTTCAATTTGTGAAGTGTTTGTGAATAATCTTCTTTGTGAAAAATGTTGCACTAGTCATAGCTTTGGAATATGAAAAGAAATATGAAACATGATCCCTGTCCTCAAAGGCATGCACTTGAGATTTCAAAGCTTACATATCTGTAATATGAATCCATACACTTTTAAAACACATATGATATAACCAGTAATCAGAAATGTAAGTGTATACCCTGCCTACAAATAATTGCTTCTTTATTTCACTTCATCTGTTTTGTTTTTTTTTTTTCCTAAAGAGAAATTGCTAGCTTTGTAACTAGCTTTTACAATCATCTTCTACAATCATTGTATATTTTGAGTGGCTGTTTTTCTCCTTTTTGGCCATTTTTCTTTCAAATATTTTTGCTTTTATAGTAGAGATAATGGCATGCCAGTATCTTTGCAGAAAGTTCTGTACTGGTGTTTTTGTTTTTATTTTTGGCCAACTCATTTATATAGATGACAGTCATGGGATTCACACATACTGAATTTACCTAAGCAAGTAAAATGGATTATAAGTAGTAAATTTGTCTTATCTAAGCTCTTTCTACCTTCCTAAGCTTAAGTTTCATTCACTATAGTTGATTGGAATCTTTTTAGAAATGTTCATTTTTTTACCAAAAAAATTCCTGATCATTGCATCATTAGCCTTTTTTTTTGGTCTTTTTCCTCAGTGGAGTAAAGTTCCAGAAGCTTTGTCAAATACTCATGATTTTCCGTAATCTTTCAAGTGCAATCTCCCTCTTTCATCCCCAAATTACTTTCTTCAATTCACTTTCTCATACTGTATGTTTGAGGTTAAAATTAGTTACTTGTTCTTCACATGAAGGCTATAACATCTAATCACTCTGAATGCTTTAAAAAATAAATTTCCACCTGAAATTATAGTTATTTAGTATAGTGGCCATATATTTTAATAAACTATAAGCTCCTTGATGGTAGAGTCCATAATTATTTATCTTTGCAACTCCTATAGCTCCTTGTAAGACCATAATGGATATATTGGATACTATATAAATATATTTTAATGTATTATGCGTGATTTGAAAAGTCAGTAAATCTTGCACTCCTTCATTAGATGTGGCAATTTAACGGTAGCACAAAGACAAAGAATTTGAAAAATGTGAATTTTTTATTTGTTAGAATTGGTAAATGACTAATAAAACTAGAAATCTTTAAAAATGATGTCAACAACTCTTTACTATGTCTAATATCTGACGAAAGAAATCACATTATGCAAAAATATTCTTAATGGTGCTGGGAGGTATTTCTAATACATAATTAAACATTTTAATGGGTCTCATCTGTTGGAGCCTCGGTTATTAGTGGTTCTTTGATATCTTGTTTTACTTTGGTACTTTTCCGTTCATCTATTTCATACCTGCTCTAAGTTATATGTATTCAAGCTGTCCAAAGTGAGATTTTAATTAAACAGAATGGCAAAAAAAGAGATTTCATTGTTGCAGCTTGTTAATGTTTTATGAAAAGAATGTTTTTTTTCTAATATATGAAATTCATTTCTTAAAGAATATTCCCTAGGTAGAGAAAAAGAAAATGTAAACTTGTGTCTTTTGAATGCTTGCCAGGTAACATTCAGCTCACAATATATGCCTTCCAGAACTAATTAAGGACCTACATTATTATCTATACAAACAGAATAAAAGCTTCGTGCATGCATACACTGAATGTGTGGAAATTCTTTCTGGGCCAGCTGTCAATTTCTGGGCTCCCTTTTTTCCTTTGCTGACTATTCATAAAATAGAGATAAACACATTCCCTGCCTGTAATATAAGTGTACCTGTAAGTGTTTAATGCATCAGGGAATTTGGGAGATTATTTTAATGGATTTTTTACCAAATCATGTTTACCAGTCAATTTAAATACATTTTTAAGTTACCACTTTCAGCTATGCTGAAATCCAGTGGGAGACAGGACAGTTCTCTTATGAAATGATGGTGGAAGCTGATGAGAAAAGGCCCCATTCAAAATAGGAAACTCAGTAAAAGAAACACGAGTTAATTGAATTTCTATGGTTGAGAAAATATCCTTTCCCATTCAAGTATCCTAGTGTAAGTCATATAGATAGGAGGGAGCTGTTCCTATAAAACTCATGTTTAATTCTCTCGATAGCTGGTGAACTTTTGAACCACTGTGCTATAATTGTGCATAAAAATAGTAAATAGAAAGTTTTTTTTTTTCTTTTTAAGTAGTGAAGTAAAACTGCTGGTTCTTAAAGTTATTCTTACCTTCAGGAATAATATTCTTGATTTTCCTATTTATTCACCTAATGCAAAAGTAATAGAACCTTTTTAGGATACTTCCATTTGTTATAGCATCATTTTCTTCATACTAAAGTTCAAGTAGATGTTCATTTGTCTCTGTGAACAGTGACTAATTGTGAGGAGGAAGGTACTGGCACTTCAGAGAATGAAAGCAATTATTATAAAATGCTACTTCCTTGCCAGGCTGACTCTGGAAAAAATGTGTTGAGAAGAATAAAGTAAAATGCTATGAAAACAATGTAAGAACTGAAGATAATTAAATTGTCTCCTCTTTAGGATTATAAGGCTTTTAAAAATATTTCAGAATGCCTTACAAATATTTGCTAGTGATTCTTTACCCCTTGCATAAAGTAACATTATTAGTGTTACAATTAATTAGATAAAGAAGTTGAGGAGGTGGTGAAATAATTGTACATGGGAGAGTATCCAGCCTGCTGGCCCAGTTATAAATCAGGACATGAAATCATCCTGCTCCTTATGCCAGCTTTGGGATTGTGAATGTATAAGAGTATGTGTGTCTGTGTACTTACATTAATTTTCCTTGACCAATAGAGGCATAACAAAGGTATAATCAGAATGTTCAGCAAAATACTTCTCAGCTCAAATGATTTCATAGTCCTCTATTCTGTTGATAAATATCTACACAGAGCACTTGTTCATATTTAGTTCTTTAGAAAAGAATTATGAGGATAATAACGGAACTATGTACACTCATTGAGTCCACAGTATGTACCAGCCTCTATGCTAAATGCTTTAGGTATATTACTTCATTGAATTTATTCAGTAGTCTGGGAGGTTGTCATAATTACTTTCATTTTACAGAACAGAAAACAGAGACTTGGGTCTGTGATTTGCCCAAGGCCCCAGCATCAGTGAGTAACAGACCGGAGATTCAGTCTGGGGATGCCAGCTTCAGAGCCGTTGCACTTCATCATACCTGCCTGTGCTCTGCTGAGACAGCCTCCTGGTTTGTTTGTTTGTTTCCGTTTTAGAAATTATGCTACTTGTTAGTAAAATTTTTTATTATTTCTTTATGATCTTTATGATACTAATGTGCATTATTTCCTTAATCATAAAACAGAAAGAAATAGTCATCAGTCTTATTCTTGTTGCGCTTATTGGCTCTATTTTTTTTTTGTTTGTTTATTTCTCCCAAGTTCATTCACTCTAGAGTAGAACTTAAGCTTAAATAGTGCTGTACATGTGTTTCCTCACTTCATTCTAAATGTGGGCTTAAAATGGTTTTGGGGTGACTAAATGTGTTCTCGGGGTGTAAGCCCTTGTTACATGTCACAGTCCCGTCAGAACTTTCCAGTGCTGACCCCACTAGCAGCTATTCACAATTCACACCAGTCATCTCTCCTGCTAACAGGACCTAGGTTTTTGTTCAGGTTATTTTGTTCCGAATATTTCCTTGAACGTTCATGATCAAATTCTTACAGCAACTACGTGGCCTTTGACTGTTCCCTCTTTTCCCGCTCTGTCCTCCGTTCTCAGTTTCCACTCCTGAGGCCTGTGCCACCCGTGGAATCCCAGGGACTGGATCTTGACTTCCTAGTTTATACACAGGGCTCCTTCTCCTGTGGTTTCATGCTGCTCCCACAGTGACACAAGTGAGGGCTACTGCTCCATGGTGTTATTTTGCAGCCTGTGATGTGCCCAAACTGTGCTGTCAGCTACACTGAATAAATAGAAGGTTTTTCTCCTGAACAGAGATATACTCTATTCTGTGAATTGTCTTATTTCTCAAAGTCTTGCAATATTTTTCAAAGAAATGAGCCTTGTAATCTATTCATCCTTATCTCACTCTTCCTCCAAGAGTTTGGATGTGACCCCATAGAGAACTGGAACAAATATGAGTAAAAAACACTATTTGGTCATGAGAATATGATTTCTTGTTCAAGGAGAGGCATCGGTACTGTGAACATTGGCACGCTTAGCTCTCTTCCAGTGCTTCATTCCAGGAAGTTGTTTGTTTTTATACAAAGAAAACCTGGTGGGAAAAAGAAAAAAAAAAAAAAAGAAAACCTGGTGGACAGACATCACTTGTCCACTACTCATGTTCAGATGTGTTTGTCTTTCAGTGGTGAATACCCAGGAAAGATCAGGCTGAGACTTCTGTGATACTGACTGTGATAATTCATTTTGTGTCAATGTAACTGAATCATGAGATGCCCAGATAGCTGGTTAAACACTTTCTGGGTGTGTCTGTGAGGGTGCTTTTAGAAGAGACTACTGTTTGAATTGATAGACTGAGTGAAACAGGTGGTCCTCCCCAACATGGATGGGCATCATCCCATCCATCGAGAGTCTGAATAGAACACAAAAGCTGGAGGAAGAGAGGATTTGCTGTCTTTGCCTGATGGTTTGAGCTAGGACCTGGCTCTTTACCTGTCCTCGGTGATCCTGATTCTTAGGTCTTCATACTCAGGCTGGAACCTACACCATCTACTCTCCAGCTGACAGGACATTAAACTACACCACCAACTTTTCAGGGTCTCCATTTTGCTGACAGCACACAAAGGGACTTCTAGACTTCCATAATCATATGTCTATATATATATATGTGGAGTGTATGTGTATATATGTTTATGTATGTATATATGTGTGTATATTATATGTGTGCATATAAAACATACACATATATGTATTTCATATATAGACATTTTATTTAGCAAAAAATATTACACATATATAAATAATAGTAAAAAACTAAATTTCTCACTTTCTGTGATCTAGAATTCACTATTGTATGCAATTTATTGATCCTAATTTTTTATGTGCAAAAGTAATACTTTGGTACCATGTGAATGTTCCTCAACAGCCTGTTTTCACCTAAAGGTTTCAGCATCCTTTGGCTTCAGTACACAATTTACTTTTTGTACAGAAAATATCATTTGAAAAAATATTTTGGCACCAGGTTGCCTTTACCATTTTACCTTCCATGGATAATTATATCTCTTACTTCTAAGTTCTTAAGAGAAAACTGTATTGTAAACTCCTTCAGACTACCAACAGAGAGAACCACAAAAGGAGAAATAAAGAATTGTTATTTGTCATGGGATGTTTAGGGAAGGAGGAATAGTTTGCTGTCCGTGGATTGAGGGTGATAGCTTGATTTAATTCATTAGTTAGCATGCTGGGTGTAGGCACTGGATTCCCTCTTACTGTTTATTTACATAATTACTTTTGTCTAGAGCTATTAATCTTTTATAATTGTCCCACATTTGAAAGTACATTTTTCTATTAGTTGTTCCTTTGATTCAATGCTCCGTATAAGTTCTATTTGTAATCACATGACATGATGAAACAGTATATGTGAATAGCTGATACGTGAAAGCACAGTATAAACAGAGTGCAAGAGACGATATTAGCTGTGAAGTATTTGCCACTTGCTAGGTTCTGTGTTAAGTTTTCTTCATGTGAAGTCAATAGTTTCATAACAAGCCTGAGAATTAGAAGGGATATATTAAGAGAAATGATAAGAACAGATGAACAGTGAGCAATCCTGGTCTCTCCATCTTCTCTTCCCCCTGAAAGAATACTGTCCACTTTCCTTCTCCTCCCAAGTGTTCACATTTTAAGAGAGTTTCTACTTAACCCACCTCTTTCTTGGTAGTCTATAGATTAGAGTAGTGAAAGTGAGGAGAAACTGGAAAATTCTGAGGCCAGTTAACTTTCCCCTGGAATAGGCAGAGAGATATAGTAGACAGAAGAAAAAAAAATTAGATATTCATTGCAGAGAGTGCACATAAAAGGTATTTTGACAGACAGGTAGAGAGAAACAGAAAAAGGTGTAATTTTATAAAGTTGTATGTGTTTTAAATGTAATGCCGGAATGCCATTTTTCCAATTTCCATAGGAAAGATTAATTCCTTCCACAGAGATAGAAGAGACAAATGTGCCCCCAAGTACCCAATACCCAGCTAAAACAATCATCCATTCACCCACTACCTTCCCCCTCCTAAGTTATTTTGAGAAAAATCTCATATTTTTTTAATCTGTGTGTATTTCAGTGTGTGTATCTAAAGACCGTTTAAAAATATATTCACAATTCTCTCATTCTCTCTCTCTCCATATATGTGTGTATGTGTTTGTATATATAACACACACACACACACATATATATACAGTTTCTTTTAGAGAGATTTATTATATAATATCTCCCATATATGTCAATTAATATTTTTTTACTTCCCAAAACGTAAAAAAAAATCTTCTCAATAGTCTCTTCCATTTACACTGTTATGTCATTGTCTTATATTTTAGTTTTATGTGTGTTATGTCAGTGTTACCTTTATTATTCTTTTAACCAGTCAATATCCTTTTTAATTTACTCACATATTTATCCTATCTAGCATTCTTCATCCCTTCTTGTTTGCTCTGGAATAATTTTACTTCACATCCAAGAACTGTCTTTAATATTTTTTGCAAGTCTTATGAAAATAAATTCTTTCAAGTTCTCTTTAACTAAAAATATTTTAATTTTTGACTCTATTTTTTGGTAGGCTAATTGTGCTAGGTATAGAATTCCATGCTGTTTTTCCTTTCATGGCTTTAAAGATATTTTTTCACTATCTTCTAGCTTCCATAGGTTGAAAAATCAATTTTTTAGTTATAGAACATAGAATAAAATAATATATACTCATATTGATGTATTTTCTTTAAACAAATATAAAAATGGAGTTTAAAAGATAATATATCAATATATGCAGTGGAAAATATGCAAGGAAACATAAAGTATAAAGTGTGCCAAAGGTGATTTTCCCCAAATGATGATATTCTTGGTGGTTTCTAAATGTTTTTCTTCATACTCGTTAGTATTTTCCAAATTTTCAAAATCCATAATCTGCTTTAGTAATCAGATAAGAAGAATCATTTTATACTTAACTATGTGTGCAGCATTGATTCCTTAGATTGAAATTGACTACTCACACTAAAACCATTTTCTTTTCTTTGTAAGAATACAGAAAGATGACATTGCCCAGCCTCCTTTGCAGGTTGGTAAGGCTATGTGATAAAGTTCCAGTCAATAAAATGTGCTCACACATGCCATTCCTTTTAGGCAGAGCCAATAAGAACCTCTTCCTTTGATCTTCTATTCTCCTTCCCCTTCTGTGAAGTTCATGTAAATGAGTCATCAAATTTTGATTATACAGAACCCAGGTTCTCTGAATCTTGATTTGAGGAGATACGTGGTGAAAGTAGATTATTTTGTGAATGATAAGTAAACTATCTTATTTGAGCCATTATGCATTTTGTTGTTTGTTTGTTTGTTTGTTTATTATAGCAGCTAGTATTAGACCAAACACTCTCTTTGCCTCAGTTTTCTCAACATAATAAGGAGATAATAATAATAGCAATGACCTCTTAGGATTATTGTGAAGTAAATGTACATAATTAGTCCTCTATAAATCTTAACCACTATTATAAACTCTATGTATTAATTGATATTAGTATCTGCCATCAGTAGGTATCAGGATATGTCTGATATATTATTTGAAAAAGTAGCTCCCTAGAGGTGAAACTTTGATGTTAACAATAACTTGTTTATTGAGGAACTTGGAAAACTAAAAGAAGTTAGTTGGTTTCCCCAAATAAGAAGCATTATGATATCCACACAACTTGATTCTTATATATTTTTCTCAAAATGTCTCTATTTTGATAAGAGATTTATTCAATAAAAATATCTAAATTTGCTAATTTTAACTAATTTATAATATTAAAATATGTTTTTCTTTTTGTAGATTTCCAAAATTGTATTTTAATATCTCTCTTGTAGGATTTTTCTAGTGGTTTTATTTTAGACAGGGTGACATATAAGGGAGCAGATACAATTAATGAGCATTGTATTTGTTGTTTCCCTTACCAGATTTAAATCTTGTGATTTACCAGGTGCAAATCATGAAAAGAAAGGTGTCAAGATTAGTGGGTTCATGGAAGCAAATCTGTTAATTTCCTAAAAGGTGAAATGGTCTAGGTTCCATAATTGTGTCACTGTCATCTCTGTATTAAATCTTCGGGAGCCATTGGCATATAATGATCATTGAGACTGGTCATATGGAGTTGATTTTAGGGCATTTTTCTCTAAGAAGTAATGAACATTGGACCAGTGTTTTAAAATACGTCTTCACTGGAATGTGTTTTGGAAATTTTTCCAAGAAAATGTAGTTCAATGTACATAGGAAGGACTATCTTGCATTTAATACACCTTTGTCTAGGTGAAAAGGTATATCAAATAAGGGGCAAGATACATATAATATAACTGAAAAAATTCAGAGAAACCTGCTTTCAAATGTATTTAAATAGAAAATTTGCAGAATTTTACAGTGAATTCAACTGTAGAGATGTAAAATGGATTAAATGAAATAGGTCCATGCTATGCTAACCTTGAAGCAAGAGACTCTTTGGCGTGTGATTTATTCATCACTAAAATCTTTGACAGTCCCATGATGATAATTCACCTGAGAAAATGACAGTGTAGAGGTAAGATTCGAGCATTGTTGGGAATGGCTTATTTCTCTGTCTTTGTCTCTCTCTCTCTCTCTCTCTCACACACACACACACACACACACACAATCTTTTATAGGTCCCTAAAAGTTCACCCATAGAAGGGCTACTAGGTCTTCAATATTTTGGTGAGGAAAATAGTGTAGTTGAATGTCAAGACCAACATAGGTTTGAATTCTAGATTTACCTCTTATTAGATATGACCTTGGATAAATCACCTAACTGCTTTGAGACATAATTTTCTTTACCTATAGAATCTGATTTATAACACCTAACTTCTAGCCTGTTTTTATGGAGATTAAAGACTATAGGGAAAATAAAGCACTAAAGATCAATCCTGGAAAGTCTCTCAACAAGCTGAATAAATTCTTCAAGAGTTCATTGTTTGAATGATTTCTTCCAGCTAACTAGTGATGGGAACTGTGTCCTTTTGATCGTCACATAAGATAGTCACCATGAAAGTTAGTGTGAGTGCTATATCTAGAGGAAAAAGAAGAAATATATAAGAATAAATACATGGGAAGTATATGTAATACATAACTTTTGATAATTTCATAACAACATTTTTTTCTTAACTTTGATGCAGTCTTTCCCCCTCTGACATTCTATCTTGAGGAATAATTGTAATCATGAAAAAGCTATATACAACAAGATGCCCCTTGCATAATTTTTACAGTAATATTAATAAAAATAAAGGTAAACAGAAAACATATGTTTATGAATGGAGAAATGTTTAAATATATCACAATGTAGCCATTGAATAGAGTATTATGCAATCATTGAAAATGACTAGATGCTGTAAGAGAAAAAGATATATATATATATATATATATATTTACATGTCTAGAAAATAAGAGTGGGAGAAAACAGAGCAAAATCTTTATAGAAAATGTAATTAATGGAGACATCTTTTCCTTACTTTACTCTCTTCTGAAAAGAGCTCTTATTGCTTTTAAAGAAACACAGCAAAATAAAAGATAAAAGATGAAATTTTCACAGCAAATGTCCAGAGCTGTCTGTAGCCATTTGTGATGTCAGAACAGCCACGGGGCTGCCTGACCTGATAATAGCTCGTATTAGTTTTCAGGCTTCAAGAACTGAAATTCACAAGTAGATTCTGGTGAAAGTAGTTGGGCAGTGCCACTGGCTTTTGATGTCTTTTTTGCATTTAGGAATGAAATCATACTGCAGCAAAATTCAAGGTGTTCAGAGTTAAAATCATTGATAAACTTGAAACAAATGGCCAACTAAATATAACAACAAAAGGAAAAATGTTGAATTAAGGCTATCACTCTCTTTTCTGAACACTGAACCTTCACCATTTGTTGGCTCAGTTAAACTTTATTTTGAATTTCCCTTGAATTTCTTCACATGACACAGTGGGGACTATAGAAGCCACGTGTGTCTGGACTTTCCACAAAGCAGTGGCATTGCTGATACCACAGTTACACTCTTTCAGTGCAGGCTCAGAGAAAGCTGATGAACTAAATATTCTAATGGTAATTTTCTGTAATACTGGTGAAATATACAAGTCATAAAATGAAGTCTAATTGTTTGAACCATGGACTCCTTTATCTTTATGATATACACATCAAAATAGCAAGTTACTAGGGCAAGGTGACGATGGATGATTAACATGTACTACAGTATCCTTGTGTTGCAAGAGTGGACCATATGTGATTGGATTAATCTAGTACTGATGAACAGATTTTCCAGCTTATGTTGCTTTTAAATTGGTACATTTCTCTTTAATTCCATCATTAAATAATAGAAGGTAAACTCTGATAACCAACCTTATAGCTCGGAAGCTCTGAAAATACAGAAAAGTTAGTTGAAAAAGCTGAGCTTATTTGCTTGATACTTCTTTTTATCAATTCCCCATGAATCTCACAGTCTAATATGTTTCCCTCATTACCATGTCAAAGGAGCGGCTGAGGGACAACCTTCCATTGGTCTCTCACATTTCTGCACATCTTGTGAACAGAGGTGCTGACCATTTTTGTTCTAGACTGTTTTCTAGGATTTTTTTAAAATAGCAAACAGTCTTGGGAGAAAGACCATCTCCTTTGAACCAGACAACTGGTTTATTTGCTGTCCAACATAGAAAAGATAGTCTTTCCCACTGCGGCAAAATTTAGGCAGGTGTGCTTGCTGCCTGGGATAACAACATGGGATTTCCGGAGCTCCACGCTCTTCAGCTGTGAAGACATCCCCTGGCCCCCTTGAGTCTCACAGGGCAGCAGAGAGTGAATGTCTGGGGTGGGATGCATGCACAGTCCACTCTGTGTTGCCCTATGGGACTTGAAGGACCAGGAGAACTGACACTAACACGAAGCTCATGTTTCTTACCGCGCTGCATCTTCTGCCAGTATCCATGCAACTGTGACCATCTCCCTTGTGGGTTTATGAGCAGGATAAAATCCCAGGCCCTTCATATTTCTTGACAGGAGAGACCTCACTTCACTTACTATCTTTAACACTAGCTCAGAACTTACTATTTTTATATCTCTCTGTCAATTCTTACATGATTTTTTTTTAAATCTCATTTTCTGTTTCTTCAGATTACCTTAGGAATGTGTAGAGTATATATTACTTTGTGACTCAAAGTAGCAGTATGTATGCAATATGTATGTGTAGATGTATAAATAAAGAAATGTTGGGATTTAGATTTAAGATCTAAGCACTGGGTCTTTGGGATGTGGTTTTTTATTGACGAGGAATGGGTCTGATACTGAAAAAAAAAAAGAAGAGAAATAGGAGAATATAAGTAATGGACCTCATTTCCTTACTTCTTCCCAATTCTTTCTCTGCCTCTGGTATCTTTGTATTTTTAAGTGGCGTAGTTTCACTCTTGGTTCATTCTGAGGAGAATCATTGTGATAAGGGCTGTGCAGACTTAAGGGAAATCAGAGTTAAAAATGACAGAGGAATAGAAAGGGAAAACTGAGAGGCAGATGAGTGGTTGATTCCTCTCCCTTCTATCCTCTCATGGCTCTGTATTCTGCTTTCAGACTCTGCCAGTGGATTTCAATTTAAAGGGTAACTTTTTAGCAAGTTGCTGTTTAGAGGACAAGTTTGAGTAGATTCTTTCCACCCAATAACTTCCTACCTTTGATGGTTGTCCCACATTCAGTTTATTTCTGGTTTTCCTTGGGAACCTCAGTTTGCCCAGATCTGAAATTTTCTTTACTAGTTTAGGAGAGGCAATTTGGGGAATATAGGCTGGAAATTACAGTTGGAGTGTTTTATTGAACATAGCAATAAAGAAGCCTTTTATAAACATAAAGAATATGAGTGTTAGCCACTATATATAAAAATAGATTTAAAAAAACAAGTTTCTTCTGTATAGCACAGGAAACTACATTCAATATCTTGTAATAACATTTAGTAAAAAAAGAATATGAAAGAAATGCATGTCTATGCATGACTGGGACATTGTGCTCTACACCAGAAATTGACACATTGTAACTGACTGTACTTCAATTAAAAAAATACAAAGAAAAAAAAAAGGATATGGGAAATGAAGCTTAGAATTGGTAAGAAAATCTTTGGTCAGTGGACTAGAGGAAAGTAGATAACATGATAAGAAATAAAACATTGGGAAACATAGATGGAATGGATAAATGCAACACTTGGAAAACCACAGTTTGATCATTGAATTGATTTGGACAAAGCATCTAAACAATAAGTGGTAGCATAGAATATAGAATGTTGTTTTATTCATAATATGAAAAGAAACTCTAGGAAGGCATTAAAATTGTAGTTGATGAGAGCACAAACTAAGGAAGTGGAAGTAGTTTTCAAGAGTCAAATGATGCATCTGAAGAGACAGGATATTTCTTTCTCTTACACTGCTCTTCACAGAGTGGAAGTTGCTCCAGAGTTGGGATTATTCACATACTGCCTTTATCAATTTCCTGTTGCAGCTGTAACAAATTGCGGTGAGCTTAGTGGCTTAAAGTACCAGAAATTTTGTCACTTGTGCTCTCCTGGGCTCTAGGGGAAAATCTGTTCCTTGCATCTTCAAGCTTACGCCGACTGCCAGCATTCCCTGACTTGTGAGCACATCACTTCAGTCTCTGCCTCTGCCTTATCTTCACACTGTCTTCTCCGAGTGTGTCTGTCTAACCTCCCTCTGCCTTCTTGTAAGGATACATATGGCAATTACAACCTACCTACATAATCCAGGGTAATTTCCTCATCTCAAAATCCTTAATTTAATTGCATCTGCAAAAACTTCTCCATGTAAGGTGACAGTCACAGGTTCTAGGGATTGGGACTGGATATTTTGGAGCCCATCACTGAGCCCACTATCTTACCCATGAGTAACCAGCCAGGAAGACAGCAGTAGACTGAGAACCCAGTCATTTCTCTGCCTAACAAGCTGGACTGCCCAGAGTGCAATGAACCTTTTCATAATTTGCACAAGTGGATGTCACCAGCACTGAGGACGTTTGGAAGAACATTGTAAAAGTTGATAAACATACCAGAATTTTGTAAGGTAAGGTTTCACCTAGTAGTCCTAAATAAATAATTGGACTGTAACGAGGCAGTGGGTTCCCAAGGTGTCTCTATTCATAGAAGATTAAAGTGAATGGTATTTAGTAAGGAAAACGTTTTTGAAGAGAGGGATTTCTTTGTACAAACTAAGCTAAAATACTTTCTTTTGAAACATTAATCTCACTGTCTTTGTATTCTCCAAATAGCATACTTCCCTTACTGATTTTTAAAGAAACAATGTTGGGGGAAACCCATTATGATAAGCATTCATCCCCTCCTCTATTAAAACAGAAGTCTCAGCTGCTAAAACCACAAGGAACAGCTTTCCACTTTCAGAGGTTTTCATGGTTTCATGCAAAGAGGACTAATTTAGAGTTAGAGAAAAGCTACTTACCTGGCTACACCACTAGCTGTGATTTTGCATATCATTGACTTTCTCTGAGCTTCCGTTTTCTCTGTGTAATAGAAATTATCATACAGACATCACAGGGATGCTATCAGTGAAACAGGATCATAAGTGAAAGCATTGAAGATGATATCTAAAAACATAAATTTACATCCTATTCCTTTTTTTTTTTTTAATGGAGAGAATTATGCAACAGAAAGCAGGAACAATACCCAGAGAGACCAGTCAAGCAGAAATTCTACAAGTACCAGTCTCATGTAGCTCTTTTGCCATTTATTCAAATGTTAAAAATGCCAGTTATTCCAAAGTATATTAGTGGGTGTTAACATTTTCTTTTTGTATCTACGTAGCAGGGCCATGCTAGCTCTGTGCTAGTAATTCTCTTTTTTTTTTTGGGCACACAGTGTGATGTTGCCCTGCCTTGACTATAGTTAGGTAACCATGATACTGAGTTACGACCGGAAGAATACACGCATAACTAATATATGCCACTTCTAGGCCTGGCCCCTCATGAAATATTTTATTCACTGTTTATTCCCTTGTCTAACAGACAGAACATCCAACAGAAGTGTTGGAAGTCCTGGGGCAGAATTTGGCCAACTACAGCCAATGGGCCAAATCTAGCTGGCTCCCTTCTTGTGTAAATAATATTTAATTGAAATAGACTCATGCCCATTGATTAACCAGTTTCTGCTATAATGGCTGAGTTGAGTAGTTTGGCTGAGACCATGTAACCCACAAAGACTGAAATATTTAGCATCTGGCCCTTTATAGCTTGTTGACCCCTTCCCTAGAGATTAATGGACCTGCAGGATAGAATGAGCCATGGTCCCTAAATAATTGCAGAGAACTGCTTCTATTCATGCCTTCCAGCAGCTCTGGGCTGATTCATGTGAGATTATGTGAGTGAGAAATAGACCATTATCACATTAAGGTTAGGGGATTTTGTAGTTCTGCAGTTAGCATTTAATACAGAAAGTGATACTGAAAATGAGATGATACTTCAACAAAACCTAAAATATGTGGCATATTTAAGTATAGTCTGGTAAGTCACACAGAAACTGGTATCAGAGGCGGGCAAAATATCTGTCTATGTTACATGATGGCAAGATATTTGGTGAAAGCAGTTCCTACAATAACATAGAAAGTGGACCATATGCCTCCTTGAGTCAGTAGTTCTATGAAAAGTGGGTTAAAAAAATGTAAATGTGTGGGCTACTATTTCTTGCCATTGACAAGATATTACACAAACCAAATGGGCTCTGAATTTGCAAGATTTGCCTATTTGCAACCAGAGGTAACAGGAAATGAAATACAGAAATCTTTTAGGGTCTTTCAGGGTTATGGAAGTTTCCAGATCAAGGATAATGAGGGGTATGATTTCCAAAAAGCTCTGAGCTATGGATACCCATGGAGATTATGCAGTTGAACATTGACTCAGTCCTGCAGCAAATATGAGATCAGTGGTGTTACATTCACACCCTAGTTTATTATTTCAGATACTTGCAACATAGCCACCATTAAAGTTAGGGATATGGGCATGTGGGTGAGGCAAAGAAGGAAAGAAATAAATGCAGATTTGAGAACAATATTAAGAACTTTGAGTATGATTACCTGTTCAGAGAGCCGACTGGAGCCAAATAGATCAGGAGACGGCTAAGTTTTTGAGGCAACTGTATTTTTTTAGGGAATTCGTAAATATTGACTGAAAAATGAAAACCACAAGAATCACACCGTAAACTTTAAAACAGTTCCCATGGGGGAAGTGAGCTGGGAATGCCATATGTTAGGGAAACACATAGACCTGCAGGATAGTACCACGCCAGGAAGGAGAGCCTGGGTTTCTGAAAGACTGCACGGAGCAAGGTCCTTCAAAATTTTGTTGGAATGTGATATGATTACTTATCCAGGTTCATGTTACTTCAGTTAGTGTTTTCTCCTACAAATACAGCTTCATGGGTTCTCACTCCTGATTTCACTTTTGATTTTTTACTGTCTTTGTTTTATCTTTTGTTGTGTAATTGTACAGTAGCTTTTCCCATTTTACTGAATGATTTGGAAATTTTCTTAGAACTCTTTCTTAAAACATGTACCATTGTTGTCTCCTATATTTTATGCTCAGTCCCATTTATAAATACTGTATCCAAAGAACAAAAATAGAACAAAACATTATTTATAGAATTATGTTTCTTTGCATATAGTCTCTTTCAGGTCCTATTTTTAAAGTATTTGTTTCAGAAGCACTTTTATAGATCACTTTTGCAGCCTAAGAGATATTGGGATAGGGTTATATCTTTCTAGTATTGGTAAATATGAATTTATTTTAGCTTTATTTCCATTTGATGCTGCCTTTTCCACATTCTTTTCCATTTTTCTTTATCCCTTTGCTTCATAAACCATTTTTCTATTCCTCTGAACTCCTGCCTTCTTGAAGAAAAGGAAAATAAAATTCCGATGGAGACATCTCTTACGAACACTCAAAAATAAATCTTTTTGATAGTACTCAGCCTCTCTCCAACAAATTTGCATCTTTTCATTGTTTCCCGTTGTTCCTATAACTTTATAAGAGCTAAAGTTTGAAAATGCAGCATTTTTGTATAGAGTTTGATGATTCCAAAGCATTGCTATGTAGAGACAGCCTTCTTATTAACTGGCTCAAGGTGAAATAAAACGTTTTATTGAGATGTAATTTTCAATCTTATTTTTCTCTCTTCAGTCACAAAATGTAATTTTTCGGCTGAGAGGTGTTACGATTTTTTTGATCATAAGTTTAACCGGATGTAAAGAGTAAGTTTAACTAGATATAAACTAAAATGTTTCTTCTCTCTAATACATTCACTGACCTCTTTATTACACTTATTACACTGGATATATTGGGAAACTAAGTAACATGAAGGACAAAGAGAAAACTCCTTGAACTGTTTTTGGATTGAGCAGGGTGGTATAATAAAAAAGGCTGTTGAGAGTGATTGATTTTTTAGGGTTAAGCTCTTTTTTAATCCCTTATGCTGAGAGGATTTTACATTGGGAATATTCATATAATTTGAGCAAAGTTGTTTTGATTTGCTAAGAATGGGACTTATAAAAATTATCACAGCATATGAATATAGTAATGTTATAGTAACTATATCTAAATGACTCAATGTACTTTTGAATATGTGACTTTTTAAAACTATAATCCAATAGAAAATCTGAAGAGATATTTGGTGTGTTCTCTTACTAGCTGTTTGGTGATTGATATTTTTTTGCCCTTGGTTTTATTTGCATAATGTATACACTGATTATACTGTTTGATATCCTTTAAACATTTATATGATTTTATTGTCTGCAATTTAAAATTACTATAAAATTCTATATGGCATTTTATTTATGGTATGTTTTAAGATAATACATGTCTTTGGTGGGTTGCAAAATATGGACAGATCCTTCTCATTTGACATACTAGTCCCTTTGCATCATTACAGTTTAGAATTTTCTTATATAGTTGAACATCTCTTTTCTGACCCAGCAATTTGGTGCCTATATACTTACCCAAGTGAATTTGACACATATATGCCCAGATACTACATAAACATGTTCATACCATTTGTATTCCTAATTGCAAAACACTGAAAAAAACTGCAAACCTCTCTTAGGAGGAGACTGAGTGAACAGATTGTGGTGTATTCATACAATGGCGTACCACTCAGCAATAGAAAACAACTTACTGCCCTTGCATGTAACAACTTGGATAAATCTCACAAGTATAATGAAATGACTTCTTATGAGAGCAAGTTGTGTGCATTTCTTCCCACTTCTGCATATGAACTATCTGAAATTAAAAATGTACACCACAGAAATAAGCAGATTCTACAAATCAGGTCTTCCATGCTGCCATCACCTCTCCAAACCTGCAGGTACTGGTTATTAAACATTTACGAGTACACCACTGCTTATCAGTAGTTTTAGGATCACAGACCTTAAATCTAGGATTTAAACCAAAGATTGAAAAATTGTTTTTTGTAACAGGCCCATAGTAAACATTTTAGTCTTGATGGATCCTGTAGTCTCTGCTACGACTCGTCAGCTCTGCCTGTGTGGGGAGAAAGCAGCCACAGACAAGCCTGAAACAAGTGTGTATGTCTGTTTTTGATAAATGTGATCTGTAGAAACAAGCAGCTGGCCAGATTTGGCCTGTGAGCCACAGTTTGCTGACTCCTGATCTGAACTAAAGCAATCTCACTCTTGAACCTGCTACCTGAACCCACTACACTAGTTGTTTGCATCCTACGTGCATCCTGGAATCACTTAAGGAAGTTTTGTAATTATTAATGACCAGTTTCCATCCCAGAACAATTAAATCAGACCTCTTTGGGTGAGGCCGGGGCCTCAGGACATTTTTGAAGCCTCTTGGGTGATACAAATGTACCGCCATTGTTAAGAACTACTGTCCTACATTGTATTGCCTTCAAAAGTGTAGGAAATTGTGTCCACTGTTGCCTGATGCAAAAGTTAGGTGTAGAGCTGATGGGAGCAAAGGTGAGGGCACGCTGAAAAACACTGCATTAAGAATCATTCACTGTGGGGGAGGATATAGCTCAGTGGTAGAGCACGTGCTTAGCATGCATGAAGTCCTGGGTTCAATCCCCAGTACCTCCATTAAGGAAAGAAAAGAAAAAGGAAAGAAAGAATTATTTACTGAAAAAAATTATGGTGCTCATTTGAATCTCCCCATATAATGCAACATAAAATTATATTTTCAAAATGACACAAAACTTACACATAATATTGAAATTAAACACCAACTGTCTAGATGCCAAATTACAAAATTATGAGTAAGATCCTTAAAACTGCAACTTTCTAAGCTTGACAGCCACCAATCTTCTTTGTACTTCTATGAGTTTCACTACTTTAAATACCTCATATAAATGTAATTATGCAGTATTTATCTTTCTGTGACTGGCTTATTTCACTTAGCATAAGATCCTCAGTCAATACCTGTTGCAATATAGAATAGGATTGCCTTCTTTTCTAAGGCTGAATAATATTCCATTGTATGTATATACCACATTTTCTTTGTTCATTCATCCATCAATGGCAGTTTCCACTTTTTGGCTATTGTGAATAATACTGGCATGAATATGAGAGTGCAAATATCTCTTTGAGATCTTGATTTTAATTATTTTAGTTAAAAACCCAGAGTGGTATTTCTGGATACTATGGTAGTTCTATTTTTAATTTTTTGAGTAACCTTCATACTGTTCTCCATAGAGGCCACACTGTTTTACATTTCCACCAACAGTGCACAAGGATTGCAGTTTCTCTGCATCCTCACCAACACTTGTTATTTTCTCTTATTTTGATAATGGTCATCCTAACAGGTATGAAGTGATAACCTTATTGTGGTTTTGATTTTTATTTCCCTGATGTAAGTGATCATGAGCATCTTCTCATGTACCTGTTTGTCATTTCTATATGTTCTTTGGAGAAATGTGTATTGAAGTCCATTGCCTGTTTTTAATCAGTTTATTTGATTTTTTGCTATTAAGTTGTAAAGGTTCCTTACATATTTGGGGTATTACCACTTATAATATACATGATTTTCAAATATTTTATCCCATTCTATAGATGGTCTTTTCACTTTGTTGATTGTTTCCTTTCCTGTACAGAAGCTTTTAAGTATACTTTAATTCCAACTTGCCTATTTTTGCTT
Source organism: Camelus dromedarius (assembly GCF_036321535.1). Lineage (NCBI taxonomy): Eukaryota > Metazoa > Chordata > Mammalia > Artiodactyla > Camelidae > Camelus > Camelus dromedarius. The sequence goes on from NC_087437.1 coordinate 35,676,607, forward strand.
TTGTTCTGTACTTTTGGTGTCATATAAAGAAATCATTGTCAATGTCAATGTTATGATGTCTTTCTCCTATGTTTTATTTAATGAGTTTTATATTTTAGATATTTATAGATATTACGTTCCAACCTTTAATACATTTTGAGTGATTTTTGTGTGTGATATAAGATGAAGATCCAGTTTCATTCTTTTGCATGTGGATATCCATTTTCCCAGTACCATTTGTTGAAGAGACTGCCCTTCCCCCATGGTATAGTCTTGGCACACTTTTTGAAGATCTTTGACCTTAAGAGCTTATGTTTATTTTTGTGCTCTCTAATCTATTCCATTGATCTTTATGTCTGTCTTTATGCCAGTACCATACTGTTTTGATTACTGCAGCTTTGAGTTATGTTTTTAAGTCAGGAAGTATCTAGCCTTTTTTTTTGAACTGGCTATGATGTCCAGCAAAAGCACCATAATTGTAGCTTTATTTTTTATTTTTTTAAATTTTATTTTATTGAATTATAGTTAATTTACAATGTTGTGTCAATTTCCAGTGTAGAACACAATTTTTCAGTCATACCTGAACATACATATATTCATTGTCACATTCTTTTTCTCCATGAGCTACCATAAGATCTTGTATGTATTTCCCTGTGCTATACAGTATAAACTTGTTTGTCTATTCTGTATATACCTGTCAGTATCTACAGATTTCAAACTCCCAGTCTGTCCTTTCCCACCCCCCTACCCCCTGGCAACCACAAGTTTGTATTCTATGTATATGAGTGTTTCTGTTTTATATTTAAGTTCATTTGTCGTTGTCGTCTTCTCCATCTCTTCCTCCTCCCCTTCCCCCTCCCCTCCTCCTCCTCCACCTGCCCCCTTACTTCACTTACAATGACATTCTTCAGGGACATCCATGTTGCTGCAAATGCCATTATGTTGTCATTTTTTATGGCTGAATAGGAAGTATCTAGCTTTGTTCTTGAGGTCCTATACAGTTCCTCAGGAATTGTTTTTTCTATTTCTGGAAAAAAAAGTTATTGGGATTTTCATAGGGATTGAATTTCTATTTACAGTTGGCCTTTGAATAATTGGGGGGTTAGGGACACTCAACTCCCTGCACAGTTGAATATCTTTGTATAACTTTTCACTTAGCCCTTTGTATCTGTGGCTCTGCATCTGCAGAGTCAACCAACCATGCATCATGAAGTACTGCAGTACATATTTATTGAAAAAAGTTATGTATAAGTGGACCTGCACAGTTCAAACCTGTGTTGTTTAAGGGTCAAATATATTTGTGTCATCTTTAATTTCTTTCAGGAGTGTTTCATAGATTTCAGTGTAGAAATCTCCCACTTCATTGGATAAGTTTATCCTTAAGTATTTTATTCTTTTTGATGCTACTGTAAATAAGATTGCTTTCTTAATTTCCTTTTTGATTGTTTACTGTTGGTGTATAGAAATACAGCCAAGTTTTGCATGTTGACTAATGTACCTTGTAGCTTTGCTGAATTTACTAGTTCAAACAATTTTTCATTTTGTGGAATCTTTAGGATTGTCAACATATAAGTCATCTGCAAATAGTGAAAGTTTTTCTTCTTTATTTCCGCTTTGGATGACTTCTATTTCTTTTCCTTGCCTAAATGCTCTGGCTAGGACTTCTAGTATTATGTTGAATAGAAGTGTCAATAGTAGGAATCCCTCTCATGTTCTTGGTCTTAGAGGAAAAGCTTTCAGTTTGCCACCATTAGGTATAATGTTAGTAATGCATTTATCACATGTGGCTTTTATTATGTTGATATAATTTCCTCTATCCCTAGTTTTTGAGGGTTTTTATCATTAGAGGGTGTTAAATTTTGTCAAAAGCTTTTCTGAATCTGTTGAGATAATCATGTGGTTTTTATCCTTTATTCTGTTGATTTGGTGTATCACGTTAATTGATATTCATGTGTTGAACCATCCTTGCATCCCAGGGGTAAATCCCACTAGGTCATAATGTATGATCTTTTTAATGTGGTGTTAAACTAGATTTGTTAGTATTTTGTTGAGGATTTTTCCATTTATATTCATCAGAAATACTGACTTATAGTTTTCTTTTTTCTTTTTCAGTGATTTCCTATCTTGCTTTGTTGTCAGGATAATGCTGGCCTCATAAAATGAGTTTGGCAGTGTTCTTTTTAACTTTTGGGGGAGTTTGAGAAGAACAGACATTGATTCTTCTTTAAATGTTTGGTAGGAATTCACCACTGAATCCATCTGTCCTTGGCTGTTCTTTGTTGGGAGGCTTTCAATTTCTGACTTAAGCTCTTTACTCATTATTGATCTGTTCAAATTTTCTATTTCTTCAAGATTCAGTCTTGGTATGTTGTATGTTTCAGGAATTTATGAGTTTCTTCTAGGTTATCCAACTTTTTGGTATTTGTTCATAGTACTCGATTACAAACTTTTAAATTCCTGTGGCATCAGTTGTAATGTCTCCTCTTTCACTTCTGACTTCATTCGAGTCTTCTTTCTGTTTTTCTTAGTTCAGCTAAGGGTTTTTCAGCTTTCTTTTAAATTAAAAATTAACCACTACTTACATAAAATATGATTTATGCTAAAATCAAATAAAATATGTACTTTGAAAATCCAAATTTTTTACGTGAAAAATACTACCATAAAGTCAAAAGACAAAAAACAAACTAAAGAAAACTGTTATAAATAGTAAGAGAATTTAATAAAATGTCTGGATCCAAGATTAATGTAGAGCAATCAGTAGACTTTCTTAGCACAAATATCAAATAGTTAGAGGACATAGTTAGAATACTGAAAGAGATAAAAAATTAAAAATAAGTTAGTAGAAAATAAGCAAGATCTAAGAAAACTTTTAAAACACTACTGAATATGACTTGAAGAAATGGAAAGACGTATGACATTTAAAAGAGAGAAAAATATCATAAAGATTATATAAGGCAACCTTTTTGTCAATTGGTGAATCTAACATTTTAATGGAATCACAATAAAAAATGCCATTAGGATTTTTAATTTTACCTAGATGACCGACTCCAAATTTTATGTGAAAAATAAAAATCAAGATTAGCCAGAAAAACTCTAGAGGTTTCATGAAGGAGAAGAGGAATACCAGGTATTAAAACATATCATAACCTCTAACCAAGAATGCTTTAGAGCTGTGGAGTATGGAGACTAATACATCAAATTGAACAGTACGTGATGTTCAGAAATAACCCCAAATATATTTAAATAAGACAAGGTTAGGATAGGAAATTAGCTAAAAACAAACAAACAAACATTGTTTTATAATTAGAGTTTGGACAAAGCAATAGCCCTTTGGGGAAAAAATGAAATTTTCTTAAATGAAAAGATTCACAATTAGTTGGTATTAATGTTGCCAGGGTTCATGCATAAAGACTTTCTTTTCACTATCTGCTTAAAAATATGTATATAATATTTCAAATGAATAAAAACAGTTATTTTAATAAGAAAGGCAGTGAACCAACTCATTAGTTACAAGGCATACAACGTGAAACTTTTATTAATTAATGATGAAAAGAATGAATTATTGTCATTCCTCTTCTTCTGGCACCAATGGAATAGATAAGCTGTGTGAAGTTATATCCTGAAATTCTGTACAGCAACAACATAAGTGAACCATGGAAGATGATGTGAGAAACAGTGGAATAGAAAGCTCCTGGTCCTCCTTCCCCCACAGAAACACTAACTTGACAACATTATATGGACCAATTCCCTTTGTAAAAATCCTGAAAACAATTAAGAATCTCCTGTACCTCAGGGGAGCACAAAACCAGCCACATCAAAGCCTGTAGGAAAATTCATGGCACTCACTAGTAATTCCCTCAGCGTGGCACTATTGAGAGAAAAAAAACCAAAAACCCACATCCTGGCTTCCCCCTGGAGAGGAAAAGAACAGGCTGAAACATACGTCCAGTGTTCCAACCATTTAAAGGAGGCTGCCTGAGGGACTTGTTTATGTACTGCCTGAATCTAAGTACTGATAAGAAAGAGCACCAGCTTCAGGGCTGCTGAGAACAAATGGGATGATTTGCACCAGTGTGTACTTGCTCATGTACCACAGCCCTTCCCCAAATGGAATGAGCAGGAGAAAACCCTCAACTCCTAGCTTCAGCCTCGGGGAGAGACATAGTTGAAGCATGCACCCAGTGTCCCAGCTTTCCAGGGGACTGCATGATGCCTGGTTTCTGTCTTGCCAAATCTGAGGAGTGCTGATGGTACCCAGCATATTCTAGAAACCTAGGGTAGCTGAGAACAAAAGAGAGTAAGGGAACTTGCATTAAGTCCAAAGAACCTGTAGTACCACAAACAGACATCAGAGGGCGTGAGAAAAGTCTGTCATCACATAAAAGAACCATGCAAGGCCATCAACCCATTCTAAGCAGAAACCTCGCATGCCAGAAGAGAGTTGGATGATATATTCAAAGTGCTGAAAGAAAAAAACAACCCTGCTAACCAAGAATATTGTACCTAGAAGTGTCATTCAAAAAGGAGAAAGAAGTAAATAAATAAAAAGTAGATAAATAAAAGCTGATAGGGATTATCACCATTAGACCTGCTTTACAAGAAAGGCTAAAAGGAGGATTTATGTGGCACGTATTGTGTGCTGGGCATCTCACATCTTGACGCGTGGTATCTCAGGAAACCCTCACAAAAACTATTTTAAGTAGGTATTCAACCCTCATTTTACAATTGAAGAAACTGAGCACCAGAGAGATTAAATAACTTGATCAAGTTTGTATAATCAGTAAGAGGCAGAATTTGAGTTCACACCAGGCACTCTCACTGTGGAGTCTGTACACTATATCACAATGATGTATTGCCACTCAAACTTGTTCCTCCTATGCAGAGAAAAAAGTTATACTTTATATATTACTTTGATATAAAGTTGACAGAATTTTTTTAAATAAAAAATTTTATTGTGAAGCCTGGATATTTTTAGGAATTAGTTGTATCATTGATCATATGATGCATTGCATTTGTTCATGATGGGACAGATAAAAATCCCTCTTTGAAACCCTACCATGGGTTCAGAAGCCCTGAGGAGGATGAGGTGACAGGGCCTAATTCCAAAAGGGAATAAGCTGTGCATCATTCATGTCCCTCTCCACATTAATTAGCTATAATTGAAAACATCACTTATTGTTATTAGAACAGAGAGTTCACCTTAAAAAGCAAAAGAACTGTTTTGAATTGCTGGATATCCATGTTTTCACATCAATAGCACTGTCTAGCACCAGGGATCACTTAATAAGAAAAATATGAATCATTTCCCAAAGGCACCTCACAAGAAGCGTTGCTAATGTGAAGTTCCCAGTAAGGCGGTGGAGATCTAGACTCTGCCAGTGAAAGCCTTTTCCTGATTGCTACTGCTATCGCGCCTTGTAATACATATTTTGTGGTGACCTTTTAAAGACAAAAATAGTTCTTTGTTATCCTTTCCCCCTTTCTCCTTTATTCTTTTGTCACACTTTCATGTTCAACTGCTTCTGTGCATCCTTTAAGTCTCTAAAGAAATCACCTCTGCACGATTGCCTACAGCAAATGCTGCTTGAGGGGGCTGAGGTAGATGTAAGAGAAAGGTCTGTTTTCCCCAAAAACTGCGAATGTGTACAGCGTATGCAGCTACAAAATTGGCTGCAGTCAGCATCAGGAGAATTGAAAAGAATGTGAGAAGACTTTGGTCTAAAAATAAAAACTATTTTTAAAATCCTTGAGCATTTTGAGAACAAAATGAGCAAAACTGGTATCATAAATTCCTGCCTTCATGTGTATATGCTTTTCATTATTGTGTCATATTCATTGTAAGATTTTTGTGCTTCATGGTAAAACTGTTTTATCATCCTCTCTTCTCACCATCTTCTGTTTTTATGTTTCCTTTTTATTCCTTATACCTTTACATTTCATTTTGTTAAATCCTAGGAACGTAGAAATTGACTTGAAAGTCTGCCACTGTAGATTGAGGGAATAGAAACATTTTTTTTGCCTTTTGACAAGAAAATTTTTTTCAAAGAGAAATTGCAGTTTCATATGATAATGCCTTTCAATGGAAACAGTAATAAAATAAAATTAATATATAATCCTAATAGTTTTTATTGCAGGTTATAGAGATTTAGGAAGAGAAACTGAACATCTTAAAACATTTTTATTTTAGCAAATATATCTGAACAATGTGGTCCAAATTAAAAACAATATGAGATGGGAAAATTGTCTTATGTACAGATACAATTATGACAAATGTTTTGGGGCCACTGATGAGAAATAAAAATAATTCAACATATTTTATTGTATCTGGACTCTATCTAGTAGGGCCTTGAAAAATGTTTCTTCAACCTGCATATTTAGAGGATAAATCTGAGTCACTGCAAATGAAAAAAAAAATGAGAACTTAATTATAAAATACACTTAAAATTAGTGGCAGAATTTTCATAGGAAAACAAAAGGATTAGGAAGATACTCACTAGTATTTTAGTAATGTTTATTTCTTAGTAATAGAATTCATGATTCATGGTGACTATAATTTCCATCCTTTCTCCTTTTAATCATTTTTTTTCTACAGAGAAATTCTATTGGTTTTGCACTAGAAATACACACACACACACACACATACACAAACACTATCCCCTGACACACACTCTATAACCACAAAAGTAGCGAAGCCTGCACCATAGACTACCATTGCTGAACTTGAATCTCCAAAGGAGTAATTATTTCATTCAGTAAATACTTACTGAGCACCTATTATGTGCTAGGCACTGTTCTGTGTGCTGGATATAACAGCAGTGACCAAAACAGACACAATCCCTAATGTCACTGACTCATCATTTAAGTGTTGGCTGGCAGAAAATCAATAATACATTAGGTGACAATAAGTGAAAAAAATAGAGCCAGATGAGAGAAGAAAAGCCAGAAAAAGGAGATGGAGTGGAGAATAGGTAGAGCAGGACACTTTCTAGGTATGGTGGCCAGGAAGGCTTTCTGGCGGGTACCTAAATGAATGAAGGAAGAGAACTGTGTAGCACTTCATGGGTGAGCATATGTGTGCATGTGTATGTGGGATAAGAGCGTGGCTAGATTTGGTAGAGCGAAAAGGAATGGGAAGAAGATGACTCAGAGAAGTAGCCAGGGTCCAGATTCAACAGTGATAAGGACATTTTTAGGTTTCAAGGGGTAAGTGAAAAGAATGCTTTGTGGGAAATAGGCAGTCAGTCTTGGTGCAAAAGTAGGTGCCAATCATAAGGTTAGGAGGCTGCTGCAAACACAAGAGATTGTAGGTGGCAGTGGTGGAAGTGGTGAGAAGTGGTGAGAATTTGGATGGATGATTCTAGTGAAGACTATTCCTAGTTTGAGGACCTACAAGTACTTCCTTAGTTTAAAACATTAAAGTTTTAGATTGCTGTTCTGATTTTCCAAGTCTTATTGGTCTCTCTGGGATATCATTTAAAAAGTACAACTTGTCTGACAGGTCGAGTAGAAGAATTTGGTCTGGTTGATGTAATCACTCTTATTTGGGGGTATGTTATGAAGATACAGAAAGATACTTATACACACATTAATTATTAGGGTTATAGTGACAACATTACTATGGAAATATTAAAAAGGGTATATATGCATGTATATTTGTATGCATAGTTTAAAAATCTCCATATTGCACTGTTATCATTTTAACCATAATTACCTGTATTTCATTTTTGTTGTGTTTTTTCAGAAGAATATGAAAGAACAACTCATTTATATAATTTATGTTCATATAATATGTTCATATATATATATATAATTTATGTTCATATGTATATATTTCTTTCTTTAAATAGTTCTTTTTGCTATGTGAAGACCCAGGATCATTGTCAATAAAGTAGAAGTTATCCCTAAGGAGAGACTAAGCCAAATGCAGAGATGAATTACTTCCTCGTCTAGAATTTAGCTTTTGGGGCATGATGCTATTAGAAAGGTTTATATTTCATTGAAAACAAATGATTGATTGATGAATGGTGATTACCTCTTGTTACAGACAAATACTCACTTGTATTATTGAATCATTTAAATGTGGTGGGGTCTTAGAACAAGGTTATCATGGTCAAAGGATAAGTTTGTAGTTGGTGTTTTAGAGGATGGTATCTAATTACTGTCTCCATTGGCCTTAAATGAACAATACTTTCAGAAAATACAGGTTCATCATAAAGTAGGCTAAATGAATTTTGAAGGTAGGGCAATAACATCCTGCCCAAATAAGGTATAAAACATTTATCATTTTCCTTCTCACCAATATTTTTAAGATTATTGCTATTTTGAGTGCACATTATTCTGATGAATGACATCACTTTTCTTTACTTCCATTTCAGAAGAAAGTACTTGAGTGACTATTTACAAGTAGAAATTAAGGTGACTCACATACTTGTTTGCATTTTCCTCAAGAGAAAAATTGCCAAGACTTTGGGTGGCTTTTTTTAGTGTTGACATTTTGCCTCCCATGATGATTACCATAGGAAATGGTGTATGTAATCTACATTCAAATTGTTTGTATGTGTGGTTCAGAATTTGAAACTGATAAGCTGGTATGCAAATCAAAATGAATGATTTGACATCTGAAAGTTTCTTTGCATAAAAGCAAAAAGGAGTAACAATTCTGTAAATTAGTTCTGTTTTTTCATTCTGAAAATGGCATGGCTACCCATTTCAGAATTTATTGTTATTATCTTGTATATATACTTATTAAATTGTGCAAATTGAAGGAAGTTTAAAAAATGACTTAATGACACCCCCAGTTAGATAGTTTCAGTAGAATCTAGTTTTGTTGCAATGTGGTAGACCTTTGGCTAGAAAGAACAGAGGGGAAGGCAAGATATTTATCAGAAAATAATCATCAAGGTGAATTAGAAGACATTCTTTCTCAACAGGATGTTTTCACTGTCACTACTTTCTGCTGCCTTTTCTTGAGAGCAGTCTGTGATTAATGACTACACTTTGCTCTGTTGTTTCATTTCAATTCACTTCAGGTGGCACAGAAAGCTCCTATGATTCAGCCTGACTGGCTCATTGAGCATTTTTTCCAATCAGACTGCATTGAACACATATTCAGTCAAATATCAATTAATACAAAATTCTGTTAAAAACTGTGCTTGGCAGTTTATTGACAGATGGCACCAGTAATTCTCTGATTTGTTCCTTGTTTTGTGGACATTTTCTACATTGATTTCCAACATTTGAGAATTTTAGTAGTTATTGAATGTTATTTGATATCAAGGGGAAAATAGCTTTACTTTGCCATCCTAATCGGTGGAATTTTCCTGGATTGTCTTCAACTTGGGTGTGAGAATTACTGTTGCAATGGCAGCATCTGTAATGATTTTGTACTTTTGTTTTTCTGTATGTATCCAGTGCCTGCAGCGTGCTAGGTACTGGGCTGGTGAGAACATGGGCAATAGCATGGCACCCATTTCAGAATGTATTGTTATTGTCTTGTATGCATATCTACTAACCTGTATAAATTAGAGGGAATTAAAAAAATTATTAACTGACACCCACAATTAGATAGTTTCAGTAGAACAGAGTTTTGTTACAATGAAGTGGACTTTGGCTAGAAAGAACAGAGGAGAAGGCGAGATACTTATCAGAAAATAATCATCATGGTGAATTAGAAATCATTCTTTCTCAATAGGATGTTACTGTGACTACTCACTTTCAAATTCTTTGTTATATTCGATAGACTGAATACTTTTCAAACCTAAACTTCCGTAAGTGTGTTTCTCCACTCTTCCTAAAGAGTTATTTTTCCCTTGGTTCTCTGGAGTAACTTGGAAACTTCTAATAATGGGTGACCTCTGATCAGTATTATTCACTTAGCTTAACTAAAGGGAAAACAGAAAACATATAACGTGGCTTTTCAAGTGTATGAGAATAAACCACACAATGTGGGAGCCTTTTCATAGCCAAAGGGCACACCAGACCACACTCCAACCATTGCTTCTGGAGAGAGGCTAATATTTTTTATCAGTAACAAAAGGATTTATTTGTGCTTTCAATACATTTTCATTAGTACTCTTTCATGGATGCACAGATGTTTTTCTTTCTCAGCATTCTTAAGACAGTGATGACAGAAAATAGTCATTCAAGAATGTCATAAAAGAGAGGAGAGTATTAACCAGACGATATAAAGACAAATCATATATCAGCTATCATTGAAGAAAATATAGTACAAATAGACATATAAACAGAAAACACATTTTTTAGAAAAAGGATTGCCAGGTGAGTTTGTTCATTCATTCATTAATAGCTTTTCCAGCCACTCTGATGTTAGAATCCTGATAGTTCTTAATACTGTAAATCCATGTACTATATGTATAATTAATACCCAGAACCTCAGAATGAGACACTTTTGCAAATAATAGAAAATGATAAAATAACAAGAACAATAATCAGAAACGTATGAAAAAGCAATCTTTTAGCATTTCTAAGTGCAATCAGTTGACATCTGGGTCAGATTTTACTAGACTGTGTGCATGAATTAAAGGTTCTATCTGCATATTCCTCATTTTACATTCCACAGTAGCAAAAATCCACCAGAGAACATGAAATAATTCCTGGTCTTGATACTCCAGGACCTGGCACTGTGTCTGATAGAAAGTAAGTTCTTGATACATAGTTGTTGGAAGGAATGCCTGGATGAAAACATGGCTACATTAAATTAGGATTCTCTTAAGATGACCCAACTCATGGATGCCAGCCCTAAGTATAAATTCATCAGTTATAATGTATCACGTACAAACACTGCTTCTTTTTCAGGAAGGTTTCTTTTAATCAGTTCATTTCTATTTAACATTGTATTGGCATCAGTTGTCCAAAGATAGGTTTCCTGTTCTCCATAGGTTATACTGATGAATTGAGCATGGATCAGCATGAAGAAAACGCAATCTAGGTCTCAATAGATATCATTACTTGAGTCAATTCCAAGAATATTTGCACTGGCCATATATAAATGTAATTTTAAAAATGCAAACATCAAATTTAAGTTACTTTGAATTATCTGCCATTTTGGTTTGTCTGCATCTCCATTTATGTGGATAGTTTAGAATTGGTATTTTATCTTCATGACTATGGTTTGAGTAAATGATATCATTGCTACTGAATTGGATGCTAGATTTTTTTCTTTTTGTCCACTGTGATGAACAAATTTTAATTCTCTCACTGATTCACAAATCATTATGTAACTGCAGCATTTCTACACTGTTAGAAAACAATCTCAAAAATCATCTATGAAGAACAACACACAAAAGAAATTATGAATTCCTAGGGTTTTAATCCAGGGTTTACTTATTAAACTGTGTAAATTCCTTCAGCTGGGGTTGTATACATTTTAAACAGCTTCCTATTATCTTATTTTTGGAAATGAACGTTTCTGTTAAGTCTGTGAGGTTATGAATTTACCTTGTACATATGTCAGTTAATGATGAACTAAAAGTTTTGGTTAGATGCATCATGTAATTGATGGCTTAGACATAGATGATAAGTCATTCTTTTCCAAAGCAACATGCACCTGTCTATTACAATTCACATTCTTAGAACTCTTTCAGTTTTTTCTATCATTGTAAAATGCGGGATAATGAAATAATGAGTTGTGCATTGATGTTGGTGAAAATAAATAGATAGTGCTTTTGTTTTTTAGATGCTCTGTCCTTCCCCTTCTTGCTCTCAAATAAAAAAAAAGAGAAAGACCATGGAGGGACTGGGTAAATGTAGAGATGGGAGTTCTAACTCAAGTTCTCACGGTAATTTCTTGTGCGGCCCTGAAGAAGCCATGGACCCTCCATAGAGCTTATTTCTAAAATGAGGATATTTGACTAGATTTTTAATGAGGTTTTGCTCAATAATAAGAAAAAAGTTTTCTTTCAAGAAAAGGTGAAATGTCTCCAATCTTTTACAGTGCTGGGACCCCATGTTATTTCTTACTTCTTTCTGCTCCTCCTCTACTTCCTCAGCCTTATCTCATGTTGTGTGATACTCTTTGCACAGAGAGGTAGTCGGGAGCCCATGCACTTTAATTTCCCTCCTCTCTGTCCTAATCTTCCCAGAGAGGATACCCGCTGTGGATTCGTCTTAAGTATACTTGCTTGTCTGTCTGCTCAGAGCATTAAAACCTTACTGGGGAAAAAAAATCATCTGGTTCTCTAATATATCCAGAGAACCCAGCATTTTGTCCAGGAAATAGGTGCTTTAAAATATTTGTTAAATGATGACAATTTACCTGTGTTTCCTGCATCTTCAATCTTCCCTGTAGGATGCTTTGCTTTGCCAGGAGGGACCATCTCTGCTCAGCTGTAATGTTACCCTAGCTTATTAAAGGGGAAGAGCACCCTTATTATTAAAAGCATTGTTTGGAACTAAGAGCAGCAGCAGCAACAGCAGCAATATCTTGAATATTTGCATGATGCTTGAAAAACGAAGGAGAAAATTCTAGGGAGATGGGGGTTCCAGGTAGCTCTTTGGTGAGACATTGTTTTCTCTTTCAGTATACACTAAATGGATGGATACACTGAATGTTCCTCTGTAAGGGCAGGGTTTTTTGTTTTTGTTTGTTTATTTGTTTTTCTCCAATATACCTGTAGCAGCTACAAAATATTCTGGAACTATAAAATAGAATTTCGCATAGTCTCTGGCTGTTGACTTACTTTTATTAGTGGTATGGGATTATTGAGTTACTTTTAATATATAATTGAGAAAAGGTTTTTCTCATGTAAAGAAAAAACACTGGGAGATGAAAAAATTCAGGAATCCCTCACCTTTTACTTTACATATTGGAAATAGAAGCTCAGATAATTTGGGTCTTACCCAGAGTCACATAGCTTATCACCCAGACATGCTCTCTTGACTCCATTTTCATCCTGTTAATTCCCAGCCTTGACCTCTAATACATTTTTGTGTGGTTCAGTGATGGTACGAAGACCTTTCCCTGTGTGGGAATATCATTTCTGTTGTTGTCACAATGAAAGTCATAGGGAATGATTTTATTTATAAAATTCGATTTACACACTACTCATGTAGGCTGACTGCCATTTTGTAAAGTAAAATATGTTGGCATTTTTTTTTTTAATACTTTGAAATGTGTCATACTATTTGGCTCCTCTTTTTGGAATTGTCACATAGTTGATGGAGACTATTCAGGAAGAGAGCTGCTCTTCATTTGGTAAGTGGCCCTTGTAGCCCCAATGACACACGGTAAGCATCCTCTGACCCCCTTAACCAAATGTCTAGACCCAATAAACCTGGTGAAACTCATGGTGAGACATTCTGCAGTGAGATCTTTGGCTCTTGTGCTGACACAGAGGCTCAGATGGGCAGCAGGCTGAAGAGACCTCTTGCCAATCAGAGTCACATCCCTTCTTGTACTTGTCAGTCTATGAAATTATTGATGCCTGGGTATTTCCAGTCCCCTGAGATTCCAGCCTGCCTCCCTAACTTTCAGTTTACCCCTCTTAGAATTTTGCTTAATTAAATAATTGACAATAATTATGACAAAAGGGATAAATGTATCATCTTATTTCATGTATCATTTTCATTTCCCAATGATAATGAGGTTTGCAGTTTCAAGGCAGGAATGTCAATAATGGACATACTTTTGAAGTAAATAAACATTAAAATATTTTATCGTATGGACTATTTTAAAAATACTTTAAAATTTATTTTAACTTGGACTGAAATAAGAATACTAACACAGGTGTCTGCATGTACGTGAAGACTTTTCCTGCAAGTTAATGAGATAATTTACCACTACCATCCCACCCTTGGAAAAACAGAAGCATAGATCATACCACTATTCAAGGTTCAGATAATAAGACATAAAGTAATTAAAATGAATCTGAGATCACACTGCATTTCATGACCTAGAAATGCTTGGATTATTTGAAATTTTATACTTGTGATCATTCTTCTATGTGCCAAGAATTGTTTTAAATTCTTACAAATATTCATTTATTTTTCATAACAACCCAGTAGGTTAAATATTATTATTGTCACCATCTCACGAATGAGGGAGCTGAGACTTAGAGAAGCAGAGTAACTGGCACAAAATTGCCAAGCTAGTGACGAAAGAACTACATTGAAACCCAAATCCTGAGCTTGAGGTCATGCTCTGAGCCACTCACCAGGGCTGCCTTATTTGCCTAAGGAGACAAAGCAGCCAAACCAATAATGATAAGAATCCTCTGCTGTGTTTAGAAGGGATTAAACCACTGAGCTTTAAGTTCTTCCCCCGTGTCTTCCCTCCCACATGTTACATCCTCAGGGGTGTAAGATTTGTGAAAAACACATCCTGCTGTGTTGGCTAGAAAGCAATGCAAACAGACTGCAATCGGGATTGCTGTGTTTGGCATTATAACCATTGGTTAAGGTGTCTTCTTGAGATCCAGCTTGGTTTCTCTGGCTCTTTGAATCAAGTAGACAGATCAAAGTACAGCTAAAACACATGGAAAAAGTGCATTCTGCTGCTTCTCCTGTTATGAGTACCTTGTATCAAGAGATTGTGTGCTAACTTCAGATGAACCGCATATGAAGTAGAATTGGAACAAGTCACTAAATCCCGCCCACTAGCTGTTCTACATTTGTGTTTGTCTTATAGGACACATTCTGTTAATGTGAATTTACATTAAAGGCAACTGGACAGTTTAAATAATTATCATCTGATTGAAATTGAGGAGGATAGTTTTGATCAAAGTTTATCAAATTTGGGGAAACTCAGGAGTCACTTGGAGAACTTGTTAATACAGATTCCTGTGTCCCAGTAGTTCTTGATTTATTCAGTCTGGGCTGAAGCCCCAAAATTTGTAGGTTCAATAACCCATATGCTGGGTTGAGCTGCTACCACGTGTAACGTGTTAGACGGCCCTGTTTGGGGGGCCCTATGGACCATTTTTGGAGTAGCGCTGGCCTGTGTAACTTGCACCGATTGCTGTGCCGATGGCAGTCTCTGTCCAGGAGCATTAGAGAATGCGCCTCCCTCGCTAGAGTCCCTGTGCTGTGACCTAGAAAGCCTCTTGACATTTTTTCACAGGTGTCTGTTCTCTATGCTGTTTGGTGTTCTACCTTGACAAGTAATTTTTCTGAGATTTCATTATTGCATGTTTTAAATCAGCTCTTAAATAGGCTTTGGGTTACCCTAGAGAGGATCTGGCTCCTCACAAGGACACAGAGTACTGCAGAATAAATACTAAAGCACAGGCTGCTACCATTTACTTGCACTAAGAAATTCAGGGGTTCCATGCCCACAGGGCTTCCACTCCTGGTCTGTTATGTTAGTGTAGCACCTGGCTTTATCCCTGCTACACAGTAGGTCCTTAAAGCCATTATTGTCAAATGAGGGGGGAATGACTAAAACCATTTTAAGCATCATGATTAAATTGCTTTGATTTTAGTTTTCTTCTACACTGACAGGGCAGATAGAAAAGCCCTTTCCCATCTACTAATACAAATTTTGTGCACATGTGGGGCTAAGTGCTACTATGTGGTTGATTTGGTGAAGCCGACTATGGCTTGGGGAGCTCCATCTGCTAGGGAGTACGTTGACGGCAGATGCTCAGGAACAAATTATGCTTAACAGCGTGTTAAAAATGCTTTTCTCTATTAGCCGAGCCTTGTCAAAGAATTTGGAGGAGAACATTTTTCACGTTTAAGAATGCATTGTACTCTCCTTCTACGTTTCTTTTGAACTTTCTGCAAAGGCATTATGAGCATTATCTTGTTTTTCCTTACAACACCGTTCAGTAGTGTGTGACCAAGTAGTGTTATCCTCATTGGACAGGTGCGTAGAAGTTAATTGAGTTTCTTCAGGTCATAGAGAAACAGGCAGAGCCAGCAATAAAAGAAACACTTAGCTTGCTTTTTTAGAGTGTAAGCATAGTGACCACCATGGAACTTCTCACCCTGTCCTTCCACCATCAACCAGAAAATCTCCTCTGCCGTTATATCACCAGCAGGAAATGAAGCTTCTTCAAAGATGTTTGCATGGTTTACAGTAGCTCCAATTTAGGGTCAAAAAACATCCCCCGACTTGTGATTTCATAAAACAGTAAAGAAATTTTTTTTCAGTGAAAAAGAGATTCAGGTTATCTCCAAACCACAGAGGAGTTGTTTTAAAGTTTCTTTGTATGTATGTATGTACACGACTGGGACATTGTGCTGTACACCAGAAATTGACACATTGTAACTGAGTATACTTCAATTTAAAACAAAAGTCTAAGATTTTTGTTTAAAATTTTGGATGTAATCTTTTAGGCACCTAGGCTCACACACCAGACCCCATTTGCTTTATTTTGTGCCCTGAATATTGCTAGGAGGCAGTCTGCTGTGGGCTTCTTATGCTTCTCCAAGTCTTATTAAGGATGCCGAAACCCTAGCCACTTCCCTGGATTGTATTTGCAGCTGCAATTTTGAAAAGTGAGTTAATGCCTCCCGGGAATTCATCACATAGTCCAACATAGCGCTCGGTCTCTCTCTGGACAAAGAACATGCCTGGTTACTACTTGCTCTAAAAGTGGCGGATTTTTTTTAAACTCAGAGCTCCTTAGCAGGAGTGCAACTCTCTGCTTGCATAGACATCCATTTCCACCCATCATGTCACCCCGTGGTCTTCAGGACAAGGAGGAGCAGCAGAAATATGCTGAGATGTCTGCTACTTTTTTTTTTTTTTTTTTTTGTGATTGATAAAGTCCTCTGTTTCTAGTCCAGGAGTCTCCTGTCCTCTGTCAGCAACCATGGGTCTATGACAGGGTAATTTATGAGCCTGTGTTTAATCCAGTGGAAATTCTACTACTACTAGCTCTCCTCCACATCATAAAACATGTTTAAGTATGGCAAAATCCCTAAACTATGCTTAGTTTTTTCCCAGTGGGCTTTCCCCAAACTTACGTTATTTCATGGGAAAGTTTTTATTTCAGCCACATCAAGGTGCTCAGTGACTTAAATGAGGCTTTAGAAGGATAAAATCAACATGAAATGAGAATATGGAAAGTACAGGAGATCTGGCTTAGCTACCAGAGAGACGAATTGTCTTCATCCTGTGACATTATCATTCGGTGTCCTGTAGCAGTAATATCAGGGTTTCTGTGTCTTAGGCAACTGTCCCAAATGCAAATGTCTCCTACTGTCCATAGCAGCTGAAGATGAACGTGTAAACGTGGAGCTGGGCTTAGGTGAGGGGGAGCAGACTAATAAGGGCATTTGCAACAGGGAGACACAATTGTAACATATCGATCTTCTGATGTCATTGTTGTGAGCATTCTGAGAGTAAGAGCTATATGGTATTTATCCCTGTTCCTCTGTGACACTAGTTGTAGTAACTTCAGCTTAAAGGTGTTTATTGAATGGTTGTCAAATAAATGAAATCAAAGGCCTGATTGGAAGAGGCTTTGTGTGTGTGTGTGTGTGTGTGTGTGTGTGTGTGTGTGTGTGTATAGTTTGAAGTCAATCTCCCTGGGTTCAAATCTCGACTCTGCTACTTTTTAACTGCACTCTTGGTCAATTTCTTTAAACTCTGCCTCAGTGTCCTTATCTGTAAAGATGAAATAATAATACCTACCTCACAGAGTTGTGAAACTTAATGCTCAGTAAATAATAGCTGTCAGTTAGTACTGGCACAGAAGCATTAGAACTCCGTAGAACTCCATTTCTTACATATTAAAGAAAAAAGAGAACTATCTATCCTTGCTGAAGTGTTGTAAATTGCTTCTAGTAATATTGGCCCAAATTTAGATTTACATTGTAGTAACCATATTTTAGGACCTGTATCTAAATTCATCATAGACTACAAAAGTCACCTTGTGTTTTATTATTTTAAACATGGATACACATTCTCTTATAGATAGGTGAAATTTAAATATTAAGCTATAGTTTTATCTTTCATAGTTATCACCCATTCTTTGGCAGCTTGAAAGTCTTCTCACTCCTTTATGTAAACGATTCCCCTGCATTCACCATCCTGCCCAACAGTATAACTCATTCTGAGTCAAAATCAACACAGGCTGTCAGTTTGGTATTTGCAACATCTGGTTGCTTCCATATTTATCATTTGTGGAGATGAAGGTGGTGCATTTCATTTGCAAAATATGTCATTGGGCCCTGCCAATCCTGAACACTGTTCTCCTTCTTGAAGAAGGTGTTTCCAAACTCTTATTTTACTGGAATGGTGAAGTCTCAAGAAAATTTTACCCCACGGTGGATAATGTCTCCTTACCCATCATGTAGTTGTTTCACTTTAAAGCACTCTTTAAAAAAGCATAATATCTTGCCGTAATATCTACAATCAACACAGATAATGTTGCATTACCCAAATTGCGGGATATCCATTATGCCCTAGATGTGAAGTAGACGAGCAGTAAATCCACACAGCTGCTGCTAACTGCTCTTTTAGACTTCCCCGTAGTTAAGTAATGAATCTTTATCGACTTCCTGAATAATTTACTCCTAAATGCATTAAACTGAATGTAAAAGGAAGTTTCTCAAAATGAAGACAAACCAGTTTCTGGGAGTTGCTGATCATCTGGAAACTTTCATAATGTTCCTCTTCGTCTTCTTTTAAAAATGAGCATGATTCAGTTTTTCTCCTTTGGTCTGAGCTTTAAGTGATGTGGTCATGTTAACTTTAAGAACATTTAACATAAAAACAACGATGAATCTATAGTTACTGGTATGAGTATAAAATCCAATTGAATATAAATAGGAGAGTAGAAGTTTCTGTTATTAGAATAAAAATGAGTTGATCATACACATTTTTCTTAGTTAAATATTTATTTTAATCTGGTGTTTTTGAAAGATCATTATTGTAAAAAAACAAAAAAGAGGAAAAAACCCAACACAATCTGGTGGAATTATTCAAAATAATGAAGTAGTCACCTTGGACGATGGGCAGGCCCTAGGCTAAATTTGTAATATCCAAGCTCATCTCTGCAGCTGTTCCCAATGTCATGTCTCCATTTTCAACAGCTTTTTGTTCTGCTGTTTTCTAATTATAATGTTCACGTTACTCGAAACTCAGAGTTGGAAAGGCCTTGAAAGTTTGCTGGTGATATTTCTTCATTCACTGATTAAGAAAATAAGACCAAATCAATTCAAATGACATACACACCCTAGACCAGTTGGCTAGTTAATGGCAGAGCATAAAACTGAAACTAGGTTTTCTAAATCCTAATCCAGTTCCTTAAAAAAAAAATGACTGCTTTATAGGAATATCAAGTGAAATCCTTTCTAGAGAATCCTGGCAGAGTTCTTACCTTGGTGCCCACATCAAGCGTTCTCTGATGAATCTAATACCCATTCCCTTGAGCTCCCCTTTCCCCAATGTCATCCTCAAGGAGATGAATAATAACATTTAATGGACAATAAGTAAGTGTGTTATGACTCACACAATTTATATTTATATTTTGATTTCTGGAGAGACAGATATTTAATGAAGAAGGATGTGTCTCCATTGTCATTTCAGGTGATTTGATAATCCACAAAGAATAATTTTGAGAAGGCTAGCTATTCAGTAACTATCAATTCATAACTTTCAGGAAGATAACTGAGGCTACCGAGGTAATAAATGAAGTTATGTGTTCATCCAGCTTTACAAGAAAGGGTTACAGCTATATTGCAATAAACAGGAGATGATTGTTTACACAGTGGAACTAAAACTGTTCAGTTCACCATCTTTAATCACAGGACTCTTTACTCTTCAGTGAAGATTGATTTATTTTTTAGACAAAAGATCTTTATGAGGATTTCTGAGAATCAAATACTGAGTTTTAGAAGACCTGAGTTAAAAAAACAACATAGCAGTATAATAAAATCCTACTTCTGGTTTTAACAGAGAATAGAAATCATCACCCATCGTTGCCTAGACTCTCATCTATTTCAACTTTATTTCTATACCACTATTTGAATCATCGAAAAGTGATATTGCACAATACCTCTATTATGTCACTTACCAAACTCTTTTGCAATTGTCTGATTCCTTGACTATTTTCTAAGCTACTGTGAGCTTTGTGAAGACTGGCACAAGGTTGATTAACTGTTTAACTCTAGTGTCTAGGACAACACTCTGCACAGAGTAGAAGCTGGTGAAAATTTTTCATTTAATAAAGTATCTATAATAATTATTTTAGTAAATATGAAAAAAATACATCTTATAAAATACCTTATCAGTACAGCTTTCCTTCCTTTTTTAGTGTTCTGATTTTATATTGGCTCCTGATTGGCTTCCTTTATGACATACATTTTGAAAATAGTGTTCCTACTTAAATTGGAAAATATCCCTATTCCCTATTTAGAATAATTTAGTGATTCACTTGTTTTCAGTTTATTGTTTCCAAAAATAGACATGTCAATTTATCACATAAAGTGAAAACAATTATTCTGATTTAGTAAACAGAGCAGAATATAATTTTGTGTTCTTAAGAATAAGACAGACAAAATTAATAAAAGGGCTTTCAATACTTCCAGTTCTTTGACCTTTGAAATCATAGCAATAAGATGCCCTTTTCCCACCCAAAGCCCTCCTTATATCAGGGCAAAGAGGGCACATTCAAACAGGACTCGGTGGTATCTGTAGATATCTATTGATAGACCATAGCTGTTCAGTTGTTGTATGATAAAATGTGGGAATAATAACCTGTCTTTTGAAAAAAGGCATAGAGGAAGGAGATTATATTAAAAGGGAAATTTATGTTCTTAAAATAATTCAGTTGACACAATTCTAACATGCAGATAGACACACACATTCTGGTCATGTAGCTAACCATTGGCTCAGCTGGTAACCAGAGGCAAAATTTAATCTTGACCTTAGCAAACTTCATTTGTTTGTAAGGGGGTGGGGGAGGTATAATATAATGATCGAGTTTAATTACAATAAAACTTTTGTTAAAAGGAAACCGCTAACAATGTGCTTAGTCCGAATTTGCTTGTTTAAAAGAAAAATGGAAGGTTTTGAGGGAAAGTCATCAACATTAATAGGCAATTTTCAATCCCTAATTTGAAACCTCTATTTGAATTTATCAAACAATAAGAAATAGTAGAGAGTATTAGAGAGATGAATGGGCTGGGAGTCGGGAAACTTAATTCTAGATATGTGTCTGCTACTAATTAAGTGCATGGCCTTGAGCAAGTGACTTAATTTTTTGGTCCTTCCCAAGTCCTGCTGATGATTTTTTTCTGGTAAATATTTCCCAGGCCTGTAGGATTTCTGTTATCCATATTATTATAGATGGGTAACTGCTGCCACTAGCTTCAGTCCATTTTTTCTCTCCATAAACTCTGCCCTTGTTTCTAGTGCTGTTTTTCACGCCTCTGCCAGGATGATTTTTATATAGAGCAAGTCTCACTGGGTGATTTAAATCCTTTAAAGGCCTGCCATTAGCTATGGGGTCCATGGAAGCCTCTTCACCAAGGCCCACAAGTTCCTCAGTGACCTGGCCCCTGCCCCTCATAACACCCCAGACTGTCCTTCCCCATATGCAGCCAGTTATCAGTTCACACGGAATCACTGAAATTACTTGCCATTCCTTTTACCCTTGTCACTTGTGGTTTCTTTTCATTATCATGCCGCTCCATCTTTTCCTTGGCTAAATTGTTTTTGATCCTTGAAGACTCAATCTAAAAGCTACTTTGTCCATAAAGTCTCCCCGACCCCTTCGGGAAAATCATAATACAGGTAGGCTGAGTCTGATCCTACATCTCTGTTCCCATAGTTTTCTGTGTAAACTGTTCCTGTAGACAGTCATTGTACTTTTATTCATTGTTATTAGACCCTTAATATTGTTTAATCATGTCTCCCTTAATAGACTGGGAGATTTTTGAATGTGGGTTATTTGCCTGCTTTTTTTTTTTTTCATTCTCTTGGAATAATACAGTATGGGAGAATACGTAGGTGTAAACTTATAAGTTACTGTAATGAATGAATGGAATCTGTTGTCCATTTTGGTAACATGGGGGTGTTGTGAGAAGATGAACTCATGTGGTCTGTGATTGTATATCCTAAAGTCTTTAAATAACCTAAAATTTTGTGAATGGATTTGCATGTATACTTACATCCTCGGGAAATCTCCCATAGTTTCACCAACTTCCCAAAGACTGCATCCAGTTCTAATGGTGCGTGAGTTTAAATTCACTAGACCAACAGTAAAATACAACAATAAGATGCCCTCCAATGCAGACCATGCCTATCCAGTAGTAAGGAGGCCATTCAAGTCACCCCTGGCTCCTTAAAATTCTCCTATAGAAGCTTTTCCTTGCCACCTCGTGAGCCCAGGGAGCTAACAGGAACAGTGCTATACTTCACACTCTTTTTGAGACTTTGAAGACTGGTATAATCAGATTTATGCCCAGCGGAGTTCAGCCGATAAATGGACTGAGAATTTTCAGCATGAGAATCTGAGCAGTTAGAATTTGTCTTATGTTGGTCAGTTTGCTTAAAAGCATCTAACTCTGTGTCTCTAATTTCCTACTTGTCCTCAGACAGTTCATGGAGTTCAACCAACATCCTCAACTGGCTTTTAGCATTTAAGAAACTAGTTTTCAGTTTATGACTACTCTGAGCTACATACTAGTACTAGTCTGCTTGGAAACATCACTGGTTTCTGTTTGTTAAAAGACAATTTTCGTTCTCTGATTCTGAATTGAATATTTCCTTTCATTGTCTTGTTTTAAATAATGGAATTTATATTAACACATGCATCAATTTATGTAGTTCATAAATATGTGCTTAAAAAGTCTACTTGTACAAACAAAAAATGGAGAGTTCAGAGTTTTGAGCACAAACCACTCATTCTCCTTGCTTGGAGCTTTCAGTTAACCTTTTTCAGCCCAAAAAAACCCAGAAAATCAGAAAATCTAATCTATATTTTATTAAGAAATTGAATTCATCATAAGAAGCTTGCCACAAAGATAACTTTATGAGTAGATGATTTCACTTATCAATTAGATTCATTTAAGGAAAAAGAAATAACTCTTGCGTAAACTCTTTCAAAAACGAAGAAGGGCAAGTTTTCTAATTCATCTTATGAGGTCAGCATAACCCTGATATTAAGAGCTTACAAAGACGTATAAGAAAATGAAATGACAGACCAATATACTTGTGAACATAGACACAAAACCGGTAACAAAATGTAAGCAAATGGAACTCAACAATATGTAATAATGCAATGTGACCAAGTGGAATTTATCCCAGGAATGTACATAAAATGCATAAATGCATTTGATAAATTTTCTTTGAATTTTTAAATTCAATGGACATACTTTATTATATTGGTTTCTAGCATCTCTTAAGAACCAGTCTCAGGAGTATGTAAAATCTCCTCTACTATTTTTGTTAAAAAAAAAAAGTCTACTTATAGATGCAATTAAAAATCTCTTTTAGATCTCATTTTTTCCTAATACAGTCAAATAAGTTATACATGTATTACGTGCTTGTGTCATGATCCTGTTTTATTTGAATTTCTTTGGTCTTATGCAGTTTAATCACATGTGAATGTAAACTCAGTTTTGGAATATGAATTAAAATGTACTAATAATCTTTGTGTGAAAACACAATTTATCACTCAATGGCAGTCATAGAATTTTTTTTGGAAAGTGGCTTGAAATATTTGCTTGTTGGAAACTATAAAATGATAGAAAAAGTGCTGGTATCTGCTCCAGATTCCTTGGCATCGAGATCCTGAAACCCTTGTTGTTTCCTGAGCACTAGAAGCATCTTTTGTTCTAGTATTTGGTCTTTGACTCTCCTTCCCAACAGGGCTCCAAACCCTGTCATTTTCTGAATGATAGGTGTTCTTTAGTTTTAATAAGGCAGCTCTGTGCTGGCTCCTGGATGGCTCCTTGGTCGGGGCTGGTCACCTGAAAGACTAAGCCAAGATTAGAAGCTTGGAATATTCAGGATTTCCCTGTACTCCCAGCCCCCCACCCCCACTCCAGAGAGAGGAGACAGTCAGTCTGGAAATAGAGTTAATTGGTCTTCCTCTGTGAACTTCCAAAAGATCCCGGTAGTAGGGGTTTAGGGAGCTTCCACGTCAGTAAACACACCCAGGTTCCAGGAGGGTGGTACACCCCAACTCCATGGGGACAGAAGCTCCCTTGCTCAGGAACCTCCCAGACCTCACCATTTGTATCCCTTCACCTGGCTGTCCATTTGTATCCTTTATTATATCCTTTAATAAACTGGTAAACTTAAGTAAGTTCTGTTCTAGCAAATAACTGAATCCAAGGGGGGAGGAAGTCCTGGGAATCTCTGATTTACAGCCAAGTTGGACAGAGTTGTGAGTAACCTGAGGATCTACTACTTACAGTTTGCACCTGAAGTAGGAGGCAATCTTTTGGGGGCTGAACCCTTAACCTGTGGGATCTTTTGGGGGTAAGGTTGTGTGTATTAAGAAATAGTTTGAGAAACATTGCTATAGGTTATTGATAACTTTTGACTGCTATCAAGTTTTACACGTAGAAATACCTAGTAGTCTTTAAGTAAATTAAAACTCTCAGGTAGGAGTTAAAATTATACCTTCATAAGTTCAACCCTTTACTGAATTAACTTAATTTTTATCTTTCTACTTAATATAAGAGTAACTTTTTTTCCCTCCGATGATAATTTCAGATGTTGAAAAAAATTGTTTCTAGCAATATCTGAAGGCATCCTGGAAAACTAGAATTTATGTTAAAATTCTATATTATATATTATATGGAGGCATTATAATCTCTATTATCTACTCCAGGGTTTTTCCTGATAAAGGTAATAAACAGAAATATTATATCAATTTTTCCCAAGTCCCCATAGCATCTTTGCTAACCCTATGATGAACTTTAGGATTATTTTAATTATTTGTTTATTCAACAAATATTTGTTACTGTCTACTATATGTCAGATTCTATTCTAGTTATTAGAATATGAAAATTAACAAAATATTAAAAATTCTAGACTTTATAGAATTTATATTCTAGCAGAAAGAGGTTAATAAACAAATTAAAAATATTGTATATATAGTTATGTATAGTATGTATATATACATAGTATAAACATATATATATATATATATATATATATATATATACACACGCACACACACACACACATATGATAAGTTCTATGGAGAAAAGTAGAAATAAAGCACAAAAGGGGAGTATTAAAGGAAGGAGAGATTGTGTAATTTTAAATAAAGTGGTCTGGTAATGCCTCACATCACAGACATTCGAGCAAAGATGCTAAGGAGGTGAGAGTGAGCTATGCAGATACTTGTGGGAAGAGGATTCCAGGCAGTGAAAATGGCAGGTGTGAAGAGTTGGGAGGTAGCTCAGCATTCATGTTGCAGAGCAGTCTGGGAGGTGGTTGTGCTTGAGCACGTGAGCAAGAGCCAGAGCCTTCGAGTGGAGCCTGGGAAGCAGTGAGAGATGGCTCACAGGCTATTGAGATAAGCCTGCGAGGCCACCATGAGGACTTTAGCTTTTGTTCTGAGTGGTGTGAGAAGGTATTCAAGGGTATTGAACAGAGGAGTGATATGTTCTAACTCCTGTTTTAAAAGGCTCACTGATTTCTGTACTGGAAATTAAGAATAAAATGGGACCAGAGCAGAAAGAGGGGGACCGGTTATTAGGCTATGGCCATAATCCAGGCAGAAGATGTGGTTGCTGTGGGCCGGGGTGGCAACAGGGGAGGTAGGGGTGAGCCAAGATGCAGTTCTAAATCCGTTTTGAAGGAAGCCTGTAGGATTTTCTGATGACTTGTGTGGGGGGTTTGAGACAAAGCCAAACTCTACCTCCCTCCTTTCTGTTAAATTTTACAAAACATGTGTGTAAAAACTGTTTGTAAATAAAATTATAAACATATAGAGCAATTTCCTTATAAACCTACAATGTGGAAAGTCTTGGCATGGGAACTACTAATCAGACAGTCTGAATGAGAGGTGAGCCTGATAAAATTAGGAAGAAAAAATATGTTAAAAAATGAAATGTTATTTATAGATAACTACCCTCACACACACATCTATACATACACACACATACACACTCAGAGTTCTGTGAAGGCACAAAAATACCAACTGGCAGAAAAAGTGAAAAAAATTTTTTATTTTTAATTTAATGTTCTTATTATAGCACAGAGGTATATAAATATTTAATATATTGTGCTGTATCCTAGTAGATTCAGAACTTTAGTATTGTTTTTTATATCCTACTATTTTATATTCAGATACATTTTGAATTATTAAATCAGGAAGACTTTAAGCACTCCAACTTACAGTTTAAAACCAAGAGTCATATGCCATTAAGATAAGTTAAAGACCGTTATGTCTGCTGTGGTTGTAAAGCATGTACAGCATCTGTTAAAATTCAAACTCCTACACTTTTGCTACAGTATTCCCATGCAAATATAATTTAAAACCTCTTTGGAGTTTTAGGTAACTTTAATCTAAGTGCAGAAATATTTTGCTTTTTAAAAAGATGAATCAAACAGTTGGAGAGCTGTGTCTGTGTTATGTGTGTGTATTTACCTTTATATATTTCTTAAGTAATGTATACGTCCTCATCAGTTTAAAACCCCTTACATTAAAAGATATAAACACAATAAAATTAAAACATGAGTAAATTTTAGTGAAATTCAGCACAAAATTTAATTCCCGATTTTCTGACAGCCCAAGTGAAAAGAAAAGCACTGTTGGTTATGTCTGTTTCATTAGCTAATAGAAGAAGAAGATAAAAATTAGAACAATTTAGGGTCCATAGGCATTTTGGTAGGTCTGAACTTAGAAGAGGATGCATTGTATTAGGGATTTTTATTTTTTTATTACATGTGGTTGATTTACAATGATATGTTAGTTTCTGGTGTACAGCATGGTGATTCAGTTATACATACATATATATATTCTTTTTCATTATAGGTTATTACAAAGTTATTGAATATAGTTTTTTTGTACTAACTTAAACTTAAGTTTTAAGTAACCTTATTTGCTTGTTGTGAATTGTGTTTTTAATAGAAAGAAACTACGTAGAAAAATTGGATTCAGTTGAACTTAACACATTTTTCTTGATATCTATTTTCACAATAGATAAAGAGTTAAGATAAAGAAAAAATATATACAAGACCTTGCCCTCAAAGCCAGTAGTTTTGTTAGATGTTCAAGTGGAAGGAGGGAAATGAGAGTGTTCTGTAGGCCACAACTCAAACAAACGCCTTAGTCTTTATCCTTTTATGAAGGTAACGATTTCTTGTAAAGAGTTTTATGTTAAATAAGAGACATGTTGGGAATTGAATTTTTAAGATAATCTCACTCTGGCAATGTGTGGAGGATGGTTTAGACAAAAACTGAAATTGAAATCAGGAAAGCGAGTTAAAAAATCTATTCCAAAGTCTAGGCCAATATTACTCAAAATGTGGACCACAGTTGCCTACATTGAAATCATCTGCTGCTAAGAAGGCAGTGAGATATCTGGCTCCTGGCCGGAAACCTAAGTGTGATTTTTCAGGCCTGAGCCTGGGCAATTACAAAGAACTGAACTGGCAGGCCTCTAAGGGGAAGCTGCCCTCCCCAGCCAAGTCTTTGTGCACAGTGAGTGCTTTATAGCAAGGACCAAGGCTGCCCGCAGACCAGGCTCTTCCATGTAGCTGCATTCCTAGTCTGGAAGCTTCCATTTGGAGGCCTCTTTAGGTAGGATCTTCAGCAAAGGACTTCCTCAGATGCCTCTGCTAAAACCTCCCTGTCAGGGAAAGAGGAGTCCTTGAAGACCCATTTCTCCACTCTGATTCACTACTCAGTACTTTTCAACTCCTAGGCCATAAATTGGCACAGGTCCCAGGTCCATGCTGATCCTCTCGTCCCTCAACTGGTGCCCTTCCATGGGACAATATGGAACAGGAGGGGAGTTGGCACTTTCTCTTGTTTAGCTTTTGCTTGTACCGTCCCAGTGAGTCATTAAAGACTTGACTGTTCCTTTCATCTTGTCTTGTCTTAATCAGCTAACTCTGCATTTGGCAGCTCACCTCTCTCTAAACTCAACTCAACTCTTGACAGGCAGCTCTCCCCCAATATCCTGGTTTAGGATGTGTGGTTGCGGGCCTGGGAGTCTGCGTACTTAGCAAGCTCCTCAGGTAACTCTTCTGTATACTTTAGTAAAACACTGGTCAATTGAGTAGATGAAAGGGGCCTGAACTCGGCCAATGGTGATGAGTATGGAGGAAAGTTCTCAGTTAGGAGGCAGAATGAGAATTAGAGACATTAAAATTATAGAAGGAAAATGAGTGAGAAAATAAACTTACGCCACCAAAAGTGGATATATAGGAGAAGGGTCGGTATGACCACATTGAGCTTTGAGATACGTGTAGGATGTTCTGAGATAAAGTTTCATCTTGGATGAGTGGATATATGAACTTAGATCTAGGAAAAGTCTAGATGTGAAATAATAATTTGGACTTAGCAATATGTGTGGAGGAGAGGGGAGATTAAAGCCATGACGGTAAATTAGAAAACCAAGGAGATAGTGTGGACTGGAAAGAGATGAAGGTAGATGATGGAACCCTAAAAGCCATTTGATCAGCAGACAGAAGAAGGGTCCAGTGGAGATGGACAAAAATGGCCGCTCTTTGTCGCAAGCATTTCTTTTATGCAGTTTTGATTAAGTCCAAAAGTATAAAGTGAAATTGCAATTCTGTGAGACATCTATTCAGGTAACTCAAGTGACACTTCTCAGCTGCGTATGGTGTTCTAGAGATCTTTCTTCCTGTGGGTTCTCCCATGACAGTAATTGCAACTGAATTTTTCACAAGAGATAATTGCGTAGAAGATAACTCAAAATTAAGATGCTAGTCAACAATGTGGGTCTGGGTTTCCATGATTCTACTAACTGAAGTGGTCACATGAGCATCTTCACCCCAAACTCAGTACTTATTATTATCTTTTATGGTTTCAAACGAGGTAAATAATTGGTAAGTGAATAAAAAATCTGCTTAAGGACCATTTAAGTTTAATGAACTTCTTAGTAACATATCCTGAAGTCTGTTTAATGTGTCTTCTCAGAGACTCTTCTGAGTATTCCTTGCTTCTTTCCAATCCTTCAATAAATTGCACCAGTGATTTTTATTTCTAAGTTGTAAGACTTGTTTGAATCTAAGTACCCTGAAATACATTAAAATATAAATACCGAAGAGTTACAAAATTTACAGGATGGACTGGGCCAGGAGTAGTTTGTAGTACTATATATTGCTTTTTAAGAAATCATTAGTAATATCAATAGGTTGTCAAAATGCCCCAAATTGCCTGGAACTGAGGGGGTTACCAGGATGGGTGACTCTCCCAGGATGGGTTTTGTGAGAGAAAAGTTTCTCACAAACTAGGACAAGTTGGTCACTCTGAAAATATTCACAAATGCTAGAAGTTTGATTTCTCTCTCTCTCTCTGTGTGTGTGTGTATGTGTGTGTATTCAAGAGAGAGACACAGAGAGAGAGAGAAAGCGCTTGCTACTTTGCTGTCTCCAAAAATCAATACTCACATTTTTCTAAAATAATAGAAATTTAGTTGGGCATATGGTAACAAACTAAAGACATTTCAGCCTCCCTTGCAGCTACGTGTGGCTATGCAACTACACTCTGGATAGTGAGATGCAAGTAATAGTGATTTGTGAAACTGTGGGATTATGTCCTCTTGAAAGGAAACTGCTTGTCCTCCATTCTTTTTCCTCTCACCCACCAGCTGAGACGTGATGACACATAGAACAGTTATCTTGGGTCCAAAAATGAAAGCCATGAGGTCAGAACAGCAGGGCCCTGGAAGCTTTGGTTGACTCACATTTAAATAGTTATTATATGAATGAGAAAACTACTCCTATTTTATTTTGAGATTTCTCTATTAACAGCAACTTATCCTATACCCTAAAACAGAGGGGTGATGGTCAAGATTCTTGGCTTCTGATTTCCTCGATCCATTTCTATTTCTCATCTTTTCATAACCCTTTAGGCTTATAAGTGTGTGCTTTTTTCCTCTTCTTTTTTGTTGGAGAGCAAATAATAAAAATTAAACTCCATGATATGTATCATCAGATCATGATATATTGTCTTGCATGAGTTAGTTGAGGGAGATGAAGAAATTTAGAAAATCAATTTCTTTCCTTTCTTTTAAGAAACCCTGTCTTGCAAGGTGGCTGACTTGCTGGGTACTGGAATATCCTATCTTTGGTGTGAGCTTATTCTGCATTCCATCTGTATTTCGGTATTTTGAATTGCCCTTGCTTCATGCCAGATAAATACAGTGAGGATCGTGGGTTGAGTAAATATTGATATGACAGCAACCAATATAATTCAGAGATCTTTAGGATAATATATGAAGGATAAAGGGGTAGGAATATTTTTGTTAATAAAAAATGAAGAACAAACAAGTAAAGACAGAGGCTAGGAGGATTTGTGAAGTGACTCACAAAGACCTCTTCCCCCAGTTTTCCAAGTGACCAGAGCTACAGTAAGCTTCCTGATTTGACAGTGTCATCATTTCTGGGGCAAGAAGTAAGGCCTTGGCCTAAACCTCTGTGCCTGTGCAGGTGAGGACCTTGGAAAAAGTGTTTTCTGATTCACAAGACACATGCTGAGACCTGGTCCAAATCTCAGTTGCCTCCATTGGACAAAGAACAGTGCGAATGCCCAGCAACAAATGAGTGAGCAAAATTGATTCACCTGGAGCTCATCCTGTTCCGGTCACTACTGCCTGCATCAAAGAGGTCCCAGATCTGGAGATCTGGAGAAATTCTCTAGAATTTCTTTCCACTGGGGAGTGAAGAAGAGTATCAGAGGGTTAATTGTGTATAACTGATAAATTAAGAATTTTATTACCATAAATTCAGGTATAATGCAAAACTATCTTTCTGGTTTTTCTCACACTGGGACTAATTTCTATGTCAAGCTTCCATTTCCCTTTATGCCGAAAACTTGATCTTTTCACTTAGTCATTCAAGTAATTTTCCCTCATGGCAGCATTTTTTATTTCACTCTGTTTCAGGAATCGTTCTTCCCTCCTTTTCCCCAGTTGCATTTGGGTTCAGTAGAGCCATACCTGATGTCACAGCATTGGGAGGACAATATCTGGACCTCTGTCAGTATCTGTACTTACTGTTTCCCGCTGTGCTATAACTAACTGATCCTGTCTGGTAAGTCCTAAGCTGCTCATATCTCTGCATTGACATTGACTAAAATGGTCCTTTGCCAATCCAATCATAGATGCCTGAATGGAGGCAGGCATCTGAGCAGCACCCTCGACTGAAAAGTTCTCTTGTTCCTACCACTACAATGACGTTCCTTCTTTGGTTGAGCTCCAAGATTAGCTCAGAAATATGTCTGCTCTTGTCATTGTGCACAAAGATATTGTAGATGGTGAGACCATCACTTCAACACCTCACAGTGAGCTTATGCTTTTCTTGGCTGACCCCCCAAAATGCACACACCTAGAAAATAAAGGAGCAAATCCCCTGTGTTCTGGGTCTACCAGAACTATCCCCAAGTCACACATATCTCTTACTTTACATGTAAACATTATTACACCCTGCTCCAAATGAGATAATTTTATTGCTCCATTTTAATGGGGAGGAGATTTGTTCAGCAAAATTTTCTTTCTATTCTCCTGTTTATGGAAGTACCCGGCTCTTGGATGTTGGAATTCCAGAATAACACTTTTCATTTCTCTTTGTAATTTGGGGGGAAGGGGGCTTCCCGTTCCACTGAGCAGGAGGATGAGGTCCACTTTGAGTGAGAGAAGGTGGTCAATTACATTAAGAATTTACAGTTCCCAGAAAACTACATTATAACTTCGTATACTAATCTACACATGTATCTCCTATTTTTGATCAATGCATCCTAATAAATAGGCCTCTGTTCGAGAGCCCAGTTCTCTTCATCCTATTCAGGGTGGTCAATGGAGTAGTGATAGTCCTCTCTTGACACAAATCCAATCAGGACACCTGTCATACAAACTAGGGTACGTTTTATTTTTGCCTTGTTTTTATCTATAATCCTCCTCTCCCACCCTCTAGTTATTCTCCTTCAACAAGGAGTTAGCTTAAATTTACACTTAATTATGTCATATCCACTCCATAAATCGGAAGCTGACATGTATATTGCTTCTTTTCAATAAATAATAAAATATAGACAAGCTTTCCGTTCCAAGGGGAAAATTTATTTTTCTGTAGCCAAGGCATATTATACCAATGGGAGTAGGGAGATGCATACAACCGAACAGATGATATCTTAGTGGTTACTTAGCTCCAGGGTGCTCACTTTATTCTTGAAGGTTCTTCATGGGCAACCCCAGGCACTAGGGGGGTACATTGTAGTGATTTATACATAGACCCTCTTCACCACCACTACACACACACACACACACACACACACACACTTAAAAAAAGAGCAGCACTGCCTTACTCACCTCTTTTTATCAAGATTATGCATAAGATGTTGGTTGGAAAATTTTTGGTATCTATAGTTTCCATAACTATTTTAATTTAACAATGAAAACAGAACTTTTTCTGGCCAAAGTTACAATCTAGTTTGTTTGAGTTAATTCTAAGTTCTGAGATTTAAATAGAGTTTGTTAGGAGAAACAAAATAACAAGAGAACTATATTATATTAATGAATGACTTTAATTAGAAGTATTAATTAAATGGCCTTAATTAGAGGCCAAAGTAATATTAAAAATGTATGACTTCAAATCATTTATCTTTTCAGTGATTCTGGCAAGAAAGTGGTATTTATCCAAAATGCAAGGATTGGAAGTACTAATTGGTCCTTAGCTTTAATTTACTGAAGATCTAGTTTAAGTATAATTAAATTGAAAATCAATAGCTAAAATAATCAGGAAAAATTGTTAATTTAGGAACAAAACTCATTTTATTCTCTAACTTTTTGTGTAATTAATTTATATAACTAGTTGCATATAAAGTTTAGCCTACCAGACTTTACTTTTATTCTAAACAAAATTTACAAGACAGTAATAGAGATATTATAGGTGGTTTACTTGTGTAGACATATGAAATATGAAATGTTAACTGCTTAATACTCTTGGAATTAAAAAAAGCTAATATAAATGTGAAAGTCAAGGTGAATGAATAATTCCAGAGTAAGGCTTGAAAATGTCTTGGTAAGGGTGTTCCTAATCAGGATAGGGTCTTTAAAATAAAACCTCATAACAATATTATACTACTGCATGCCCTAATTTTAGGTAAAATAAATACTTTGAAGTTGTAAATCAAACCATTTTGCAAACATTGATGCAAGTGGCGAGCAGAAAGTTTTAGAATTCCCTGAGCAATGGAAAGCATTTCAATAATTAAACTTTTTTAGAAATACTAGAAGTTAGATGCAATTCTAAGGAATAGTAGATGCCAAGTTAAGCTTGGTCTGAGATAAAGTGTTTTCCCCTTTCTTGAAGCATATTAATTTTAAGCCACGTTTTATAGCCTAATAATCTTTACCTTTTCTACATATGTAATTGAAGCTGTTCTCTGCATAGGACTTGCCTAATTGCCATCTTCTCCTGAATTATCTTTCCTGAACCTGAGTGGTTGTCACTATCACTCCGTGCATAGTTCTGTTGCAAACTCCGAAAACAGTTTTTCGGTTACAATTCGTATGCCACATACTTCTCTGTAAGTAGTGATTTTAGTTGAGATTAAGAATAAACCAAAACTTATCAGACAGGATTTTCCTCCTGTATCACATGACCTCTAATTTGGTGAATCCTATGGTAAATCTTTTCACTGAGATTCCTCGTGTTGTTCTATTTTTGCCTGACAGCTCCTGGTAGATCTTCAGTCTATTTATGTCCTAAATCATTGTTTTTCACAGTTCAGTGTGCATACAGAAGGTCTTTTTAAAATACAAGTTCTGATTCGGTGGGTTTGGTGTGGAACTTGAGATCTGCATTTGTCACAAGTAATAGGTGATATTAACACTGCTTGGTCCATGGGCCATATTTTGAGTATCAAGATTCTAGATGTTGTAGGCTCTCTTTGACTTCTGCTTAAAAAATGTCCTCAAACACAACATTAAGATAGGTTTTCACAAGTATTCTAGTTGATTTTGATATGGGTAGGATGGACAAATTTTGAGAAACACTATGCTAATATATTATCTGCCAATTGCTTAAAGGTTCTAATTTCTTGGATTTTCTCTATGGTTCCACTTGACCTGGTTACTATGGTATTAATGTAGAAGTATTTGTGAAAGACATAACTAAAACTTTTTTTTTCAGAAGAATATTTTGACTTGGTAAGTTAATCTTGCTCTTAATATTTTAGGCTTTGTGGGCTGTATGCTTTGTTGCAACTACTCAGTGCTGCCATTGTAGCATGAAAGCAGTCATAGACAATCTGTATACACATGGGTGTGCCTATGTTCTGATAAAACTTTATTTCTGAGAGCAAGAGGCAGACTAGATTTGGTCCAAAGGATGTATTAATTTCAAAACAGAAGCTAGTTTATGGTTCAATACTATATTAAAATTAAAAGACTATTATGATTGTAACTATTTTAATTATATGCATAGATTTATATTTCCTTTAATTTTTTAATAACATACAAAATCTAACATGAAATTAACTTTAGCCTATGAGATTTCTTACATTTTATAAATGAGTACATTAAGATTCAGGGAGATTAAGTGGCTGTTCAGCATCATATCTTTAGAAAGCAGAATAGCCAGGTCCTGAGAAAGCTTTATGGCTCTAAGTCCAGTGTTCCTAAGTATCAGACTTTATTGAGGAGATTGCAGAACTGAAGAACTCTGAGTTAGAGTAGCCATTATTAATTCCACAAACTAATAGAAGCCATATTAACTATTGTTTTTAAAGAAATTATTGAAGGGTAGTTGATTTACAGTGTTAGTTCCAAGTGTACAGAAAAGTGACTCAGTTATACATATACATACATATATATTTTCTTTTCAGATTCTTTTCCATTATGTGTAATTACAATAATTGAATATAGTTCCCTGTGCTATACAGTAGGTCCTTGTTTATCTATTTTATGTATAGTATTGTGTGACTCATATTATCTTAAAAATAAAGTAAGTATACTATTCTGATTTTTGCATTTCATGGGAATTGAGTTTTCTAGAGTCAGGTAAAACTTGCTTGTCAAAGTTTTATACTTTTAGTTGTAGAGACAGTTTTATTCAACTTATTATATTCTGGTACATTAAATATTCATTCATTCATTCAATGAAATGAGAAGGAGTCAAGAAGTAGAAAAATGTGTCTTTGTGTATCCTTAAGGAAAAATTTCACTGTTGGGAAAATAGTATTGGTTTATTAATAATTATGGGCCTTTTGAAGATATCTCACTTAAATATTCAGCAGCACATCCAAAAATGTTTAAATGGATGCTGAAAATGATCTTGAATAGCTCAATTTTATTTCTATGCTATTATCTGGAAGAAACATATAAACTGATATAAATAAATTACAATACATATAAATTACGATACACTTAAAAGTACATTAAAGTAAAAGCCACCCACTGTGTCGGTAATATCTACATAGGGCTGCATCATTAAAACAATTACTTTTAGTTGCAAGAATGAATAGAGCTTCCCAAATAGCTATTTACCATATAGGCTGCTGTTGAATGAGTGGGTACCACACCTGAAATGTCACAAAATGCTTTGTTTTCTTTTAAATGTAAAAAAATTATTTGTGGTATCCTTGGAAGTTATTATAAGTAATTTTTCCTTACCTAAGATATTTAAATATGATATAAACTGATTATTTTCATTATTTACCATACCATTTATAGAACTGTATACCACTTTATAATATGAAAATTT
The DNA here is from genome assembly GCF_036321535.1 of Camelus dromedarius. Taxonomy (NCBI): domain Eukaryota; kingdom Metazoa; phylum Chordata; class Mammalia; order Artiodactyla; family Camelidae; genus Camelus; species Camelus dromedarius. The sequence goes on from NC_087437.1 coordinate 35,712,416, forward strand.
TAGACAATCAAAATGACCTTTTTCCAGGCAAATTGCAATCATTTTAGAACCTTTATTTTCTCAAAAGAAAATTAAGTGTTACATAATCTTGATTGTGTATATTACAGATTATTATGTTTAAAACTATCAGGCTTATGTCCCACACGCTTATATTTAGACTTGGAGGATAAGAATAACTCTAGATTCGCATTTATCCAAGTGCAGTCCATGGACCTTGAGCAGTTCCTGAGACCCTTTAGGGGGTCAAACTATTTTCATAATAATAGATCAATAATAATAATAATAAAGTCCACTGTGTTGACATTTCCAATGAAAATACAGAAGCAATGATGAGTAATCTACTGGCACTCCTTAGAGTCAAGCAAGGTAGAGGCAGCAGCACCTAAGAAATGAATTCAGAAACACAAATGAAATGAGGACTAATTGTTAGATTTTCAGTTTTGCAAAGGCTCACTTCTTCCGGTTTGCTATTCTTACGTCTCCTTTTTCTCTTATTTTCTAATTAGTATATAACTCTTGGGGAAAAAATAGGATCTTTATTCTTATTTTCAGAACAGTGGAGAAACAGTGCTGAGGAAACAAGAAAAGAGAAACTTGGATGGGAAACAGAGGTAGAGGCAACTTTACACAGGGCCAGTTCGGATACATGTGTCTATGGATAGAGCACCGAGATCAGCCTGAGACTTAGCTTTACTAACCAGCTACCGTGTGAGATTCCTTTTCCAAATTTCTTAATCGAAGCAGCCTGGCGTCATGACAAAAGGGAAAGGTTGCCAGTTCTTGGATCCCCTTTCCTTCCTCTGGCCCAGCTCCCCATTACTGTCTCTCCCAACCCCCACTCTAACCCCACTGTGTCCTTAACTCCTTCATCTGGTACCATTAAGTCATGCCCTGTAGCCCTGTATCCTTTTATCTATACCAAGTCATCTAAATGCAGGGATGTTTCATCCTTTAAAATTTCCACTTGCAAAATGCATTGCACGCGCTGCTAAAGCAGGGGAAGGAGGACCCTAGAGGCTATGCCCGTGTAATAAACAGTGGTGCTCTGATTTTCTTTCGGGAGTTTATCCAGGCAAGTGATTATACCTTTGTTTTAACACATCTGGAATTGAATTTGGATCTGTAAATTGGAAGTACAAACTAGAGCAAAAATGAATTGTTTACATGTTAGAAGAGAGAGGGATTTAACAGATGAGTTAGGAGACAGAGCCCAGAGGAAAAGAGGGCCAGAGAAAAACAAAGCCATATGATGACAGGAAGGGCTTTGGTGATCAGAAACGCTTCTTGAGTAGTTTTTAATTTGTCAGCTGTGTGTCATGTGGAATAAATGTTCCTTATAACAAGTGTTCAGCAAAATGTATAACCCTTTCTTAATGCATTTTTGTAATTGCATTTTTTTAGAGAACAAAAAGAAAATAGGAGTTACCTGTGTGGGTTGATAAGCAAAGAGGCTGCTTATATAAATAGAAGGTTGAGGAATGGAATAATAGATAGCTGATATCACAGTCCTAATTCTGCTTTCCAGGAAAGGGCTCTAATTGGTCCAGTTTGCCTCTCCCACTCTTCCTGCACCAATAAACTGTGCCCCAGGGTCACTTTGTACAAACAGGACATCTCCTCCTGCTTCCATATTAGAGAGGTGTTGTTCTCAGAAAAGTAGGAGATGGGAAACCAAACATTTAAATCAATTGGTGTTCCTATTTCTTTTTTTCCTTATAATAATATTTTAGGTTATACGATATTGAGCCAGGTTTCAAATTTTAGCACATTTGACTTGAAACCAAAATCACTTCCATTTTGTTTTCTACTAAGAACACTTGCGTAGAAACATAAAAACCAATAAAACATGCAAAAATGGATAAGTTGCAGATGTGTGTGCACGTGAGAAATCACTAGGCAGTTGGGTCTTCTAAACTTAGAAAATTATTTTAGGGTCATTAGTTTTGATTGCATGTATCCTTTGTAAGAACACTGAATGTTTTGTGACCAATTATTATAGGGAAGACTATTACTGGAAGCAGTTGAAAGGTAATTAGAGAAAGGGAAATTAATTTATTTGCTTAGAGAGAATTACATGAATAAAATCTCCTTTTAATTTTAAATTAAGTTATGACTTTAAATATGTATCATAAAATTAATAGGGGACTCAGACCCACTGATCTGTGATTTGTTTGAAAATTTGATTTTTTATTTCTTTTGTTGGTTGAGTGACTTTATGTTCACGCAAATGCTAGTATTCTATTAACTAAGTCTTGCTTCATGTTGCTTGAAAAATAGTAATAAAATCAGTTCCAAAGTGTTAAGAAGTCAAATTTCCCAAATTCTAGCAAGGCAATCATTGAGTATTTAAGATTATGTATATAGAAACATAATGAACTATGGAACATACAGAAATATAGGAGTTGTCTCAGAAGAGTATTTCCTGAATGCAGCTGGATAATTTAAATGAATCAAAATTGATATAGCCTTGCAGTTAATAAAAATGATGAGTAATAGAGACTTCTAATAATAGAATAAGAACCGTTATTATTTTCAACTTTGTAATATTTAAATTAATTTAATTTTTCACTTGTCTTCTTCCTTTTTACTTTATCTTTTTCTGCCACAACTGGGAACCTTTCCTGTCTTAAAAGTGGAACTAAAAGTTCTACTAAGAGGCAGTTTGGTTTCTAATAATGCTTTGGCTGTGTCTTGGAGTACTTTAGATTATTTGGAAGGATGCAAAAACAGTTCACTTTAAAGTATAAAACTTGACATTCTTATCAAAGCAAAAGGGAACAAAGTTAATAGGTAATTTTATGTCTGGGTACATTGGCTCTGTTATCATCTGTAATGCCTGATGGAGAAGGGTGTGATGTCACTGAAAGGAAAGATATTCCTATTGGGCAGAAATTGAGAAATCATAGAATTGAATTATAGAAGGGTCCTTGGGAATCAAATCAACCGCCTTCCATCTCACAAATGAGGAAATGGCTGTTCAGAAAGTGTTCAAATTTCGTCTCTTGTTAGTTCTCTCTCACTTTTAAGCAGGGCATTGTAAATGACTGAATTGTCTGAAAATGAAGTTTTTATTTAAAGATAATGGCAAAAGATATGAAGGACTGGCAACTGTTGAAGAATAATGTGGCTATGAAATCAGCTTTTCTCTCTCGTGCTTAGGAGAAAAGAATATTTTCCACATGATGTTTCTTACAAGAAATAGAGAAAAATTTCAACCTTGTCACCGATGTTCATTGTGGCATGAATTCTCAGAAGCAGCTCGGAAGCAATGGTAACTAGTCTACATGCCAATGGAAATTGACCATGATGTGATTTTGGTACCCAAGCCAAAGTGTTTAACATTTAGATTATGTTTTCCAGTTAGCTGCTTTTAAAAAAACAATTTAGGGTATAATGTCTTATGATGCTTTAAACCAGATGTCTCTGTTTCTAGGCTTTTAAAATTTATACAAATTATCTACTGTGATATAGCAAACCAAATTTTAGTGTTATTCCACATGTTTAAACACTTGTGTTTCTCAAATACAGTTAAAATTCGTGTATATGTATGTGTGCACATGTATGTAAAGTTCTTGCCACTAAGTCTCACTCTCCAGACTTTTGATTATTTTAGCTTTTTCTTTTAGTATTACCTCCACATATTTGATATTTACCAAATTTAGTTAATAATTGTTTTCTGTTACAATGAAGGTTTAATTCACTTATGTAACTACCTATTCTTTCATCCTCCTCTTTTAATTATATATTATTCATTTTGTTTAATGTGTACTCAGTGTTATGTAAATTAATTACTGGAACACCCAACACAGTCTTCTTTCTTTCTTTCTTTCTTTCTTTCTTTCTTTCTTTCTTTCTTTCTTTCTTTCTTTCTTCCTTTCTTCCTTTCTTCCTTTCTTCCTTTCTTCCTTTCTTCCTTTCTTCCTTTCTTCCTTTCTTCCTTTCTTCCTTTCTTCCTTTCTTCCTTTCTTCCTTTCCTTTCTTTCTTCCTTTCTTTCATTTCTTTCTTTTCTTCCTTCTTCCTTCCTTCCTTCTTTTTTCATTCTTTCAATTGTCTTTCTTTTCAAAAATTTTTCTAATAGCAAATACTTAGTCCTTTTTATCTACCTGTTAATATTTTAATTGTTTCACATATATTTGCTCAATTTACCCTCATAATAATCTTATAATGTAGACACTATTATTATCACTATTTTATAAACAGGGAAACTGAAGACCAGAGAAGAAGAGTCAGTGGTAAAAGTCACACAGCTCCTAGTGAGGAATAGAGCTAGGATTTGGAGCCAGGCAATGTGATTTCAGAGTCATAATGTTGAACACAATATTAATTTCTTGTTATGTTTAGTTTTTCAAAAGCACAATCATATGAGAAATTTCTATCATTTATTACCCATCAGGAAAAAAATGCCTCCTAGAGTCTGTTTTTTGTTTTATTTTTGTCAGCATTAGAAAATGAGAGAAGAAAAGGGGTATTAGACTATGTTTTCAGGTTGCTGTGGCAAATGAGAATTATTGTTTGGAACTGTTACTGCTCCAGGAATGTCATCTGATCAGGACTCTAATGACATCTGAGGCGCAGAAGACAGTTTATTTTAAGCTAGGAGAGAAACTTAGGGAGTTGCATCAAAGGGGCCTTTCCAGGTAGATCCAGTCCCCTCACTTTTCTCAGTCTGTGCTGGAATTTTTCCTTACTTTCTGGATTTTTTTTGATAACTGAAGTCTCAATTTAACCTTAGTGGATTTTTAAAGTAATTATTTTGTTTCAGTTTCCTGTGCACTTTCTGGTTTCTGGCGGTGACACAGCTGCCCATCTGGTTAATTGTTTCCATGTGGTCTTCATTTCAGACCTGCCTGCTTTTTTCTCTTCCCCTCCCTGCTGACTCCCAGCATCCCTTCCCCACACGAAAGGGCAGGGAGGGCTACCTGCTGTCGGACAGTCGGCCGTCCCTAACCTGCGGGCTCTCTGCTCTCACTTGTCTCTAGGTGGTCATCCTTAGGAAACTGTGAAGATAGACTTAACCTCAAGGCTCGGGTATTAACCTTTCTGTTCTCAACTTCTGGCAATTTCATTTGAGTAAACTTGAAAAAAAAATGCTTAGATTAAAGCTGACTGTTGAGAGTAAATGACAGATTTGGCTTTATGATGTAGGAGGTTCGAGGGTTATTTTCCTTAATTTAGTATCTTCTGCAGTAGAAACTTATGGATGAATTGAGCCTCTGGGTAAAAAATGCATTGGTTGCTATAATACAAAAAGGAATCTCATCAGATCTCACATATCCAGTGTTATTTCATATTAAAACCTAATATAAACTCTTCTCTCCTTTTTGTCTTTGCCAGACAATAATATCCCTTTCTTGGGTTCCCACCTGTAGATTCTAGATGTCCTTGATTTCAGACTCCTGGGAGGCTGTTAAAACGCATTGTCCTCGTCAGACCATAAAGAAACCAGTGGTGAAGGGAGATGGAGTCACTATGAATTCATCAAGGACCATGGTTTCATGAGAAGTGAAAATCACAATTAGGAGGGGAGCGACAAGATAGGAAGAGGAGTTTAAGAGGTACAAACTACTACGTATAAAATAATCTACAAGGATTGTAGAGCACAGGGAATGTAGTCAATATTTTATAATGAACTATAAGTGGAATATAATCTATAAAAAATTTGAATCACGATGTTACACCTGAAAATAATGTAATATTGTAAATCAACTATACCTCAATAAAAAAAAAATCACAGATATTAAATAGGTGCATGAAAAATCCAGTCAAGCTCCAGACAAGTGTTGAGATCTTAGGACTCTAATCCACAGTAAAGATGTGATGTAACTTTAGTTATCCTGGAGGACCAAGGGACAGTCATTTCTAGGGTCATCCATTCACCAAGGATAGAATTAATGAGAGTTATCAAGCCTTTGGTAAACAGGGATAAAAAGGGTGAGATAAGAGAACATCCCCTCTCTGGGCTGAAGACAACAGTCATCAGGTCAACAAAACCACAGGGGCTCTTTCTATCCCCCATTCAAAGTGATCTGTTGTGCAGTGATGGAGCTAGCGCATAGTGATTTAGGATGCAGATGTGTGAGAGAGAGAAGCAACAGAACCTACCCAGATGACTATACAATAGGGGCCAGGTAAGTTGCCTTATTTCTCCATGGACCATTTAGAAAAGCTGTCACTTGATATTGTTAGTAAAGCTGTTAGCTTTTTGGCTTTATTTTTTATTGTGATGAAGCATACATATATAAAATTGACAATTTTGACTATTTTTAAGTGTACAGTTCTGTGATATAAGTACATTCACATTGTTCATACAACGACTCTCCAGAGCTCTTCTCATCTTGCAAAACTGAAGCTCTATACTCATTAAACAACTGCCCATTCTCCCTTTTCTCCAGCCCGAGAAACAATCATTCTATTTTCTGTCTTTATGTTTTGACTACTCTAGGTATTTCATGTAAGTAGAATCCTACAGTATTTGTCTTTTGGTGACTAGCTTATTTCACTTGGCCTAATGTCCTCAAGGTTCATTCATGTTGCAGCATGAGTCACAACTTCCTTACTTTCTAAAGTTAATATCCCATTGCATGCATATACCACATTTTGTTATCCATTCATCTATCCATGGACACTCCAGTTGCTTCCGTGTTTTGACTCTTGTGAATAATGCTGCTGTAAACATTGGTATGCAGGTGTTTGCTAAAGTATCTGCTTTAATTTCTTTTGAAAATATACCCAGAAGTAGAATTGCTGGATTAAAAGGAAATTCTGTTTAAATTTTTGAAGAATCACCACTGTATCTTCCACAGTGACTGAGAATTTTATAATCCCACCAGAAATGCACAAAGATTCCAATTCCCCTACATTCTTGCCAACATGTGTTTATTTATTTACTACTTACCTGATAAGAGCCATCCTAATGGGTATGAAATGGTAGGTATCGCATTGTCTCCTTGTGGTTTTGTTGACCTGATGACTCAAGGCTAAGACCATAAGAAATTTCCAAGGACCTCTTCGTGCTATGACAACCATCTTAAATACTGTCAGAGATAATGTGTATTATACACAGTAACAGTAAAATGAGTAGTGAAAATGTGCTAGAACCAGAGATCTGTTGTCTCCAAGAGAGACGAGATACAAGTAGCCCAGGGTTTGAGTTCTAATTTTGAAAAGCTGATTATTGTTGGAAGTAATGATTTGAATGGCATTGGTCATATTAAAAAAAAGTCATTAGTTGTTTCCAGTGGGGTTACCTTATAACCTTACCGTACAACTCATCTCTTGTATATTGTCTCATATTGTTTTCTAAATATTTGTATTGCTTCTATTAGAACTTGAGCTCTTGGAATCAGAGGCCTGTGTCATAATTGTTCGCCATACTTCACAGAACAGATATTACTGAAGAGAAGAAGATTAAATATAGTCTTTGCCTTATGTTAGCCATGTGATTGTAAAATAAGGTGATTTTTTTATTTAAAAAATTGAAAATAAGAACAAAACTGAAAGAGACCTCACGCTCTTGGCAGTCTTGTCAGACTGCTTTGGGATTGGCTTGAGGAAGAGGGTTTATGGCACTAAAAGGAATTCCTTATTCTTTACTGAGCTGTGGTTTTGTAACTCTTGGTGCTTAAGGCAATATATATCTGTGCTTGGCGGGTTTTTACTTTACCCTATTAAACTCTGGGGATGTTAGTGACTTTCCTCTTCCCCCTCCTTCTGAGTTTTCAAAGAGTTTTTCTGCCTAATTTTCTCTAAGAAGTTATTGCTGTTCTAGTTTTAAAAATTCAGTTGGTATTTTCTTAGGATAGCATTTCATTTACAGATCAACTTAGGAAGAACTGAACCTACTGAAAGGACATTTATTCAGTTCTGTGTGTTCTCATAATGCTTTAAAAATGTCTAATAAAGTTCTATAGATTTCTTGATGAGTTCATCCAAGGTATTTTATTATTATTATTTGTAGTTCTTGCTATTGAAAGTGGTATATATTCTTTCTTCCTTCTTCTAAATATAAAAGCTATTGATTTCTTCATATCAATCTTGTATTCCATTATCTCACTGCATTATCTTGCTGTCAGTAGTTTTTACAATTGATTTTCAAGGGTTTTCAGGTATTTAATCAATAAATAGTGACATCTTTATCACCTCTTTAGTTTTCTTACATCATATTTCTTTCTCTATGTACAATGGCTAATACCTCTAATAAGATGTTAAGTAATGCTGGTGAGTGTGGCCTTTCTTGACATTTTTCTAATTTTAGTGAGAATAATGGTATTAATTTTTCCAGGAAAATGATACTGAGTTTGGATGTTTATAGATTTTTTTGTATTCCTACTTTATAGATTGTTTTAAAATAAAGAATGGTGGTTGAAGTTATCAAATGTCTTTTCAACATCCATGAAAATAATCATATGTATATATGTGTATAACTATGTATATGTTTATATTCATACAAGTTTATTTCATTTTTTTCCCAAAGGAGCTACTCTTGAATGTGCATGGACATTTTATCCTTGCATAAATGATTTCATATTTATATTTTGTTTCATATTTTCTCCTAATATGTTATATTTACCTCTTTATAGCTGTCTGTTTTTAGGTATACCTCTTTTGACCTCCGTGTGCTATATTTTCACCTTATCATTAATTTTTTGTTTCATGGTATTTATGTATTATTAAGGGCAAAACCTGAGGCCCTCTATAACTTATTTCCTAAAAGAAATATTTAGTTGTTTATTTGTGTTAAATACAGCATATTCTTTCTTTATCTTTTTAGTGCTGCATTTTTTCCTGTCTGCTTTAGAATTTCAAAAATAGTTCATGTTACTTTCTGTTGCTGTTTTTTGTTTGTTTTTTTAAATTAAACTTTGCAAAAGAATATCTTATTCAGGACTTTTATTTACATCCAAATTGGGTAGGATGATTACCCTTGTATCTTAGGATCTTCTTCTCAGATCTTAAGCTGTTTTATTTTTGTTTTTATTTGCTGGTAAAGTTGATCTGAGAAGAAATTGATTTGATTTTGTGGGAAATACCACTGGTGAATTAATTTGCTAATTTGGCAGAAGATTGCATATTGAAGGTGAAATAGAGCTCAAGATTTCACCTTCTTGTCCTCAAAAGATATTACAGAATAGTTTCTTGCTAGGTTTGTTTAGTTCCTTGCAGGGATTCAGATTGCTCCCACATTTTATAAACCTTCGGTCATTTTAATCAGCTTAGCAGTGGCTTAGAGCCTTCCTGTGCTCAAGTTACTAGTTTCAGAAAATTATAAGCAGAGTCTTAGTGCTAGAATACACTAAGTGCTTAATAAATAATAGTTGTTACCATTCGTGTTAATTTATTTTACCAAGGTTCTTATTTCACACTTGATTATATTCTAATCCCAGACTAAGTCATTGCTTTAAATTTTGTTTATGATTACAGGAGTCGTTAAGATCTTTTTGTTGTTCTAGTTCTAAAGTTTTGTCTGTTCATTTAGTTTTACTCAAAATTACCCTTCCTTGACATCCTGGTTTTTGTCTTCTTTGGATTCTGGTTCTACCAACCATATTCATTCATTCATTTATTCATTCTTTATATTCTGCCTTTTCCATTGATCGCGGTGCTCTCCAGCTGGCTAGGATCAAGTGGCCTCCCTTTTGTCACTCAATGCTCCGTTCACTTTCTCTTCCTCTTCCCTGTATTCTTAGTCTTCAGAAGTCCTCTTCACCTTTGCATAATACCAACAACTTACATCATACCTTTGACCTAATACAACTCATTTCATCCTTTTTGATGATTTTCTCCAAGTCACATATAAACAGTACAGTGTGTATTGACAAGAACCCACTTTTATTCCTGCAGGGTCTTTTGTGCCTTCAGAGGGTTTTAGAGTTCAAAGACATCATGGAACCCAGCATCACACCATCATTTTGCAAATCTCAGGCCTCAGATAGTAAGTTAGTGACTCAATTACACAATGTGACTCATATAAAGAGTACCTGGTTTGGATAAATTTTTGAAAATTTCTGATGTATTTAAAACACTCAAAGTCCAGTTTTTATATTATCATCTACATCACCATCCATGAGCCTGGGAAAGTTTCCAGAGTCACAAGAATTTTGAAAGGAAGGTCTTTTTCTACCAATGTAAATAGTTTTCTTTGAAAGAGTAGTTGATGTTTGACTTGGTGAAGAATTGGGAGTAATGTTGTAGCTTCAGAGGCTCCGTGTTTGAGTCACACAGAGACTACATTTCTCCTCTGACCTTGAGTAGAACGTGTCTAGTACCCTCTCATTACAAAAAAGAACTGACAGAAATGTCTTTCACATAGAAGCAAGTACTAATGATTCGTAGAATAACTTACACAGCTAGAATTTAAGATTATATTAAACATATCAAATCTGTTTGTTAAAGTTACCACGAGAAATGTGTGCTCGCAAGAATTATATGTATAGATACATGCATATATTTTCCATAGGGATTTCACACACATGCACACACTCACATATGTAGGACAAAAGAGATATATCTGGTCAATAATGAAAATGGCTCGTTATTGCTTAAGTTTCTTTGTACTTGTGTGATCTTGAATAAATCACACTTCATTATTCTCTCCTCCTATACTTTTTCATCCCTTTCCCAAAGATTGTTATATATTGATTTAATCTTTATTTCTTTAATGTTACAATTTTAACTGGGTGGGTAATCTCATTCGAAATACTTGGAAAGTTAATGTTTTGGCACAAAAATGATTGATATGCAGCAATCCCTTTAAAATTATTTTCTGTTATCACATGACTCCTCATTTCACCTGCAGTTAATTGGGGACTTAAAATTATTCTCAAACAGATACAATTTTAAAGAAGTTTTTTTTTTTTTTTTTTTAAAGAAAACATCTCACTCAGCATATTTGCATAGCGGGCACCTCTAAAGAAATTTCTAAACGTTTCAATCTTTTCTAACATCATTATAAATGACTTTATGACAAATGCAAATTTTCTTCCTTGTTCTTTGGGAAGTACCAATCAGACGTGGATTTGAGTGACATCTCTTTTAAGGAAGAACAAAGGAAACCGGCAGCTCAAATAATCATAAAATCCTGACTTATTACTGTCACAATGATTGCCTAAGCTTTAAAAAAGAAACGGGCCATTAATGGTATAATGTAAATAATTGCGTAGGCTCTGAGATGATTAGTTAGCAAGGTGGCAGAATTATCTTGTCAAAAATAAAGTGTTTTAAAATATCTGAAAAGGAACTCTAAAATATCCATTCTAATAATGAAAACCATGACATCCAGCACTACTATGCCCAGAATAATAACTGAAAATGGGATTCTGTATTTTTCAATAAAAATGCTTGTAAAGAAAATATTGAAGTTGTTGTCTCTTAATCTTCAGTTCACAATAAAATGCCATTCTAGCAGTTGAGCTGTATCAAAATTGAAATGCTACATCTTGAGATCCTACTAAGTCCTGCAAACACAGTCCTATTTTATTTTTTGTGAGTTACTTCTGTTGTCAGTATTGTCTTTGGTATAATAGATTATATTGTTGATGACTTATTGTCTGCTAGCCATTGTTCTAAATCTTTTACACTTTAAAGTCACATTTATTTCTCACCTCAACCCTGTGAAGGAATTACTATTATTGTGCTCCATTAATGGATGTGAAAATTATGGTTTGAGAGTATAATTAACTTGGTCAAAGTCATATAGCTAGTATGGGGCAGAAATAGGATTTGAATACAAGTCAGTTCTTCGTTATCTTCAAAAATGACTCAAATATAACTTTAATTTCTATTTTTATATGGAATATTCGAAAACAGAAAATTCAATGATTACATGACATTTCATCATTTGGACATACATTTTCTTAATCATTCTGACATTTTTCTTAGGAAATGGTGCTAGAAGAAGTATTACTGGTTAAAATGAATTCACTTTTTAGAAAGTTTTCGATAAATATTGCCTGTTTTCAGAAATTTATACTTCTACCAGTGGTATGTGAAAGTATTCTGTTTACTTCCATCTAGCTTCTAATAAGTATTTTTTTTTTAAAGTTTACTTGAAAGGCAATACATTTTCTCTCTTGTTGGCTATTTTTAAGCAGAATATTATATATATATATAAACAAAAATAAAATTAATTGTAGGTTGTTGGCAATTAACAAAAACTCTCAATATGTTACTTTCTTATCAATATTTATTAGTTATTTCAGTCGTTAGTTAAGCTCATTCTGTTTACCAGAAAATACGAGGTTTTCAAGTTCACCAGAAATTGACACATTGTAAACCGACTGTACTTGAATTAAAAAAAAAGATAAATAAGGTCCACTTTGGTACTTCAGTAGCCTTGATAGAAAGCTGTATGACAGCAGTAATGATCCTGCATGCTGAATTCTATAATAGGAGTGAAAAGGTGTTTTTGAGCTCTGAAGTCTTAGAAAACTTCCTGGAGGAGATGACATTTGCACTTTGTCTTGATGGATGAATAGAGATTTGTAAAATAGTGACACATGGGAGTATTTTATGAAAGACATAGAGCATAACCAAAGTGAGGAGGCATGAAAACAAAGGAAATGGTAAAAAGAAAAAAATCAAGTTTTTACTGGAGCACTGAATGAGTGTGGTTCACAGAACTACAAGGGGTAGAACATGAAAGATTGTAGCAAGGCGTGAAGAGCCTTTTTGTGTGTTAGAATGAAATGTCAATAAATGAAATCACTATTTAATTGTAATGAACAATTTCAGCCTTGGCAACTCATTTAAAAAGGCATGTTTGTAATTAGGAATTCAAGATCTGATTATTTCTTTTAATTACTCCAATTTTGTAGCAAATTATTTTTAAATATCCCAATGATGATAATTGGTACCTTCTAAAGAGTGATTTAAAATCTTCTAATAGTCACACTTGTCTCCTCCAGTTTTATGTCTCATAGTTCCTCAAAAATGCCCAACAACTGGTCCAGACAAAACATCTCTGTAATGTCTCCAATAAACACTATGCTGCTTTTGACTTTAGCCATTTCACTCATTTGTTCTTGCATGAAATGAGCTCCCTCTGCTCTCCTCTCAGTTCTCCATGTTTAACATACCCATCAAGACGAAGTTAAACACTTGCTCTTATGTAAGTCTTTCAGCTCCTACTGGAAAATAATTTATAGCACTGATATTCCCTGTACCCCATCTTTACATTTTGTGTGTTGTCTTTTTCTTCGCGGATTTCATAATTCATAAAATTGAGCTTTTGGGGATTTATACATCATTTTCCATTCTTACAGACAAAATTAGACCAAGAAACTGCCTAAAGATCTACTAATGACTATTTTGTGCATTTTTTCATTCATTCACTTTTCAAGTAATTATTGTCTGCCTAGTACATCAGATCACTTGCCAGGTACTGAAGATCAGAAGCTAACATGGTTCATGTTCTTCAGAAGGAGTTCAGAGTCTAATGGGAAGCTCGATATTTAAGTAAATTTGAGGGGTTATTTATATGATGTAGAGGTGTTGCAGTGGAGGAAAACAGCAACTCTTCCATTGTGGCTGGATATGGGAGTTGAGGTGGTGAAATTCAGTGAACGCTTTATGGAAGGGGGGAATGTTTATAGGTTTGTGAGGAATGGGGTGTTTAATAGGCTAAGAAATACATATATATATATATTTCTAGAGAGAAGAAGGAGCATCATATACTAATGAGCAGAGAAGGCATATCAGGGAGCTTCCGATGCTGTGGTATGGTTGGATCATGAGGTTAGGAGCAGTGACAGCACAAGATGAGACTAATAAGGCAGATGAAGGCCTTCATGACTTCCAGCAGAGTTTGGGGTTTATCTTGAAATTGAAGGGACAGTCTTGAATGATTTAATCAGTTTGGTACCATGATCACATTTGTGTATTCAAAATATTACCCTTGTGGAATGTTGGAAAATTGATGGAGAATAGAAAAAAAAATAAAAAGGGACAAAGTTAAGAATCTGTTTTAGTAGTCAGGTAAGGAAGGTTTTGTGATTGGTAGTGGGAAGAGAAAGAAGGATAAAAGTATTTTTTTCAGATAAAATAGACAAAATTTTGTTACTGATTGGATATAGCAAGTGGAGGAAGATGATACAGTATTCCCCCTTATCTCAAGGGATATGTGCTAAGACACTCCATGGATGCCTGAAACCCCAGGAAGTACCATACCCTGTATATACTTTGTTTTTCCCTATACATGCATACCTATGATAAGGTTTATTTTATAAATTAGACACAGTAAGAGAATATCCAAATTGCCAGCATCACTACTCTTATGCCTTGCAGCCACTATTGAGTAAAATAAGGGTTAATTGAACACATGTGTTGTGATACCCAACAGTTAGTCTGATAGTGGAGGCAGCTACTAAGTGTCTTATGGGTGGGTAGCAGATATAGTGTGGATATGCTCGACAAAAGGATGATTCACACTCAGGGAGTATGGAACAGGATGGCCTGAAGATTCCACCATGCTACCCAGAATGGCATCACAATTTAAAACTAGTGAATTGTTTGTTATTGGAATTTTCCCTTTATTATTTATTAACCACAGTTGACCCATGGATAATTGAACCTGTGAAAAGCGAAATCACAGGTAAGCAGGGGTGGTCTACTGTACCTAGATTTTTCTGCTTAGATTACTGGATGGTACATTACCTAAGACAAGACAGGATGAGAAACTGTTTGGATGATGGATACCTATATTCTGTTCTATAATTGCTGATTTAGAGGCTGCTGTGGGTCCAGGAAACAGTCATTTGTAAAATAGGCTATTGGATAAATGTCTTGGACTTAAAAAGAAAGATCTGAGCTGAGGATATAGATTTGGTTCAGAATAGACATGGGTAAAATCACTCAGAAAGATGCTCAAGAATGTAAAACAGTGGGCCAGGGACGTACTCTTGAGGGACACAGGTACCTAAGGGCTCCCTTTCCTTGTCATAAGTCTATCAATGAATACCTCTGTCTCGATCTTTGAAATGCAAAGCTGTTATCAAGACACACAATCTGACAAATCAGAGACAACTTAAGACCTTTAATAGGGGCAAACGAGGCAGAGAGGCAAGGAGCCCATGAACATGCCAAGGGAATCCAATTTGCCCCTCCATTTCCTTTGTTGGGACCTAGAAACAGATAGAGTTCAAAACAAGATTAAGAACAAATAAATTTGGATTGACTAATTTAAAGGCCCCTACTAACGCCTTTTTCTCTTTAGAACTTCATATACTGATGAAAAGAAACTCATATGGAGCTTGGCTATCTTTTATTACTTAATCTTTTACCTCATAGTCCTTGTAGGCAACAAGTTTCAGGCTTAAAATTCCTCTTTCCTTAGGAGGTTGAGCTGAACCCTAACTCAGACTAAAAGGGGTAAAGTAATGAAGGGGAGCTAGCAAAGGAAATTGAGACAATGTGCCCAAACACCTTCACATATTTCAAAGAGCTCCTGTAATGTAAGTAAAGAAAGAATTCATTTGCATTCATGAGTGGGCATTTCTGTAGGAGTCCTTAGTTGAATGTGTTGTACAGAATTAGAGGGAGCCTGTATACACTTGGGAAGGGGAGTGCAGGGGGACGTAAATAAACGTCTGTAGATTGTGCATATACAATTATAGTTATGGGAATCAATATTCTCACATTTATTTCTTATCACATTTATCTTTCTATTTCTGTTGTAAACTCCTCAGTGGAATAACATGGCACTTCCTTTTTTTCTCCCTCCCTCCCTCCTTTTGCTGTATAGTTTTTAGCACTGAGTATTACATTCTGGTTAGTAAATACTCATGGATTTGCCTTGTTTCCTATGGTGTATGAAAACATTGGATCATGTTTACAACTGAATTTGTAAGTTTTTTGTCCTTAATTTGATTTCTTCGTATTTAATATTCCACTTTTATAACCTACTATTTAAATTTTATAACCTCAAAACACTGATAATATATTTACTTATAAGCCATTTGAAGAGACTGAATTCCAAAAACTTATGGAATAATAATATTATGCTGCAAAAAGTATGCTGTTGAAAATTTGTTCAGCATAGTTGTTTGGATTTCTACTTACTTTAAATTTATGGGAATTGGCAGCCCTCTTTCTTTATCCAGAGGCGAAGCCTCAGGTACTTTTCCTATTTTCGTCATATGTACAGAAAAATATAAATGTATTTATCTTAAAAGTATTTGAAATTCCTTGTGCCCACATTTTGATTCTAGTTTTAGGATCTTCTTTATTATGTGTACAGGTACTAATTATTCAAGTATCACATTTTGTTAAATGTTCTGAGAGTAGTATTTGTGTTTCTTCTTAATAAGTAACAAAAAATTGAGACTAACTGTGGAAATAAAGTAACTACCTGTATTGTGTTCTATTCATTATTTTAAAATTAAAAATAAAGATTAGAATTTTCTAGAACAAAAAGTAAATGCTGGAATACTATGCCTTGGATTTGGGGCGGTTTGACTTGGTTTCTATGAGAGTTCCATCAGAACTAGATTTATGACCTACATTTTAGTTTTCTATTGCTATGTAACAAACTGTTTCAGAATTTAGTGCTTAAAACAGCAACCCTGTCTTTGCTAACATTCAGGTAGAACTTGAGTCACTGTTTTTCTGCTCCACGTGTCATCAATTCTGAAGTGATTGTAGTAAAGTGGAGGCAGGGCCTGAGTAGCCAATATGGTTTCACTCACCTGGTGCCTTCGCAAGGATGGTTTAGAGGTTTAGCCTGTCTCTTACTTTCCATGTTGCTGTTTCCTCATGGCCTGCCTGGGCTTCTTTACCTAGGTGGGTCCCTGGAGCAAGTATTCTGAGCAACAGAGGCAAAGCTGTAGATCTTTTCAGGCCCAGACTCAAAAATTGAACAGCATAATTTTGGCTGCATTCTTTTGGTCAAAACAAGTCACAAGGTCAGTCCTGATCCAAGGGGAAAGACCTAGGCTCTATCCTTTGATGGAGGACTGGGGGGATCACACTGCCCATGAGCGTATGTATGGGTTCAAAATATTGTGACCATTATTAGAAATCCACTCTGCTACAACCTGGTTCATTTCTCTCCATTTTATCAGGTCTAGGTTTTCCTCATTTGTTGAATGAGGCAGTTGATTCATTTGTGCAGGATATAATTACTAGACAGTTGTGACAGATGAACAAAACATATTTAACTTTGGTCTTGTGGAGCTTATCTTTGGATTGGAATAGGTCAAGTTTAAGATTGCCTCTCAGAACATTCAGTGGTACTGAATATGAAGCAAAGATGGAGCCATAGTTTTTACTGGGGAGTGTGATTTGTCCCAAAGAACATTTTATTTTTTGATATAGTATAGTTTTCTTCATATTTTTAAAAAGCAGCCTGATTGCTGCAGATACTATTATACTTTATTATTTTAAAATCATTTCTATCTCCATACGCACCAAATATAAAGGAAGAGCTCCATCTCTGGAGAGTTAAATACAAGTTCAGTGAAGAAAATATGATGCACTGGTTGAAGTTCTGTGAACTAGCTACTGACAGAATCAAGGACCATTATTTTTAATCAAACTATCCTTTCATTTGCTAGGCAGATAGAGAACAAATGACACAGAGAATAAAATACTAAATTCTTTTCTGTTATACACTAACCGATTGTAAGTAAAGTAGCTCAGCTTTTTAGGGAGAGCAAAGTCTTAGGGATGAAATTATGTTGTCCAATCTGTCAACATCACCATTTACAACAAAATAAAATAAACCAATCTTGTATCACACCTTTCCTGAACCAAAGTATTTAGCCTTTTCAAAATCTTATGGTTGCAGTTTCAAAAGCAGAGTCAATTACACAGACAAATGAAACTGATGAATTAAGTAATTTGTATTCTCCCTAACTGTTTTGATGAAACTCCATAAACATGCTGTTCGTTCCATTCCTCTGAGCTTTGAATAATTTACTGTTTGTGACGATAAAAGCACGACAGGGAATACTTTAACATATGCCAGATTCAAACTGAGTGAAATATGACAGTTTATAATCTGTGAGACAGAAGATTGATCTTCGAAAAATATTTGCATATAAAGTGCCTGCTTCAACACCATAATTCTAGAAGCCCCCATGAACTGAAATCCAATACTATCACTTAATATGTTGTATAAATGATAAACAGGGTTTTTTGTTGTTTGCATATAAAAATACCTTTCTCTTCTGGGACTATTTTTGTAGGTATTATTTTAATTCATAGTGTAAAGATGAGAATTGTGGAAATAGTCACCAAAATAAAATTGCAAATACTCAGCTGGAGGGAATGAAACATTAATTTTTTTCTGAAAAATAATACATGCACAGAAACATATCAGTATGAAAATGTCCTTAGCCTTCCTCCTCTGTTCTTATTCAGACCTTTTCTATTTGAAGAATAGGGCAGAGCAGCGAGCTTTTAATTTTTGTTTAGGGAAAGTACAAGGACCATGTTTTTTTTTTTTAACATTTTTTATTGATAGGACCATGTTTTCTTTATCATTTTGTTTTGTTTTTAATTTAATTTTGATATTAGCATTCAGTAAAATTGATTCTTTAAATATACACTTCTAAGAATTTAGCATATGAATAGATTCACATAAATACCACCCTAATTAAGAACAGAACAGTTACATCATCCCAAGAGCCGTCTTATGCTATCTCTTTGTCATCACTCCTTCCTCCCACTCTTCATCTCTGACAATCACCAATCTGCATCTCATCATTATAGTTTTATTTTTTTAAGAGTGTTATAGAAATGTAGTAGCCATACAATCTGTAACCTTTTGAGACTGGCATATTTTACTCAGCATAATGCATTTGATGTTAATCCCAATTGTTGCATTTATCAGTAGTTCGTTTTTGTTGCTGCATTAGTGTTCTGTTGTGTGGAGGTACCACAGTTTGTTTATCCATTCACTCATCTAAGGACATCTGGGTTGTTTCTAGTGTTTAGTACTTAGTAGTAGATATCCTGTAAACATTCCTGTATAGGTTTTATATGGACATATGCTTTCATTTCTCTAAGGTAAATACCCAAGACTGGGATTGCTTGGTTTATGGTAGGTGTATGTTCAGCTTTTTCAGGGATTGCCAAATAGTTTTCCAGGGTAGCCGAATCATTTAGCATCCCCAACAGCAAGATTTTAGAGTCTAGTTGCTCCAGATTCTTGCTAACACTTGGCATTGTCAAGTGTATTTTATTTTAGTCATTCTAAAAGACATGTAGTGGCGTCTTGTTGATATTTCCCTAATGTTTAGTGGTGCTGAACATCTCTTCATGTGTTTTTTTGGTCATCAGTATATTGTCTTTGGTGAAATATTTTTTTTAAGTCTTTTTGCTTATCTTTAAATGAATTATTTTTTTTCTTGCTCTTAAGTTTTGAAAGTTCTTTACATATGCTAGATGCAAATCCTTTGTTGGATATGTGGTATACAGATATTTTCTTCTGGTCTGTACCTTGTCTTTTCAGTCTCTTAAAAGTGTCATTTGCACAGAAAAGTTTTTTCTTTTAATTTTGATGAACTTTATCATTTTATCTTTTATGCATCGTGATTCTAGTGTTATGTCTCAGGATGTTTTGCCTAATGCCAAGATATAAAGATTTTCTTACATGTTTTCTTCTAAAATCTTAGAATTTTACATTTGCACTAATTTTTGCATATGTATGATTTTTGTATATGAAGTATAAATTAAAGTTTACTTCTATATGTAAGTGTCCAATTGTTCCTCCACCTTTTGTTGAATAGTTTTTCTGTTGTATTTTTATAACCTTCCAAACATTAAATGTTCATTTATACGTGGTTCTATTTCTGGGTCTTCTATGTTCTTCCATTGATTTATTTGTTTACTCTGTTACCAGTACCACGCTGTCATGATTACTGTGGCTTCTTAAATTTTAAAATTGGGTAGTATAATTTCTCTGATTTTGTTTTTATTTTTCAAAATTTTTTCTAGGTGTTCTTAAATTTTAAAAAAATTCTTGGATTAAAAATAGTATAAAATATGCATTAAAAACAATTCATTAGAAAAATTCTATTTGGAATACACTGTGTCAAGCTCTTCTAAATTGAAATGTAAATAGATTTAGACTTTTGACAACTTAATTTTTGATTAAATATTTCTGTCCATAAATAGGAGATTACTTTAGTAAACTATGTTCCATCTGACTAATGCGGTACTATGCAGCTATAAAAAAATAATGAGGAGGAATTCTAGTTCTCAAAGGTCCTAGGGTACATTGTACATGAAAAAAATACAGGTACAAAAGATTATATAGAGAATGCTAACATTTGTGTAAAAAAGAAGGGAAATACAATATCATTATCTGCTTATATTTATAAAAAGTGATAATGAAACATGGAAAGAATAAACCAGAAGCTAATGAATTACTTATTTACAGGAGCAAGTGGGATTGGGAAAAGAAACAAGAGGAAAATAAATTTCTGTGAGTATTAAGTTCTTACATAGTTTTGACTTTATAAAAATGTTAATTTATAAAATAGAAAAAATAGCTACAAACAACAAAGATGGAGAAAATTAAAACTAAACTTGAATATAAGCAAAAATGAACATATATCAAATTTTTAGCATAACTTCACAGAAGAAAAAAATCAAAATAACTCTGTTACTCAATAAGATATTTTCAAAAAGCAAACATACAAACAAACAAAAATTGTAGGAAATCTTGAAATTCACCAAATCATTCTTGACTTTTGATGATCATAGAATTGATATGAGTCACAATCTTTAAAATCTCATAAATATACATTTTAGTCATTATTTCTAGAATTTTATTATTTAAAAGTTACTTTACATAATATTTGGGTACATATACACACATTTATATATATTTAGTATTGAAATCATTCCATATATAATAATTTATAATCATTTTATTTGCTATTTTATAAATTTGTTTTATAGTGGATGAGTCTAACATGAAAATGCCATGTAGAGCTGTTTTGGGAAAATGCAGTTTTCCTTAATGATTTTTTTTCTTTAAAATTTCAGCAGTCTTATGTAACGTAGTGTGAAGACTTGATTTCACACTAGAAGTTGCTTTTTGATAAAATATATATATTTGTTTTACAAACCATGCCATCTTAAGTTGAAATCATATAAACAAATGTATAACTAACTGAATGATCAAGAAAATGTAACAAAGGAACACAAATTCTCCACATTCTAGGCATTGTGTAAACCTGGGCTTATGTATTTGATAGCTGTGTGTTCATTTTCTAATAAAACTCTGTGTCCATTTTCCTTTCCAAAGGGTGTTAATGGGTGAACTTATCCAAAATTTTATATCATATATGCAGTTCTATCCATCTCTACATTTTTCTTGATACTAAACCTTGCTGTTACTGAGATACATCTGTCATTGTTTCCAGGCTTGCAGGGTTCGGGGTTTGCTGTGTGTAATTGTTCTCTGACATTGATCCAGTGGCTCCTGCCAAAAGGCACTGGCATTCACATTATCGGTCATTTTTCCTCATTGGGATTTTGTTTCCTGAGTAATTAATTTTTCTCATAAGATCATTCTCTGTAAAAAATATGCTCTGACTATACTGCAAGCAATTGATGCTGGTTATATCTATAAATTCTATATAATGGTATTAAAACATATTGTCTGTTTCTAGTATTTAATGATACACTATAATCGTTATGGTATCACCTGCGATACTGAGGTTATAGCTTTGATTTTTTAGAGCTTCTCAGGGTAAAACATTATACATGATAAATTTTAAGCAGTGCATTTTAATTTTATTTTTCAGATATGATATGTGAAATCTATTGACATATATGTGATTTACTCTAAATTTTGTCACATAAAATAGCATTCAAATACATTAAAATCAGTGGATGAAAATTCTTATGTTATGAACACTTAGGGACTCAAAACCATTTTAACTGTTAATATGAGAGAGTCAAAGCTACCTTTGAATCTTACTTTCTAAAAGTGTAGTTGAATAGTGGGAGGTGTTAGTGAAATAGTGTGGTCTGAGTATGACTCAATTTTTATTGAAACTTGAGTAAGTAAAAATGTAAGTTAGAGTAATCTAAAAGTTTGCCTTTAAAAAGCAAAAAAGCCAAAAGCATTTCAAATCATTAATGAATAAATTTTATCTTTTGTTAACAATTGATTTTTGAAGAGCTGTTATTAATTTTTATATAAAATTTAAAATGCAATACATACCTTATGTTTTCTAAAATTGCTTCTTTTTATATTACCTTCCAACAATTTTTTGGCCTGTATCATAAATTTCAACATATTTTTAATTTCTTTTTGTCTTTTAGTTAGTATACCTTGTTTAGCATGAAAATTTGGAGTTTGCAGAGTAGTACATTGACTTTTCTTTGTTCTCTATCTCATTAATGGTATCTCTAGTTATTCATGTAATAGCAGTTGAAACCCTTCTAGACTTCCCTCTTCTTACTTCCCACACTAAATCATCCTTGTTCTTTTCTGCTTCAATAGTCTAATTATCATTGGAAACCATTCTTTGCTCTTCCTGCCCCTGTCTGGGATGAACATTAATTTTTTTCCCAGTTGGACATTAGTGATAGCCTACCAACCAACATCATTATTCTTTTGGTCTGTTTCTCCTCCAGTCAATCCATCAAATTGCTAACATTAGCATTCTAAAATAGAAATCTAGATTGTTGTAACATCCTCCTGCTTTGATCCCTTGCCACCACAGGGTAAAGTCTAAATTTCTTGGTTTGCCATGGAAAAATCTTTATTAGTCCATCACAACCTACTTTACAACATCCAGGGGCAGCTATTCCAGGTACTGCCAAATCTTCCCTATTCTAAGTAAACTTGAACCCATGTGGTTGAAGTTTTCATGTCTTTATCTTCTGTCTTACGTAACAAAATGCTCTTCTTTACTATTTAAGTGATACAGATTTACTTAAATTCTCTTCTCTATAAAACTTAAGTGATTATTTAGAAGTGAATTCCTCCCTCTTCAGCTCTTCTAGATCTGTGAAGGGTACAGATCTTTATCTTTGTAACTATAACATGTTTTTTTCTGACATATAAGCATTTCACTTCATTCCTATAGATTAGGAAGCTGATGCCTCAGTGATTAAGTAATGAAAGTTAATGAAAGAGCAGAGATACATTTAAAATAGGAATACAGTTATGAACATGGTGGCTTTCTCACCAAAGCCAAAGGTTCTCACTAAAATAGAGGTCTTGCTAAGTTAAATTAGTTGATCTGAATGGTTGCTTAATGATTATCTCACTTAGAAAAAGTTTTAATTGACAATCATCTTTTGAGAATGAGAAAAGGAAGAAAAAAAATACAAGGTTTAAATTAGTCTTTTAAGAGTACTTGTATTCAGGTTTGGTAAGACACTCAGACGTGGAAATGACGATAATGAAATGAGAAGGTTCTTATACTCAGATGGTTCCCTAGAAACAGGAGTCATAGTTGCCACATAAGGGAACCACACAGGAAAGGACTAAGATGGGTCAGGAGATACAGGGAGGGAGGGAAATTTGGGGTAGGAGCCTTTGTTGTAGTTTTCTCAGAAGGAAACAGCAAGGTAAGGTAAGCCGGTTTCGACTGACTAGTTTGAATAATTTCAGTAGCCCTGGGGGCATAGAAACGGCTTGTCTGATTCTTGACTCTTGATTGATTAAAGCAAGTGAATAATATCCAGGAGGGAGAGACCCTGATAAAGGAGGTGCTTAGGGTATGGGCCCTAGATTGACTGGCTTGAATATAAAAGCTAGGGTCACAAGCGAGTTGTTTACTATCTAGAAATTAGCTAACCCCAGGAGAGGCAGTCTCTCTAGGATCAGCAAGGCCCCAAGATGTCGAAGCATCAGAGTCCAGAAAATGAAAAACATGGGTAATACAATTAGAACTGGATAAAGCTGTGTGAAAGGAATCTCAGACAATACTGAAGTAACTAACAAAGGATGCTCATCACCTCCTCCTTGCTCTTTGGTGAGGGAAAAAAAAAAATCTATATTTGCAACTGTGTGGCTTTTGTGAACTTAGGAAGTATGTCAGTTAGTACCTGCATCTGAGAGATACACCTTTGAAAGCAGAGGCTTTGTTTGCACACAGCTCAAATGGCAAGATCTTGCGATGGAAAATTGAGAGCTCTCTCTAAAGCATGGCCAGAGCAGGCAGCTCTAGCAGTGAGTGGAGAAGCAAGCACACCTCATCTACCTCCCATCACCCCATGACTCTCCTGCTTTCATGGCCAAGGTTCTTGAGACCCAGGTGGGGTCTGGATGATTTTGTTTTCAAACCTTTTGTGATCTGGACATTTCTTTCTATCAAATTACTATCTATGCTGTGGCAAACTCACTTTTATTTTGCTAGAGATAAAGAGTGATGAATTCAAACCTTGAAGCCAGGTAGGGTGAACACGGAAGAATATTTTTCAGACACTCTAGTTCAAAACCATTTATAAGCACTGTCTGCCTAGTGTGGTATCCCATCCATCACCCTCTGATGTGTTTAATCAATCCACTTTTGCTAATGGATAAGTAGTTACCTTCCGTTTACACTCCACTGAGGCGTTAGTGCCAGGGATATCATGACATTGACTGGTGGATCTTTTTTTTTCATGTTAATGCCCAGATGAGGGACATGAATTAATGGAACGACAGGAAGCCAAGCTTCTCTAGCCTGAAGGATGCCCTCTTAAATTCTTAGGGGGTTAAGATCGTGATAAAACAAATATGCCCTCATTTAAAGAGTGATTCACTAGCACAGGAGACCAGTTTCAGTTAAAAATCACATTTATGCTTAGTTTTAGTCCCTACAGAAAATTAAAAGAGATTTGTGGCCAAGTTACTTTCTCAGCTGAGACAGAGAGAGTTGCATAATAACTACTACCATTGACTTTAATATAAAACATAACATGGTTAGTAACTGTGAAATCATGAAGGATTTTGGACTCCATTAGTTTTTCTTCTCCTCTCTGGACTTTTCTGAGAGTACTCTCAGTAAAGCTGACAGTCCTACCCCTCTGTCCAAAAGAGAAAGGATTCTAGGGCCCTGATGCCTTCTCGTTCATTGCCCTTTTTTTTTTTTTTTTTTTTGAAGACTTGGTAAAGCAAGTGAGAAGATGGCAGCCACAGGACTGAAGGAAGTGCTTTCAAATATGGTGCCCAGATGGGAAAAGAATGTGCTGTTGGAGGAAATGATTCTATGTGTTAACCAAATAGGTCTTTTAGGATTCAACTATGAAGAGATTCAGGAATATTTGATATATAATCTCTCAGTTAAAAAGTCCTTTTGTGTGACTCAGAGAATGACTCACATTTTCTACCAAGGATGCTGAGAGTGAAGAATAAGATGAGGAAAAAGAGAGAATAGGTAAGTTAAACCATAATCTTGGCCACAAAATAGGGGCCTAAGGGTAACAAAGGATTTCAGATGAAAGCAAACAAACACATGCACGTACACACAAAAGACTAGTAGGTCTTCTCTGAAACTCTTCTAATAGAAACCCCATCCTACTCTGTACTTACTGAGATGTAATTACATGAATGTTTTGTAAGTCATTTTGAGAAGTTATGAAATTCATCAAAGGGATCTTCCTATGGTTATCAACAGGTAAATCTTGTTTTTCCGTTTATGACTTTTCTAATGTGACTTCTAGAATATGGAAAACGTGAGTTAAAGAAATGAAAAGCAGAATGCCTGCCCTTGATGGAATAAAGAAATCCTGAAATAAAGCTCTCTTCCCACCCTCTTTAAATTTTGTAGTTACTTCTGTGTGAATACCTTCAATGTGAAAGGCGCAGAGCAGGGCCAAGAATGAAGATCGGCCGTATGTGTAATCTGTGGCTTCGAAGCTGTTCGGAGCTTTGTAGGGCAAGGCAAATAAACAGATAACTACCTTGCAAGAGAAGGGTGAAAATGCCAGATGAGTCCGATATGACTCAAAACAGGATATTTAGCCAAGCAATACGAAATATTTACAGAAAAGCTGTAGGTACTAAATCTGTCGAATTATGTGTTTTCCCAGGAATCCAACTGAGGTGACCCATTTAGTGAAATGTCCACTACACTAGTGTATTTAAGTGAATACTCCCACTTTTTCTTTTGTTTGGCATCTCTGGTGCCACCCAGGGCTTAAGCGTGCAGGAAGAGCTCAAGACATGATTTCCTGAGCTGAACTAAAACAGGAGGTGTTTGCTCTTAAGAGAACTTTTGCAATTACATCTGTTTTCCTGTTGTGTTCTTAATATGAGATTGACTCATAGCTGAGAGCTGATGCTGAAATGTGCAGCTTGCAATTATTTCTCTCCAATTCTCTTAGGGCTTTTAAGAAATTCTTATCTAAAAGTGATAATTTTATTGACAACACAGCCTATATGCTAAGGTCATTGGTAAGTATTTTTGTTTGCTTAGTTATAATTTTAAATATATCATTTAGTAAAATTGACCATTTTTCCTTTGATGTGCAGTTTTATAAATTTAAACATGTTTACATTTGTGTAACCGTCGCTGCAATCAGGGTACTGAACTATTCTATCCATGCAAAAATTCTCTTGTGCTATCCTTTATAATCACTCCCTCCTCCCCATAACCCTTGACAACTGCTGATCTCTTCTTCATAAGAATGGTATTTGAAGGATGTCAGAGAAATAGAATTATATAGTATCTAACCTTTTGAGACTGCTTTTTTTTTTCCACTCAGCATAATGCCTTTGGCAGTCATTTAAATTGTGTGTATATCACTAATTCATTCTTTTTAAATTTCTGAATAATAGTCCACTGAATGGGTACACCAGTGTGTATACTCCATTTGCCCTTGAAGGACATGTGGATTTTTCCAGTGTGTGGTGTTTATTAATACAGCTGCTTGGAGCATTCATGCATATTTTCGTCTGAACATAAATTTTCATTTATCTAGGGTAAACACTCAGGAATCAGGTTTCTCTGTTGTTTGGTAAGTGTATAAGGAATGGTCTCATAGCTTTTTGTATATTTTATTTTTAAATAATTGGTTCCCATGTTTCTTTTGGATGATAGTAATGAATTGGGGATTTAGTTGAGTAAAATTAGCAACTGCACCTTCAGAGTTTTCTCAGGATAGAGTAGGTAAAAAAAACACAGGTAATTTAGACTTTGGAAAATTCAGAGACTTAAAGTTCTTAGAGAAGTGCTATTTCCAAAGTTAAATGACTAAATCTCCTTCCTTGTATTACTGCATCACATATTTTGGGGGCACTGTCCTCTCCTGCAGTGTCCCTTACAGAGTTTCTAGTGAAACAACTCTTGTCAGTTTTCATTGCAGCTGTAACCTCTGTCTACTGGTTTCCTTGTTCATTGGGGCTGGATCAGGAGATAAATCTGAATGACAAATTACTTGAGATGATCAGAATGGTCTCTCCCTTACCTCCTAATGCTAAAGACTTTGCTCCTAGCTTAAGCTGGTCACACCTGGGCCCTTACTTCTTTAAGAATAGTCCAAGATGATTTTCACTTCTCATGCAAATAGAATCTGTGACCCAACCTACCAGTTCACCAGACAAACTCAGACGCATGTACATTCCATTAGTATCCACTGCCTGGACGAACCTGGGATCCTCTCCCTCCATCCTGTCTCTTCCACTTGACTGACCAATTTTACTAGCTCTGAGATGAATGATCTACTCTCTCTTTTCTCATTTATAAAAGAAGTATCATATTAACACCTAGCGTAGGGTTGCTGGGAGGCATCATGGAGTCAATAAATATTTTGATCAGCATTGAGCAAATAGTTGGTGCTCAGTAATGTCCAATTGCATTGTTATCTCCATCAAAGAAAGCTTGGAGTTAGAAATGGTGCTCTTTGCTCAGCAGCTCCCCCTACAGGAAGACCTACCTTTGCCTTTGTGAATCGTGCTTATGGGCAAATCTGTGACTGCCCACGTTCCCTTGGCCTGTGCCTTCTAGTCTTTGCGATGAGTTGTTCAGTAACTTGTTTTTAGTTGTGTTGTATACTTGAAATTCCACTGAATTTAGTCCATTACATATTAGGAGCCACACTAGATACCAAGTGTAGAATAATATGAATATTCATAAACAATTATTTGAATATTAAATATTAATTTTTGGAGGAGTTGCATTGAACTGGACAGAATTTAATAAATTTTTTTTCTCTCACATTTCCATTTAAAGTCTTCACATCAATTATCCCCCAAATGAATTTTCAAAATTTTATAGGTGGTGGTAAATGTATTTAGGAATGTCTCCCAACATTTTACTATATTGGTATGTTTGCTCACACTCCAGTGATAGCTTTTTAAGATAAGATAAAGCTATCTGAGAAAGTTTAATTAAAAAAATGAAGTCCTAATACTTAATGATAAACAATTGTGTGTTTACAATTTGTTTTCATGATCCACACAGGAATTTAAACATGTATGGGAGGAGATGAACTAGGAAAAATAAAACTCTATAATGACTTACTTACTATAATGCATGCAGTTGCCTTGTAGTATATGTTAACAGTTTATTTTAAAGTTCAATTACTTTTATATAAACTTGTAGAGAAGAATATTAAACATCCTAAGACTAATCCAAAATTAGCATTTTCCCATGTTCCATGGATGGATCATGGTATTCTTAGAAAACAAAATAAGTGAAAAGAGGAATTTTGTAGATGAGTCGACTTTTGGCATTTGACCAGAGTAGGGGCACTGGTGACCAAAATCCTGTTTTAAGTTATTTTGAGGAATTTTAAAAGAAGATTTAAAATGCTGTTTCTGTCAATGGCTTATCAAAATGGAAAAAATATGTATAGTTATGTAGTCTTCTAACTAGAATTACCGTGTCTTCACAGAGGCAATGATTTTTCAAGCATGATTAGCAATACTTTTATTCAACACAAGAACAGGAAATGAATTTTACTGCTCTGTGCTTTATGGATCATGAATTTAACTGAACTAAGTCGTCAAAGAATGTGTGAAAAACTCTGCGGTAGTGGGCGGTTGACCACATTTGCTTCTGTATTTTACTAATGCTGTGTTTCATTTTGGCCAAGTCAGCTTTTCCTAGAATTAACATCTCTCCCTAAACACCTATGTCTCACCACAAAATGGTGGAACAATCGACTGCTCTGTTTACCTTGGCTCACTGAATAACACTTTCCTTGCCATTATTTTTTTAATGTGTCTGTGTGGATGAGATAAGGCTAATTCAGCAAAAACTGAGAAAGAGACTACTGCTTTATTTTTAAAACATAAACTATCCATCCTAAAATGTTGAGAACCATGAAAAGACAGTATTGCAGGTAATAGTAGCTTGAGGGACAGACACATTATTTTCTATTTTCAATTACACTTCCTGTCTACTTTCCAGTGTGTGCTTCTTAATGAGATGAATTGGGTGGTCTGGCTAGTTCAACCACAGTCCATTACTTTCACAGTATAAACATCTTTGTATTTCACAAAAAGGCCAAGTGTTGACTGCTTATAACCTCATTAATTCTAATACCCTTAAATTCAGTAGCTGTTTCAAAATGTGGAGTTACAAATCGAAGGTGAAAAAAGCTAAAGGAAATTCTTTTTTAGGTGTGGGTTGAGACATACTAACACATCAAGAAGACATCATTTATGGGTCACCCATCTTCCCATCTGTGACTTATGCTTGAGCCCTGTCCATACTGTATACATATTTTAATCCTAGCAACATGTCCTTTTTTGCATATATGTGAGGTGGAAGATTTCATACTCAGAGCATCTGGTGATAAATGCTCACTTCAAGTGTCTCACTGGGTCAAGGGCCGTAGTCCAATCATTGAGTTTGTAGAAGTTCATAGTAGAAAGTAGTCTGGCACTCAGTGAGTTCTTGCTTCCTTTGTCTCTCACATTTCTCATCTCACTTCTGTGGACTAAAATATTTATTTTTTCTTATTGAAGTATAGTCAATTTACAGTGTGGGTTAATTTCTGGTGTACAGCATAATGATTCAGTTGTACATATGTATGTATTCTTTTTTGTATTCTTTTTCATTATAGGTTATTACAAGGTACTAAATATAGTTCTGTGTGCTATCCAGTAGGACCTTGTTTTTATCTATTTTATATACAGTAGTTAGTATCTGTAAATCCTGAACTCCCAATTTATCCCTATACTCTACCCCTTTTTCCCCTGGTAACCATACATTTATTTTCTTTGTCTGTGCATCTGTTCTTTTTGTAAATACCTTCATTTCTGTCATTTATTTTTAGGTTCCACATATAAATGATATCATGTGGTATTTTTCTTTTCTTTCTGGCTTACTTCACTTAGTATGACAATCTCATAGTCCATCCATGTTGCTGCAAATGACATTATTTTATTCTTTTTTATATCTGAGTAGTAGCCTATTTTATATATATATATATTCCATTATATATATATGTGTGTGTGTATGCACACACACACATACACACATACACACACCCTGCATCTTCTTTATCCAGTCATCTGTCGAAGGACATTTAGGTTGTTTCCATGTCTTGGCTATTGTAAATAGTGCTGCTATGAACATTGGGGTCCATGTATCTTTTCAAATTAGAGTTCCCTCTGGATACATGCCCAGGAGTGGGATTGCTGGATCATAAGATAACTCAATTTTTAGTGTTTTGAGGAATCTCCATACTGCTTTCCATATTAACTGCACAAAATGTTGATTCTTAATGCTAATTTGCTAACCGAAAATGCATTAAGACATGAATCACAAATAGGTCAACAGTGATCATTTAGCTGTGGTTCCTCCAGGAGGGAGCTGAGTTTACAAAGCTATGGCAGGCATGATTGGCTATGAGGGGTAGAATATTGGGATAATGGTCATTCCAGAGAGAGTTGACGTTGTGACAGGGAACTTTTGGAAAGGAAAAAAAAAAAATTTAGAACTCACAGACATGTAATTACAAAGTAGACAAATTTCATTTTTTGCTTGTTTGTTTTGAATAGAGTGGTGATATGAGGCTTGCATGGATGTATGAAGCCAGTGCAGAAGGAAATCCTACCTTTCCTCTCAAAATAGCTCACGGATAAAGTCTCCCTTGCCTCATTTTTATTACAGTTATATGTATTTCTAGAAGGTTTTTCACTGTTAAGGAATCTTCCCCTCTGTTGGCTCTCATACAGGAGGTTGTGAATTCACTATTTTCATTTTTATCAATTCAGTAATTAGAATGCTGTGGTCCTACAGAATGGGGTCTGGGAAAGAACAACCTTAAGGTCCAATAAGTAGTTACAAATTTGGTAAATTAAGTGACTTCCACTTTACACTTGTTTAAGGACTTTGTCATCTTAATGCTTACATTCTGATTTATGGAAGAATGCTTTAAGATATAATGATATTCCCTTGGTGACATCTCTGATTGTGGTTGGCAATTTTTATTAAAAACATTACTTTAAAGAAACTATGTGCATCTCTTTTGTTTTTCAAATAATGAACAGTTTACACAGAATAAAACATGTCTCTTGATAAAATAACCAGGGGTCCCTTTGAAAATCTGATGTAAAAATCATATTACTTTAATTTGACATAATGGTTTTTATTCATCTATTTAAAGATCTCTTCCTTTTACTGTTGTTAGTATTTTTAAATCAAAGGCAATTCAAATTCAAGTATAAAGTTAATGCATTGAGGATTTAATTGGTATATATTTGAGGGTTTTTAAAAAATGAAGAAATCAAATTATATCTGCTTGTTACATTTATCTATAAACATGATCATTTCAGTATTTCACTACCTACTCATATTTTTATTAGATATTTTTCTTTTTTCTTTTGCTGCTAGTTTAAATGCATTTGTTACAATGTTTAAAACATTTTTTAAAAGCCTGTCAATTTGTAAGAACACAAGTGATTTAGAATTTTTATCCTCACTTGAAAAGGGAATTATTAAGTTCAGTACTGCCCAGCATTGATTGATTGAATGCTTTGAGAAAGAAACAAAAATCTCATTGGTTTTTGAGCTTTTGTCTAAGCCAGAACTTCCTCAGACCCATGACATAAAATCATCAGGGAGATAGCTCTAAGCAACAATTTAATTGTTCTATAACTGAAAGAAACATAAAAATCCCCCCTTCCTTTTTTCCCTCATAACAAAGCTGTTGATTTATATATGCAGAGGGGAAAATTTAGATAGAAGAGAATGGAGAGAAGCACTCATTTTTTGTTTTTTTTTCCAGCATTGGTGACTTACAAATTAAATTGCATAGCATTTTTAATTTTCTGCATTCCAAATGCCTCTCTCTCTCTCTTTCTCTCTCTCTCACTCTCACTCTCAGTTTCTCCTTAGCATTTATCCAGTTCAGGTAAAGCTTTATGAAGGGGTGAAGAGAAAAAGAGGGAACAAAATTTCCCTTGAAGTTTTATATGTTTAAATGTTATGAAGGAGTTATCAGCTAAAAAAGTGATTTCTTTGTTCTTCTGTAGAATAATATTGACAAATTTAAACTTTTTCTGAATGCTTCTGTCAGTATCCATGGCTCAATTTCTGGTCATTCACTTATTTGTTTATAAGGCAAATACCTAATGGGAATTTTCAATGAATCATGGTGTAAATACTCCCACCATAGCCAATTACGAGGACTGTGCTGGACAGCCCCTGTGTATTTGGCAGGGAACAAGATGGACACGGACCTATTCCAGATGGTTTATGTTTGTGAATATAGGAAGACATAAATTAAACTAAAAATTATACAAAGCAATAGCAATTGTCATAAGCACGACAGAAAAAAGAAGTACAAATTGAACACATAAAAGAAGGACAGGATAAAGATTGGAACTGGGTAAGGTTTTATAAACCTTATAGAACTAACTTAATTATGAAGAATTCCACCCACTTCAGCTAACTCTGTACAATAACTATGTACATGCATTTTTAGGCTTAAGTTAATTCTCTCATGAATTTCGATAACTTAAGAAAATAGACAGAATGTACATATGCAAGTTTAAATAAATATACATAGATTTCCGAGGTATAAGGGTATGTAGCTCACAATTTACAAATATAAACTCACCATATTCTTTGTTGTAAATTCTAATATGCAATTGATTCTTTGAGAATGCTTTCATTGCTTTTTGCTGGACTCTATGTCGCTAAACTTTGGTTGTAAATGCCAAATGAGTATAATCTTAACATGAATATCGGTTGATATTTTTACTTACATTGACAATTAAGACTAAAGTGAAATAATGAAAATATATGCTGGAACTTCATAGTTCTTCAGTGACTTGAGCAACTTCTTTGCTGAAATAGTTAGTTTTAGAATATTGCAAAGATAATTCCTTGAATGTTTGTGCTGTTCACAATGTGAATGTAAGCTTGCAGACTTTTAAGTTTAATCTATATTGTTAATGTTTCTCCATTACTTTCTTAAGTCTAGACCATAAGCAAAACAGTAAATTGAGCCCTGACTTGTAGCATTTGGCAGTTTTCATGGTGTTATGACTTCCATGGTGACCAATTTCATAGCAACGTGGTTACTGAACATGGAGTTGGAAAAAGATGTGAAGTAGCACAATGTTACGTAGTATTGCCACCCTACACATACAATAGTAGAAATAAGCTCAAGAGCATAGATGGATAACAAAATACGGGGCAATTATCAGGAAGTGATGAGTTTTGTGTATTTATACTTTATTTAATTTAGCAAAAGTGCATGAAATTCCTGAAATATTAACAATCAAGTGACTCTAACACACCACTGATGGGTATTTAGTAAATAAACTATTCTGGAAAATTGATCACTACAAACCTCAGTTCTGACTCAAAGATTTTGTAACTCATGGTGTTCTTAGAGTTGTTTGGGAAGTATTAAGTGTGTTCATAGGCCCGTGGAGAACAACATGAAGCTCAGAGTTTGGTGTACAGGTGCAAGATTTTGGTAGTAGGTTTCTTATTTTGCCTTCAGATTCTAGCGATACTTTGTCATCTTGGTAGGCAGAACTCACTTTCACTTTGGTCACTTATATTTGAAGCTTAGTCACTCTGATGGAACAGATACTTTGTACATTCAAAATGTCCTGGAGTTTATGTTCCAAACATTGCCACAATTATTTTAATGCTACAGTTTCTAACCCCTTTGGTCACAGGTGAAACTGATAATTCTCTCCATTGTGACCTCATTGCATCTTACGTACATATGTAACCTCTTTAACTGTATTTTTTGAAGATGTTCATGTTGTTGACTATAAAATACATTTTGGGAGATTTTGGACACTATATGTATTTGACACACTAGTTATCACTCATGAAGAAAGTTATAAACAAATATGTGAATGAATGGCCAAAGAGTTGTTTTTCCTGATTTGGTAGATGTTCTAGCAATGAGCATGTTCTGTGGGGCTGATGTTTTCATATGCATTGGAACTGTAGGCCAAAGTTGCAGGTTTGTGTCTTATCTTCATTACTTGAAAGTAAGCTGATTATTTTGCATAATCCTTTTGTATAAACTAGTTCCAATATTAAATATTTTGTCTTGTCAGTCAAAACATCTTGTCTTCTGGATATTTTTCAAGAAAATTCTATAATTGTAATTAATATCTTTATGATTGAAGACTGGTGATATCTACCCATATGCCGTACTAATCATCCTCTTCATTCATTTATTGAGCACATATTATGTGGGAAATGGAAGACTGAGCCTGGGAGTCATAGACATGAATAAGACACAGTCTGTGTCTTTTAAGCACTGGATGACCTGATGATGAGGGAGATGAAAAGGCACATTGGCAATTATAAAATGTAGTAAGTGCTGTTATAGAACTGCAAACAGACTGTCCTGGGAACAAACTTGAAGCAACTGATTTTATCTTACTATTCAGACTACCCGCAATTTACAAAGAAATTATAAAGGGAGAAAATGGAGCTTTTAGGGTTAAGAAAGTAAATACTTTCTGAAATATTTTATAACACTTACCATCTTTCAGATTCTGAAGGAGTTAGTATTTTGTTTTTTGTTTTTATCTTTTACACAAAGTTACAAGTCATTCAAGACTACACTTTATATTTTTAGTATTTTGATTCCTATGGAATGTTTTAAAGTTAGAAATAACACTATTTATAATCTTTTCAAAAAGTACAGAGTCCTAGGAATAGCTGAAACAGTGTCACATTCTGAGTGACTATGAGTTTAAACTATTTTTCAGATGCCGGTGGGCTCCTACTCAGTGGAAGTTGTACAGAGAAGTAATAAATGAATAAAGGAAGGAAGAGAGAGGAAGGGAGGGAGGGATGAGGAGAGAGATCCCCCCACACTGAATTTCACTTTCTGTAGTTGAGGGAATAGTGTAGTGAATCGTAGCTATTTACATTTCTAAGTGCACAGCCAATATAATTATGTAACTAATATCATAGTGTAATGTATAAATTAGAAACTGAAATAGGCTGTAAACTGTATATTCTTTTCTCCTGGTTATACAGGACAAGTTTCCACATTAAGCATTTAACTTTGGGGGCAAAATTTAAATATATCAATATTATTTTTATTAAAATAGCCTATTCTTTATTCTCAGAGCCCTTTCTCTACAAAATTGGCAGCCACCTCTTAACTGCAATGTTAACACAAACTATATAATTTATGTATCATCTCTCGTTCTCCTTCTTTCCATCTGTCTGTTGGTCCATCCGTCCGTCCATCCATCCATTTTATCTACCTATCTACTTACCTACTAATAGACCTACCTATCTTATGTTCTATCATCTATCACTGTCTATTTCAGCCTCTCTCTCTCTCCTATCTGTCTATGTTTCTTTCCCCTGTTTCTAGCGAAAACTGTCTCTAAAACAATTTTCTTATTTGCCTCATCTATAGGAAAGGGAAAATAAATGCCTGTCAGTTGGTTGAATGAGATTATAAAGTAACTGAGAAAAAAAAAGCTAACACTATGCTGAGATATAGTCTATAAATTAAGTCCACTAAGAACCTAATTAACCCCCTCTAACAAATTAGAGCCCTCTAAACAGAGTCAGCATCAGCAAAGCTAAAATTTACTGAGCCCTTAGTACACACCAAGTACTTCTGCTAACATTACCTGATTAAATTCTCACAACAGAAACATATGAGGTCATTACTGTTTATAAGGAATAGGCACAGAGAGGTTAAGTGACTTACCTAAAGCCACAAGGGTAAGTGGAGGAGCCAGAATTCAAACCCAGGCAGTCTGCTACAGGCATTGCATTTTATTGAATTTGGAGACTGCTAAGTCTCCTGGGTATGTGAAATCCATAAATGGCCTCAATAATTGTTTTTCTAGTGTAATGGAGCATTTTATTTAATTACAAAACAGATAAATGTTCTACTGCTTAATTTATATGTGTAGTTTATATAAAATATGCAAGCAAATGTGAATTTATTTTTTAGCCCTAACTTTTAAGGGAAACACTATTTGGAATATCCCATGTTAAGGAATTTCCTGAATTAGGCATGACTTGATATTGAAATGTTAATAATGTAAAATACACAGTTTGCTGGCCATATGCATGGAACTGTTTACTTAAGTCATGAATCAAAGAAGGATAAACATTAGTGTAGATGATATAGCTGCATAGATAATTGGTAAAGTAAAGTAATACGACAAAAATCATTGCCGAACTGTTCCCTTAAGGTGAAACAAAAAGATAAAATTAAGTGATTCTGGAAAGATTTTGTTGTTCCTCATTTATAACTTTGACCTGGAACTCTTCTAGTTCTAGTGCCATTTCTGCTCACAATTAACACATATAAATTGGCACTTCAGCAAAATTTAAAATTACTATAGGTCACGGATCACTGTATCCCTTGGGAATTGCTGAAATTACAAATGTCAAATCCATGAATGTAAAGATTCTTGGGTAATCTGCATTATAGCATAAACATCTTCAAAATCAGGGAGTAATTTTGTGCCAAGAGAAATGTTAGTAAATTATCTTTTCCAATAATTAATCAAAATGTGAATGTGAGCCTTTTATGGCTTATTTAAACTATTGAGCTGTGATTCTTCATTACCTCCCAATATGTAAGTTTTTATTATACATCACTTACAAACATGGTTTGTTGAGAATAATTTATTTTTATTACTATTAATCAACCCTTAGGACTTACTTCAGAACAAAATAAAGAGGATATTTTTAAAGACCCAGAAAACAAAGACACCTAGGGCCTGAGGCCATCCAAAGTAAATACTTACATATGTCTAGTGAAAAATAGATCATCTTTTTTTTTTTTCAACTGACACTTAAATTAAGATTACAGGTATTAAAAGGTTTTATTTCTTATGGGCTATTTCAACATAATATAAACTTTCTATCCTCACCTTAATCTCAGCTTTTAAAATGAATACCTTACATTTTATTATGTCTACTTCTCTAGCATGAAAATGTACTCTGTTTCTCTGCCCTGTATCATCTTTTTGGATGTACATGTTGTTCTGACTTTCTTTTTTTTTTTTTTTTTTTGTAGCTATGAAATGCCAAAGTATTTCTAAAATACAACTTTAGGAGTTGCTTAGCTCTTAGTGTTGGAATCGTTGGCATCTGCAGTTCTATAAACATTTCTCACAGTATCAGTGTAGAAAATGCAAGATTTCTCAAAGGTCAAAGAGATTCTCATCAGTATCAAAAAGTGATAAAGTTACATGAGGGAAGTGTGGAGATCCTGAATTTAGGAACTGTATACTATATACAAAATAGGAGGTAGGGTCTATTGACCTCAACTCTTTTATTGTTCTTACCCTGGTCCTGTCTTATTTCATCTTGGGAGATATATATAAATATATAAATATATATATAAATATATATAAATATATATCTCCCAAGATGAAATATATATATATATATATGTATATTTTCCAGTCAAGTAACTTCCTTGTTGAAGCCATTTCTGCAGCTGTTTTTAACAATGTGTGTCCAGATGACGTTTTCTTCTTCTTAGAAATTTTATTGCAGAAAATCTCTGAGTTTAATTAAATGTTATTTCTAGTCTTATTTATAATTTTCTTTTCAAAAGAAGGAATTGTAATTAATGTGTCTATGCAAGAGACTTCTTCCTGAATTGCAACTTTTAGATGTTGAAAACAATTCAGATGTATTATGTTTCTCTGGAAATAAATACTTCTTGTGTTATATTTCACTCATTCTTACATGAGGAAAATCTAATTAAACTGATACTAAATATCGCCAAAGTAAATGTAGGTGATAATGCATCATTTCTTTGCTTAGTTCTATAAGAAGCTAGGATACATTAGGCAATGTTCTTTTTAAATTTCATGCACTTAGAATAAAAATGTATTTACAAACAAGAAAGTTGGAGGAACCAAAAATAAGAGAGCAAATCTTAGTATCTTTCCTCCTTACTTCACACTAGGTGAAGGAAGGTATCAATCGAAGTATTCAGATCTTTGTATGTAATCAATCTGCTTGAACTGTTTTTCTTTTTTTGTTTTTTTTCCCCTGTGTTCAGAAAGTTTGTAATTCATATGACAGATACAGGGTAATTTTCCTTAATAGACTGAGAACTCTTAAAAACTACTATGGAAATCCTTAATAGAAAACAAAGAAACGGGTAACATTTTTTTTTTTGAGATTTCCATTTTTTAAAACTTTTAATTCTCTGATATGAAGGGCTATATCCCAGTCACCCCAGTCTGAACATCTTCCAGTTCACCACCTACCACTGAACAAAACATTCTAGAAAGTTTCACCAACTCAAAGAAGCCTGGACTTTCTATTTCATCCACAGACAACTCTATGATTCAGTGAAATGAGCCCTAGACTAGGAGTCAGAGAACTACATTCCAAACCCTACTGCCTTACATATTAGCTGTGTAGCCTCGGACCTATTACTAACCTCTCTGATCCTCCAATTTCCTTTCATTTTTTTTTAACACCTTTATTATGGTATGGTTTTCATACAGTAAACTACATATATTTCAGATGTACAACTTGATGAATTTTGATAGATGTATATACCCATGAAACCACCACCACAATCAAGATAGCTAACTTTTCCATCACTCCCCAGGAGGTGCAAATTTTGAGTTCCCAATTTATCCCTTCCCACCCCGTCTGCCCTCTGGTAATCATGTTTGGTCTCTATGTCTGTGAGTCTGTTTCTGTTTTGCAGATAAGTTCATTTGTGTCCTTTTTTTTAGATTCCACATATAAATGATATCATATGACATTTTTCTTTCTGTGCTTGAGCTGTTTTGACTAAATTGGGTAATAAAGCAAATCAATTGATGTAAGTGATTGACAGAATATTTAGCCATGACATTTTTAGATATAGCCTTACTTACTATCTCTAGGGGTATTTCTAGACTTATGCTTGTACAGTACATAATACTACTAATACTGTTGTGATTAGAACAGATTTGTGCAATTAAAATGCTACTTTAATGATATCATTTGGGTTTAGGGGCTCATTCTCATGTTTTCTGACTTTTCCAACATGTTATTTCTTATGTTTTTCTTCCTCTCAGAGAAAACTCCTTTTTTATTTTTCTTTTCCTCTTCCGCTTGATTTATTTTCTCTTTCTTGCCTTTATGCCCTTGGCCTTCAAAGTTCTCTTTTATTTCCCTGCCATGTTTTTGGTTACAGATTTTCTGCCTATATTCTTAGAACCTGGATGAGTGTCATTCAATTTCTTTGCTCAGATTTGCAGTACCACACAACAGGCAATACAAGGCTTTGATACATCTACTTACTATTAATAGATAAAAACTAAAAAGATGCCAAGGAAATCCAAAAGTGTGAGCTTCTGTAGCAGTGTCTGATTAAATAGGGAGTCATAAAGGTTAAAAACCAATACTAGGCATTACAGGAATAAAGTGAATTGATCAACTCAGGAAATCTAGATCTAAATGTTTTCATGCAAATGTAACATTACTGAGGAGTTTCTCTCTCACTAACAGAGCATGACATGATATATCCGCATATTAGAATACAAATTTTTTCTTATTTCAATTAGAAATAGAATTGAATTGTGTGGTTGTCCACCAAAATCCAATCTCCATTTCTTCTACAGTGTTAGGACCTTCCAATTTTAGAGAGGCACATTGGCTGCCCAAAATAAAAGCTAAGTTACCCTGACTCCTTTTTAGAGAAGCAAGATCAAGTGTCCATGACATATAATGAGATTTAAGGGAAATTGTTTGAGTTAAATTTTGAAAGGTATACTTAAAGAATAGAGACATGTCTTCCTGTTGCCTGGATATAGAGTAGCTAGTTTGGACCATGAAGTGAAAGCTGTCAAAGTTAATGAAACAAGACAGAAGCTGTGTCCTGGATGATTGTGGAATGGCTAAACCAGATTAAGAGTGCTCTGGTTATATAAAAAGTAAATGAATTTCTATATTGCTTAAGCCATTGCTTATTTTTGGTTTTCTGTAGCTTTTAGGTAAACTTGGTTCTAATAAATATAAGCTTCTACTTTTCATAGCAAAAATTAGAAATTTTAAACCATTTTGCTTTGAAATATTTTGCATAGATAAATCCCATTTCTTCAGTTTGCGTTTGTGTGTCTGTCCTGGGAGCTACTTCACTGTAGCAAGCACTCACTACAAGACCTAATGGCTCAGAAAGGCATCCTTTAATTTCCAGCAACAGAACACTAGAGAAATGGGTTTTGTCCCTTTGTTCATTTCTCAGGCTCTTCCCTCGACCTGCTGTAACCCTATTCTTTTTTTCTATTCTCCTCATTTTGCATGCCTTCCAGCTGCACATGACCTAAAACTAGAGCCCAATTCTAGAAGCCTTTGTGTCCCTTAATTACACCTTCCAATCTGTCACCAAGTGCTGTCAATTCTACCTTCAAAACTTTTGTCCTATTTGTCCCTGACTCTCCATCTCTGTCTATTTTCAGAGTGCCCTGCCTCAAGCTTTATCACGTCTCCCCAGCCACGGTGCCCCTACTTTGTACC
The DNA here is from genome assembly GCF_036321535.1 of Camelus dromedarius. NCBI lineage: Eukaryota > Metazoa > Chordata > Mammalia > Artiodactyla > Camelidae > Camelus > Camelus dromedarius. Next base: position 35,753,261 of record NC_087437.1, read on the forward strand.
CTGTAGCTCTTTTCTCTCCATCCCACATTGTTACTGTCATCAACCCAGAGAGATGGAGCATGCACTTTGAATGTGGTGCTTACTACTCAGAAGTCCTCAGTGATTTCTCATCACCCCCAGAGGTGTTTACATTCTGTGTTCTTATGAGCCATAGGGTCCACAGAGTTGCCTCTCTGGTCCTCAGTGTGGATGTCATGTTAGATGAGGCAGGGCTCGGGCCACCCTGCCCTTCCTCCTCCACACACACACTTGCACAAGGTAGCGCCCCTGGAATTTATTCTCCAGTAGCCTGGATGGTCATGTCTTTGTTGAGGATTTTTCTTTCATCTTAAAAAAAACATGATTTCCATAAATTTTGTTAGAAGATAAGCAATTTCTTTTAGTATTTCAAAGATGTTTTCTTTGAGTTGTGTATTGAATTCGGTCATAATATTATTTTATTTTTAATACACAATTTTCATTCTCTGTTTTATCATTCATTAATCAGTCTTTTCAGAAGTTATCCATTTTATTTATTTACTTTTAAAAACCCAACCTTAGGTTTTAGTAATGTTTTCTCTTTTTTTGTTGTTATTTTTCTCTTTTTCTCTTTTAAAAAATTCTCAATTTGTTTAAAAATTGTTATTTCAATCTTCTTTTCAGGGTGTAATTTCTTCTTATCCCATTTACATTAAGTGAAGATAATTATCTTCCTTCCTTCCTCCCTCCTTCTCTCTCCCCCTTCCCCCTATCCTTTCATCTTTTTACACTTTAAATAATTACAGCATTCATGCTGATAGGTTTTCCTTAGAGCTTTTGCTGTATAACATAGATTTGGGTGTGATCTAATCTGCTTTTAATCACTTTGTGTATAGTTAGAAATTTCATTTTAATTTTAATCCAGGAGTTATTTAGGAAAAGTATACATTTCTAAGTATTAAAGTTTGATTGCTTATAAATCCAAGAATGTAGTCTGTAAAAGCACTCTGTATTCTTAGACTATCTCTTTGCTTTGAATGTTCTGTTTTCCTGGTATCCTTGTAATCTTTAATGCTCTCTCTCTCTTTGATTTAGTAAATGAATAGTTGCATTTTAATAGAGGAATTTAACCCATTCAGGCTTTTTGATAACTGATTATTTCTCAAATGTGTTATTTTATGAATTTTTCAGAAATGCACCAGTGTTACTTACTTTTCCTATATTGCTCTTCCTTGTTCTTAAAAAGTGCCGATGAAATGCCACTACTTCTTAGCTCTGGTGGGTGTTCCCCACTGCAGGGATTATTTCTTTGGATTTAGAAGCAGAAACATGTAGTTTTTGTGCTCCTCTTCCTCCTTTCTCCCTTCTCTCTGTTTCTCTCCCTCACTTTCTTTTTCTCTATGTGTATGTGTTTCTCTATTTCTGTCTCCTCTCTTTCTCACTTTCTCTCTCACTGTCTCTCAACTGTGAGCTGTCATGAATGTAGCATCCACAACACTTCATACCTATTTTATAGTTCATATTCTTGATCACAGGTAACGGAATTGATTGGAAAGATATAAGGTAACTTAAAGAACCTGTGGGTATGCTGGGGGACCCAGTATAGATAATGAACATGAGCCAGAACAGTGTTTGCAGCCAATAAGCAACGAGTTAAGATGCTGTTGTTGCTGCCTCCATTACAGGGCACTCATTACCACTTACTTCCATTGCAGGAACGAAGTGCTCTCACTGCTGAACTGTGGACTTTTCATTGGCACCATGATTAATATCAGAGCGCAGCACTTCCTCAAGGTAAGATTCTAGTTCATATCTCCATATTTTGGAAGCCTGGAGAGGGTAGAGAAACCATTTGCTTTCTTGACTTCCTGCTTAGCATCAACCAGACACAATGATGGAGTTTCATACATTACGAAGAATCTTTGAATGCCTAGTGAACACATAGGATATTTCTCAGGGCTTTGTGCTTTATTCAACAAGATATTTAGCACCTATTATAAAAATATATGCAATGCTTATTCCAAGTAATGACATTCCTGATTTATCTTATAAATTATTTAATATTTTACTTTCCTGTTAATAAGATATAAACATATTTAAAATTGTGATGAAAAGTTTTAGATGCAATCTTAAAAATATCAGTTGGACATAGTATTTTTTAAAATTTTATTTAGAATTGTAAAAAAAAGGAAACCATTAGTCTAGGAGAGTTTGAAACTGAGAGTAGCCAGAGTAAGAAATACAATAGGATTACAGATAACATGGAGGGTCTACTTGAGGCAAGTGAGCTGGGGCTACAAGCAACATTACTGTGATGTCTTCCTCCAACTGTGCTCAGATGCCTGGGCACAGCCACACCTAGGTGAAGAGTTGTATTTAGCCTATGGTTCATTTTTAAATGGGTACAAAGAAGCAGAAGAGGAGAAACTGAGTTTGAAGATGGATTTTAAGGAGTGATTATAACGCTTCCTCAAGAAACATAAGGTTTTAGAAGGAAAGCATCCTTGACCTTGAATAGCACAGGTTTGAACTGCATGGGTCCACTTATGCACAGATTTTTTTCAATAAGCACATACTTCAGTTACTACACGATCTGTAGTTGGTTCAGTCTGTGGATGCAAACCTTGGAAACTGAAGGCTGACAATGAAACTTTAGCATCTACAGATGTTGGTGGGTCTTGGAACCAGTCCCCTGTGGATACTGAAGGCCAGCCGTAAATGTAAGAGGAAAAGGAGGATGGATCAATATCAATAGATTGCTGGCCAGATACAAATGATTGTTCTAGTCAAGGTATTAGAGATAATAAGCTGGTTAACTAATAGGTCAGGTTTGAAGAGTGGGATTATTGTATGACAATGTATAGGGTATGACCTTGAGTATGAGTGGCTAAGGTGAAGTGGAAATCAAGATAAGTGAAAGAAAGCAGGTCAAGGAAATGTTAAATCAGCATATTGGAAGGATCACTTATATGTATATTGTATGTGTGTATATTAGTTTCATACTAATATATAAGAACTGTGTGTGAGTTTTATATTACTAAATGATGAATTCCACAAATTTGGTGGCTGATAATCAATACCCATTTATTTTCTCACAGTTTTATAAGTTACAGGTTTGGAGTGGTGTAACTGAATTTTCTGTTTGGGGGTCTCATGAAGCCTAAATGTTGACTAGGCTGGGCTTTTTTCTGGTGGCTGTAAAAAAGAATTCACTTCTCAACTCATTTAGTTTATTAGTCGATTAAGTTGTTTGTAGTTGTGAGACTGTTTCCTTGCTGGGTTTGATCAAGGATCTTTTCATTTTTCTTGGCTCTTAGATAGTCCTTAAAATTGAACCCCTCCATCTTGAAAGCCAGCAACAGTGTATTGAATGTTTCTCATGCCCCAATCTCTCTGGCTTCTCCTTTTGCCTTCCTTTTCTGGTTCTTCCTTTTTAAGACTTTATTTTTTAGAGCAGTTTTATGTTCACAACAAAATGGCGAGGAAAGCAGGGGGATTTTCAATATATTCCCTGCCCCAAACTTGCATAGCCTCTCACATTATCAGCATCACTCAACAGAATGGTACTTTTCTTTTTTTAACCAAGGATAAATACATCTACAATAACATCATAATTACCAAAAGTCCATAGTTTACATTAGGATTCACTATTGGTGTGGTACATTTTACAGGTTTGGACAAGTGTATAATGACACACATGCATCACTGTAATATTATACAGAGTATTTTCATTGCCCCCCAAGTCTTCTGTACTTCTGCCTATTCATCCATACCCCTTCACCCCAAGCCCTGACAACCACTGATCTTTCTATTCTCTCCATTGTTTTGCCTTTTCCAGAATGTCGTATGTTGGAATCATATATTATGTAGCATTTTCAGATTGTCATCTTTTACTTAGTAATATACATTTAAGGTTTCTCCATGTTTTTGCATGGCCTGAGAGTGCATTACTTTTTAGCACTGAAATTATTCCGTTGTTTGGATGCACTACAGTTTTTCTATCACCCTCTTAGAGATATCTTGGTTGCTTCCAAATTTTAATAATTATGAGTAAAACTGCTACAAACATCCATGTGCAGGTTTTTGTGTGGACATATGTTTTCTGTTCCTTTGGGTGAATTTCAAGGAGCATGATAGCTGGATCATAAGGTAACAATATGTATGGTTTTATAAGAAACAGCCAAACCATCTTCCAAATGGCTGTACCATTTTGCATTCTCACCAGCAATGAATGAGAATTCTTACTGCTCCACATCTTTCGTTATCAGTACTCTGGATTTTGTCATTCTAATAGATATGCAGTAGTATCTCATTGTTGTTTTAATACGCATTTCCCTGGTGAGATATGATGTGGAGCATCTGTTCACATGTTTACTTGCCATCTGTATATCTTCTTAGGTGAGATGTCTGTTAAGGTCTTTGGCCTATTATTTAATTGGGTTGTCTGATTTCTTATTGTTGAGTTGTAAGAGTTCTTTATATATTTTGGGTAATAGTCTTTTGTCAGATGTGTCTTTTGCAAATATTTTCTCCCAGTCTGTGTCTTGTCTTTTAATTCTCTCAATATTGTTTTTTTGCGGAAGTATGTATTTTTAATTAAATCTAGCTTATCAATCATTTCTTTCATGGGGCATGTATTTAGTTTTGGGTTTTTTTTTTTTTTTCCCCCAAACACATTGATGTTGATGACTATTGCCTCACTCAAGTAGGAACATATTCTGAAGTGGGAGAAAGACACTTTTCATTGTATAATCTTTCTTGTTTGAATTTTTATCCCACTTTTATATTTTCATACATAGAAAAATGATTATAAAATGAAACTACAAGACTCTTAATTTAAAACCTATTTCATGAGGTTCTCTTTTCTATTCCTTGTTTTAGAATGTTGTTACATCTACAATTACAAACTGGTAATTGATGGCACAATTCTGAAGATGGTTTAGAATTGGGAGAAGTTAAAAATACCTTGTATTTTTTTCATTAGAGTAGTATTGTTACTAATTCAAAATAAGACTTTATCCTATCAGCAATGAGCAACAACTTCACTGATTCTTTGCTCCTATGATTTTAAAATTAGAAATAAGAAAATATTATTGTGGTTATCCTAATAAATTAGCTGCTGGTTTATAATACAAACTCTAATGATTCTGTAGAAAACCTGCATTGAGCTGAAAATCAGTATGTGGCACTCGGACAGCAAGAGTATATAAATGTTTTCTTAAAATTATTTAATATTCATTGATGCCTGTTATGTACTAGATACTTAGATATTGCAAGGGCTGTGTTTATTCATCATTATTCTCTCTTCCTTTATTTCTTAATTCATTTATCACTTATTTATTGTCTCCAATATTTTAGGAACTTTTCTAATTCTTTAAATTTTCATAAGGACTCAATTATGCCCTGCTGTAGCTTATATTTCATTTGTGAGGAGGGCAGACAAACCAGTAAGCCACAAAAAGAGAGAGTGAGAGGAGAGAAAACAGTAGTAAGATAATTTTGAGCATGTAATAGAACCTAAAAAAAAAGCAAAAGGGGTTAATTTGAATGGCAGACACTAGTGGGAATGGCGATGAGGTTGGGGTTGGAGGTGGATTGTGGAGTCTCATAGCTTATGACAGTTAGAGGGAAAGTACCATATGATGAAATAAAGGTTCAGAGCGTTGAAAGGGTTTTATTTTCTTAATATTTACTTCTCTGTTCTTTTCAGCATTTTTTTGGGGGGGGGTGTAGGTAAATTGATTTCTTTGAGGATACAAGATTGCCATTATCATAGAGAATTTAATGAAAGGGACTCTGAAATTTATTTAAAGGCTGTATCTGTTCCAAGTTAAAGCAAATCATGAATTTAATCAAGCCAGAGGAGACAACAGTTTAATGAAGCTTTTATTTTGGACCATGTATTTTATTGACTCATGTAAAAACACTCTTGAAATGCCTATTCTTACTGATTTTATCTTTTATGATTGCAGGCTTATTGACTTTTGTGTAATATCAATTCATTCATTCAATCAATCTTTCATATATTCTAAAAATTACATCTACTTACAGGTAGCAGGGACCACAGCTGAAATTATGTCTTAGAAATCTAGCATTTATTTATTTCTTATAGTGAGAAAACTAGAGGGAGGTTGGTTAGTAGCTTAAGGTTTCATCCTTCTGGCTTTCTATTCCGTTGTCATAATATGCTGGCATTTTGGTCCTGGTCCTCAAGATGGCTGCTACACCTCTAGGAATGGCAGGAAAAGTCAGTGCCAGAGCAGAAAAGCAAAAACATTCCTAGAAATCACTTGACAGGCTTCTGCTTTAGTCTCATTGCCTAAAACTGAGGCCCATGGGCACCCCAACCGCAAAGAGTTCTGAAGAAGCAGGAAGTAGGATTGGGAATGTCTTAAAACAATCTTTATACATTTTCTAGAGCTTGATACACTGATGCTCTCAACAAAATCAAGGAATATGGATAACAATGAACATTAGGCTGTCACCTATGAGTAATTTGCCACAAATTCTACTTATATTATAAACCATTGAAAAAAACCAACTATTTTATCCATTGTATTAAAAAAGTTTTTTGCAAAAATGTTGTTTGGAGTAAGAATACGTGTTTTTACTGGTTGGAACACGCAGAACAACCCCATTAAAACAAGCAGGTTTTAATGGTACCATCTGATTTACTCTTGAAACTACATCACTGCCCTATATATTTTAATTATGATATTACAATATTATTATAACAAAAATAAATTGTATTATTTATATTTATCTTTTAAATTATTTTGATTACTGTTGTAAGAAAGATAAATTTCTCACCACCAAACTTCATACACTTAAATATGTATAACAAATGGTTTAAGTTCAGAATTTGAAATTTATTTGCAAAAGTGGAATTTGCTGTCACTTTTAATCTGTCATTGGTATCTGAAAATTATTTAAAATTTGAGAAATTCACTTCAGTGTGTATAATTTCATTTTCTTTATATGTCTATTTCCAGTTATATATAATGCCTTTAAGAAGTCTTGATACTTTTAGATAATGATTTTCTAAATGTTGAAGAACTACTTTCATATAAAGAGACAAAATGTCTGGTTATTGCTTAAAAGAGTACTGTTAAAATTAATTATCTCTGAATTAGGACTTTTTAAAGGAATAAAATCTCAAATGTGCAATCTAAGGAGAAACTTCTAAAAATAATTAATAGAAGTTATTCAGTATACCAGATAACCATTATGTTTGCTCTTTTATATATTTTTGTGGCTTATATAATACTATTATATGTAGTTCCTGATACAGAATAGTTAATAAATAAATGATTATTGAATTAACACTTTCAAATTTATATATGTACTTTCCTTAACAAAGAATTAAAAATATTAATTTCAATAGTGATATTGAAAGACCACTCAGAAAATAAGAATACTTATGTTTATAACAATATTAAAAATTTTAACATTTACAATACAAATATCTCATTTTTTTGTTTTTCCCCTTTTCCAATTATTGACATAATTTGAGCACTTTGAATGTTATTTATTCATCAAAAATGATAAAATAATAGTGTTACCCTGCAAAGTTGAAATTTGGAGGAGTCTTTAACCTGTCAGAACTCTGTTACCTGAAGTCATTTATAGCCCTTATATGAGTACAATGTAATTTATATTATAAAGAAGATGAGCAAATGCATCAAAATTAAGAGAAAACAGTGTAAAATATTTCACAAAGGTCTTATAATCCCATAGTATCATTAAATACATGTGTTCTCTGGCCCCTAGAATAGACAAGAGTAAACAATTGGCTTCCCCAAAATAAGCCACAGATCATACAGACCAGTTAAGAAATCTACATTGAACTGGCCAATGTCAGAATAGATCCACCAGGTTTAATCTCATTCTCTTTAATGAGGAAAGTCAGTGCAACTGAAGGAACCAATCCTCAATGAACTTAATGGATTCAAACAAGAGGAGGAGCAATCTTGAGAAGGTTATCACTTTGAAAAAAAGAGAGAGAGAGAGTTAATAACTATGATGAAACGGTTGGAATAAATTACATGAAACTCATTTGGCCATAAAAACCCAAAACAAAACAAAACAAAAAACTCTGGATCCAGAAATAAATACTTGCTCTGAAGGAGTCTCCTATTTACCTTTAACAATACAGTTATTTAAAAGTCCCAGGAAGTTAGGACTGAGGGGCAATAAGGAGACAGAAAAGGATAATCATGGATTCTATTTAAAGAAGGATTTCAGAAACTCCTAAGTGCTTCATTCTTATTTATACCTTCCAATAATATAAAGATATAATAAAGTAAAATTCTTTTAAAAAAACAATTCATTTTGCTCTTAAATGTGTTGGTTCCCAAAGTATATAAATGCCATTATGGGATGCCTAAGATTCTTTTGTATAACAAATCTCAATCATGCAGATTTCTGGGGTTAACAAATTAGAGTTGCTTTTGCAACTTTTCCTTTGCCCTATTTAACATCAGCATTTTGTCTACATTGACATTTTCTTTTTAGCTGATCAATTTCTCTAAGTGCAAGAGAAAACTCATTCTTTTCTTGCAGATTTTATTGCTACTTATTCAAAGTGATGCAGCATAGGAAACATTTTTGGTTTACAAAAATATACTTGACCTTGAAGTTTGGAAAGGGATGCTCTGCATTAGTAAATAAACTGATTCATTCTGTCATTGATGATTTGAAGAAGTGATATACATAGAACATCAAGCTGTCATTTCTCCTATATTTTTGGTTGTCCTTTTGTTTTAACTAGGAACATTTTGGAAAACATCTTAAAAAACAGCAATCTTGAGACATTTCCTTATAACTGTCAAAGACAAGCCTATATTCAAGTTTCAGAGAACAATAAAGGATAGCACAGAGCCAGACTAAAAGACAAATCATTGTCATAAGAACATTACATTATTATTATATAAAAGTTGAATATATTTTATAAAACTGGTCTAATTTTATCATTGTTTTCCCTTTAAATTAGTGTTTTATTATATTCAACCAACAATAATAATATCACTTTGTTACTGTTTATCTTCTTTACTTTGAAGAAAAATAATGCTATCAAGACATTAAACTTTACATTTATTGTCAAATACCTTAAGATAATTTGAGGAACAGGCTATTTCAGAAGGCTGAGTTTCTCCACACTTATATTAGTTTCAGAAATGTTGATAGTTTTATTTGCAGTTAATATGACCAGCACTCTGGTTCATTTTTTAAAAAACACAATTGTTGTTTCCCTTAAAAAAAGGCTATAAGACCTTTTGTCTTGAAAATTGTTCTCTATTTATAATTAACTTGACAGGTAGGAAACTAAACATTCTTTTAAAGGAAATAATATTGTGCAATGGTTAAAGTATAAGTTGAAGCTTAGTAAATGGCAATTCTAAAATGCTTTCAAGCTCAAAGCTATAATCTAAACGTGAAATGACATAGTAATAAAATAAAAAGCAATTATAAGGCAGAAATTGAAGAATAGTGAGAAGATTGTAAAGACATATTAAGAAGACCAATTTTGTATCAACTAGCTGCTCTTTTGCCATGAACAGTCTTGGCTATGGCAACATTTACATCAACTTAGTTACAAATGAAATACTGAAAAATTCTGTCAATCAGTGATATTAAAAGTAACATGTAATTAGGAAGTGTAGATTGCAATGAATTGGAAGATTGATCTAATATCATGAAACAAGTTAAGCTTTCACTTTAGATGTCGGTAGTCTCTTTAATTTTTGGTATCAGTAGGGCTTCTGGTAAGTAACTAGAAAAGTAGGAAAGGAAAGGTTATTTGAGTAATAAGAAAGATTCTTCTAACTTAGAACTATGCCCTAAATGATTATTTTAATGCTAGAACGCTCAGAGCCTCTAAATAGTGATTTTTGTAACCAGCATAACGATATCCCCCGAGGATGATCAAAGGGTTACTGCAAAAGGTACTTAGAATTGTAGATATATTCTGTTTCCATTTTTCAATCAAATTGTGCTATAACAACAGGACGAGAAACATTGTGGAGAGATTACGATTAACAGTGATAATTAAACTAGTACAGTTAAGGAGCGAAAATATTTTTTATTTTATTGATTTAACTTTGAGCAGATGTAGAAAAAGACATTTAAAATTTTCCCTAGTACTTTTGTATGGAAATTATAAGCAATTATATATCAAAATATATCAAATTTATACATAATTTTGCAATTTTCTCTTAAAATGGGTTAATTTCATGATAAAAGTATAAAAATACATAGCTGTTTCCTTTTGAGGCTCCAATCCCAAGAGTCTGTTGTGTCTTTGAAAAAGCAGTGCAAGTGGGCTATGTTTGTGCTTTTTGAGAGAGCTCTTATTGAAATAATCAATTTTATTTTATAGATATAGTTCACTAACTATAATAAAACTCTGTTGGTAAATGAAATTTCGCTACTTCAGTTCCTCAAGTTGGTAGTTAATTTCTTCTCCCAATTTATAATGCTTTGCATTCCTTCAACAATTTGAGTTTCTGCTCACAGATATAATCAAATATATATCTTCTACTGTTGGCTAATCTCCTCCAATGTAAGTTACATTGTGAATGAAAAGTCTTAATGGGAAGCAAGGGTACCAATGTTGATAATCAAGCTTTATATTTGCATGATATTTAGGTTGCCAATTAAAGTCTTCAGAGGAGTTATTACTGGGCTGTTTATTTTTAAAATACAGCATTTTTATTACAGAATGCACTTGTTTGGCAGAGTGTGAACTAAAAATCTGCAAAAGCCCAGAAGTAATGTAGAAAAGAAAATCATGATGACTAGAAATAAGATTCAGCAAGAATACAAAGTATGTTCCATTGAAGTATGCGCATGTAATTTATCCACAAAAACTGTATAGATTTTTTTATCAGTAGTCTGTATTGAACAGTTTTTTTTCTGTGCTAGGTACTAGAAATATAAATTCGTGCACAATGGAGGTGCTCCCTGTTCTCAAGAAGCTTAGAGTTTGAAAGAAACAGTCAATAAGAGCAAATGTGCAAAAGTGTAGCCATGTAGTATGATTGATGAAGCATCCAAGGCACAAAATTAAATCTTTAAGCAGGAATGATGGAATCAGGTAATGAAAACTTACTAAGGGAAAATGACATCAAACTTAAGAATATATTTAAAGAATTAGCAAGCAAGTTATCCAGGAGAATGAATGGGTAGGAATTGACTAGGCAGAGGAAATGGCATCTGCAGAAGCCTTAAAGTAAGAGATGACAAAAGACATGCAAGTAATTGAAAGAAGTCTAACAGGATTGGAAAATCAGTTTAGTTATAGGAAGAAGAGAGCAGTAGGTCTGCTGTCCCTCCCCTGGAAATTTGCCTCATCTCCTACATGCCTGCATCACCAGTGTGGCCTCTCTGGTCTTTTTTTCTAGCCCCTAATCTTTGTTCTAAGCACCCAGTTGAGGTCCATAGAAAAGATCTTACAAATGTGCAAATCCCTCCTTGTGTCTGGGGCTCCAGGGAATTCTAGACTGACAATCTAATCCATCTTTGATCTGTACCAAATTGTTCCATTTCTTCTTACGCTCTTGTGCGTTGACTCTCCTCACTGTCATATTTCTCCTTACAGGGTTCTTTCCCCTTGAAATTCCAGTTTCTTAGCTGCCTTATGATCTCAGTTCTCTGACCAATGCAATAAAAAGTTATAATCTTGTTATTTATCCAATTTTTCTCCCTGTTACTGTGGAAGTAGCGTTCTTCACTGCTTTATACATCTTAAGTGGATGGAGAGGACTGAATATATTTTTAAGAATATTAGTGGTATGGGAAATGAAATACAAGGAGAAAAATTTGGAATCCGGGGAGACAAGTTATTTGTGTGAGCTGTGAAGCAGGTAAGAGATTATGGTAGACAAGACAGAGAAATACTATTAAGAGTGGGAAATCTGTGCATGAATTCAAGAGAGATATAGAAGACAAAATGGACAAGTTCAGTCATGAATTAGGAAGCTGGCAGACAGGGAAAAGTCAAGGCTGATTTCCAGGTTTCTGGCTTATGAATGCAGGAGAATTTTGAGCAGATAAATCTTTTCTAGTTTTATCTTCTTTATTTTTATATTTTGTAAGTACTATTGTTATTATTTAAATTAATATATTGGGACCAAAGAAAATCTTACCTTGTCAATTCGATCAAAAACATATATGCTAGTTTTGTCAATGCAAGTTCTTTTTTTTTCTAATTATGTGAATACTTATGCCAGATTCTTGTAGTCACTTCTTTTGTTCAGATAGAAGGATTCAACTTTTTTAGGGATTTCTTCTTATATTTTCTTCATTTCTGCAAAGATGATAAACTTTGATGCATAATCCAACTTGGAAACTCAAGTAAGAGTCTTGGCGTATATCTGGAAACTCAATCTTTCCAAAACTCAGCTTAAAAGCAAGCCACAGTTTCATGTAGACAATTTAGTTTTATTCAAAGCCTAGTACTCACTTTGGCAGCACATATAGTTTTATTCAAAGCCTAGCACACCTGACTTGTAAATAAATTCTTCATAAAAGTTGTTCTTTCATTAAGATTTTCTAATACTTGATTCAAAAGTAGCAAATGTTAATCAGCAGGTCTAATGTCAATTTCCTTTTAAGTTGATTTTAGAATAATTGTCCAAATTTGTGAACTGGGAAGAATCAATAACTAACTCTGTATCTCAAGATCAGAAAGGTGCAGTACCTAAAAATTATCTTCACTTTTGGATTTTTTTCACATGGGCATGCTGACTTTGGTCCCACCCAAAGGATGGCATAGACACCAAGGACTGTCTTGGCAGTGCTAGTGGGTCTTCTGTTCCTAGCCATGCAGTTTGTCCAAAGGAAACTTCAGCCACTTCAGAACATTCCTTTCTCATGCAGACCAGATATTACTGATGCAGCAGTGATTAGAGGAGTCAGATTTATAAAACTGGTCCAGGAAACTTGACACCTAAGTGCTGTTCTTAAGTGGCTGTTTATTTATTCCTATGATATGTTTAAACTCATTCTCTGAAGACAAGACTCAGAAAAAGAATATTTATTAGCTTGGTTGGAAGTTAAGTCTAGTTATTCATCCATCCATTTCTCCAGTTATCCTTTATTATCCCATGTTATCTTGGCTCTGATATGAAGTCTGGAAAATTTATTATTGCCATTCTTTATTCCAGTTCATTCTTGGCTTTTTGAAGGGATGGGACACTGAAAAAAACCTCTATAGAAGTAAGAGGGATCTTCCAGATTATTCTTTAACATCATACTAAATCATAATATGAAACTCTAAAATCCATGATTGTAAAATTCTCAGTTATCAGTGGAAAAAGAAAGGATTTTAGAAAGAAAACCTCAGCTAAAAATTATAAAATTTACTTTTTTAAATTTATTCATGGTGAGGATTTTTTTTAAGAAAAGAACTAAACACTATTTGGTAAGTTAGTATTAGAATAAAAATCAGTACCATTAAAACAAGGATAAGAAGGCATAAATATTTCTTAGAAATTCAGTTTTGTTCTCTGTTTTGTGGTTTACTCCCATAAAATGAGAATCCAACTAATTAAACACTAAATTCAGTATATAGCAGTTCAAAATGTGAAAAAAAAAAAAGGAGAAAAAGCCTAAGGATACAAAAAAAAATGTTTCACTTTTCTTTTACTTTTATGGGATTTTTAATCTCACTCAGCTGTCAATCAGTTTCATTATTTTGGGCACGTTCTTCAAGCAACCTAAATTGTTCCCACAGTGACAGACAAACCAAAGAAACAGTCAAACACTGAAGAGTATGTGATTTCACCAGAGGCCTTAAACAGTAGAGTGGCCCAGAAAATCTCTATTAAGTAAAAAGAGGTAGGAACCTTCAATGACAGCTTTAAACATAGAAGGAAAATGTTCTCTGTATTTTTCCCTCAATATGCCCTATCAAAACCAAAATATCTTAATAATGCAAAATAAATAACAATGACAATGAAAATCTTGCCATGCACCAGATAGGAAGTATATTTTAACATGCAAAAACTTATACTTTGAAATGCAGTGTGGTTCACTGACATTAATGCAAATATATTTGAAAGAAAATGAGATCGATCCTCTAGTTTAAAAAGATAACATGTGGTCAGATTTTATTTAATTTTTTTAAAATTATTAAATTTTTATGTTTAACTGGAGTTTTCTATTTTCTGTTTCTGCTTTTTGACATATGAAGTAGCACATATTTTACAATAAAAAAGGTTTACATTAATGCGAACTTTTAAATTTAAGTTCTTAATTTTTTGAGAATCATACTTTTTCCATATCTTTGAACATACACATTAGCCTCTTTCCCTATTTGTACCAAAAGCCAAATTTACAATAAATTTAAGCCTATTTTTGAGGTTCTGTATTTCTGATACATAATAGTAAAAATAAAATATTTTGTAGGTGAAATTTTTAAATGCCTTAAAGTTTATGAATTCTTGGCCAAAGAACAAAGTTTTAGGCTCTACCACAGCAATCTATTCATTTGAAGTAAAAAAAATTCTATTTCATTGTTAGGTGACATGATTTAGAATTAATATACATGAAGATTAAGAGTTTGTTATAAACAAATTAAAAACGCTATTTAAATTTTTTTCTCATTCAGTTTTCAATTCATTAGAAACAAATTAACCAGTAATTATAAATTACTTCACTTGTGTGTCCATTTATTAATTTTCTCCTAAAGTTTTCCTCCAGTTATCTTCCATAAGTACATGAAGATGAGTAAATAGCAGGTAAACAAATGAATAACACTTCAGAACTCAACAGAAATTACTCTTGTTGAGAAAAATCAGTGCACGAGGAAACTAAACTTACAAAAATGTTAAAATCCATGTCACCTATTAAAATTTTTAAAATGTCGAACACAGAAACAGATTAGCTTTTGCTTCAAATTTAATTTGTTTGGTTTGTGAAGGTGTTAAGAAGCAAACTAACATTCAGAAAATTTTATATATCCTAGCAAATAAAATGTTTTGAAAGCAATGAGGAAATTAATAATATTTTCAGTGTTTGTCATAATAATGAAAATTACTATATACTTTTCTGTGTATTTAGTGTTGACCATGCTTCACTCCCTCTAATTATATTACGACTTTTATAAACATTACATTCTATGATTCTTATTTTAATTTTGGAAACAAGAGGGAAATAACGAATCATTTAAATAATTGTGGTATTTACAAAACTCATTGTAGACAGGATAGCAATACTGATGACTAAGATTAAGAAAAAAAGCTGTATAAAATTTACCACTTATATTCTTAGCATTTTTTTTCCTTATTCATTTATAAGTATATATTTGTATTCAAAAGTTCAGTGCCAAGCGTCACTAACCACCCCCAGGTTTGATGTCTTACTAGGAGGACTCTGCAGACCCTATACATGGTCGTAATGAAGACTTTGATTTATTTTGGTGAAAGGATGGAAAGCAAAATCAGCAAAGGGAAAAGGTGGGTGGGTAAAGTCTGGGGAAACCAGTTGCAAACTTCAGGGGTCTTCTGGTGGAGTCACACAGAACTTGCTTAATTCTTTCAAGAATGAGTTGTGATGGAACATGTGAAATGTGGCCAACTCACCAGTGAGGCAAGTTCATAAGAGACTCTTCGCCTAAGTTGTTACTGGATGTTGATTATGGAGGTGCCCTCTGCCTGATGCATCAGCAAATTCCACATTCCCCAAAGAAAGGCAGGCATTCAGTATAAACCATATCTTTTGTGTAGTTGAGGTACGCTGAACCACTCTTCTCAGTTAATATTCTTGGGACCCCTCCTAAAATCCAAGTTCCCAGATGGTAGCCAAGAGTCAACTTTATAAATAGGCCTTTCAAAGTAGAGCAGTTAGGTCTGCTGTGTTAGCTCTTTCTTCACAGTTTCATATTGTGTTGTTGATTGTTTTCTAGTTAATTTTAAATATATGAACATCTTTTAAAATTTTTTCTTTTATTGACGTATAGTTGCTATACAGTATATGTAAGTTGTAGGTGTACAATGTAGTGATTCATAGTTTTTAAAGGTTACATTCCATTTATAGTTATTAGAAAGTATTGGCTATATTCCCTGTATTATACAGTATATCCTTGTAGCTTATTTTATAATTTGTACCTCTTAATACCCTACTCTTCTATTTTCCTCTTTTGATATCAATAAATATCATTCTCATATATTTAAAAGCTATACTGTTTCCAGTTTTATGCATGCACTGTTATTTATTTAATAAATCCATTGGTAGATTTTAAAATGTGGGTTCATATTTTCACTGAAATAAAATGCAGTGAATATTAAAATTATGTCCTTGGGATAAATTCCCAGAAATGAAATTACAAAGGATTTTGAAGTATACTGTGCTCTCCTCCAGATCTTTAACAATATACATACTCACCAAACAGCAATGTTTGAGTTCAGGAAATTATTGTTTACAATAATTTATTAACTTGATAAGACAAAAGTGAATCATCCTTATTGCCTTATTTAAACTTCTTTGATATTGTTGGTGTTAAACGTTTAAAAATATATCTTTAAGCCATTTGTAATTTGTCTTTTTTAAGTGTGTATTCATTTAACTCAAATTCTTTGCCAGCAACTGTAACAAAATAAAGTCATGATTGAAAAGAAATGAAATTAAAACACCAGTTGCAATTAATAATAATGAAATAAAAGCACCACCATTTTTGTCCAAGTTAGTTTGCATGTATCTAGCCTCATGAATTAATTTACTTAGTATTTCTCACTACTGAAGAGTGATAGGCATGGTACCAGTTTATATTAGTGCAAATGATAGATTTTTCTACAAAACTTGTAGTGAGATGTTTTCAGGGGTTTATTTAAATAAGCAATTAATGCAGATAATCTTACACACTAAAGGACATTCATAGAACCTTTTAAAACTTGGATTCTTAATTTTCTAAGATTTGATTTGTTTTTGAGATCTAGCAGTTGAGTTTTCTAAATGATAATTTTGTTAATTTAAATACTTTTGGTAGAAAATTAAAACCTCTTTCCAGTTACATTATATATCTGAAAATGTAAGATATAATTTAGGTAATAATTGTGAAATTTAGATTTTCCCCCTGAATTAAGCTAGCTTTCTTCAATACTTTATAATTAAAGTTTCTTTTTGATGCTATTAAATATTTGGGTAGCTTTAATCTTTTGGGGAAGGAAATCTATATAGCACAATCTCAAATATTCTTACTGTATTATGTATATAATATATAATCAGTTTTCAAACAAGTTTCTAATTAATACTGATCAATCTCTTTTAATTCTAGTACTAGGATGAAAAATCAATCAAAATTATATGTCAAAGTATATTTTCATCTTGAAAGCAACAGTCAAGTTTGTTTACATTAACTTTTAAATGTTGATTAAACAAATTGAGAGGAAAATAGGCCCAATAAAAAGCACAGGTTGCCCTTTATTCAGAACTTATTAAAAAAAATTAGAGATATTGTCATTATTTACCTGGCAAAGAAGAGAAAGCAAATGACAGACAGAACAAAGGCTATCCAATTGCTACGATTATAATGAAAATCAGTGAAGTTTAATTTATTCTGTATCATTATGAGGACAGGGAGAATTCTGAAGTGGAAGGCAATACATCAGAAGTAGATAGAAGTCGATATTAACTTTTGTTTTAATATACAGAATGTGAGATCGCCACATAGTGATTGAAGGGGAAAAACAATGAAAACCCAAACAAGGTTAAATAGTTAATACTAAAAATCCTTGTACCGCTGTGGAAGGAATTTCTTTTCAGCTAATTGTTTGCATATAATCAAATAGGAAGTCTATTAAAGACTGTTTGCTTGGCATTTAGAATCCACTGTAAATTGATAGTCTGAATGAAGACTTCTATATTTGGAGGAAATTATTCTAAATTAATTCGAGAAAGAGTTCACAGGGTATGGTTTTTGACAGTCATGAAAGAATTCTGGTGCACCTGCTTTGGAACATTTTCCCCTTGTATAAATGTGTCTGCTAATTTGCTTAGTTTGTGGTAAGTAATTTGCATAAATCTATAATGTAGCTGTCAGATTCTTTCTTTCTTGTAGTATTATGATGCTAATAGAGAAGTGAAAAATAAAATTGAAAAAGTCTTTTTAGACCCAACACCACTATACTCGACATTTGTATACTCTTTATGATAAGTATAGCATCAGCTTTTCTGTGGTAATGCTTTAATCATCTTAGCTGCTGGGCATTAGGGCTACACAGTATTTGCACAGGACAATAATATTTAAACTAATGGAAGTTAGAGATGTTTTTCAGTGTGTGAAGCTTTCTCCTTTCATTCCAGTGGGTGGGAGCAGATTGTGGATAAACAAGATGAATTCATACTTGAAAACTTAGAGGCATTCTTTGCCAGTCATTTCCTTAGCCTTTTTCCTCTAAATGTCTCCAACTAAAATGTTGTAGTTAAAGTGAAGCAGTGATATGGAAATATTGACATAAAATAGATTATTGCTTTATCAACTCTTTAAACTATTTATAATTTCCAATCTTGAAAAAAAACTCAATTCATCCCAAAGATATACCTTTGAGAGTCTATTCACTGCTTATCGTTTTGAGAAAGTATTAGTGACCATGAATAGAAATTTGTCTTTCACAAATATAAAATGTTTTCACGTTCAAAGCAATAGTAAGAAGTCATCCTTTCCAAATTTAGGATAAACATAAATCAAACAAAAAACATCAGCCAATAAACTATAAACTTTATTATTATTGTTATTTTATCCTAACTAGGCACCCTTAGGTCAGTAGATTTCAAGTGGTTAGTCATATTAGCCAAACAGTATCCAGAGCACCTAACCAGAAATTGTTTCTTTTGTGCATTCATTTTGTTTAAAATACAGTTTTATCTACAAAAGGACTACAAGCTGTGTCTATAAATATAAGCTGGATTGACGTAAGAAGGCAGCCAAGTTGTTAATGAATTCTATAAAATGCCAGGAAAAATGTGAAGCAGCACAATTCAGAAGCAATTCTTAAGAGAGTATCTGAAAAGCCACCTTCCTTCCCATTGACAAGGAAGATGTTAGCATACTGAAAAAAATAGAAGAAAATTTCAGAGGAGAAAGATAATAGAAGGAAAACTGTAAACAAGAGCAGGTATGCAGTCAGGGGAGGGAGTCCCTGAATGATACGACTCATCAAAAAACACCCTTAATCATAAGATATCATACCGAAGTTGTCAATTCACCCCAACCTAGAAGTGGATTTTAAGGTTCTCTCTTTCTTTTTAACTCTGTACCTGTATCTCTCACACACACTAGCACCCACACAAACATGCACAACTTCCAAAAATAAATCTTTAAAAATCCCAAAGGCTCATAACAAGTGAAAACAACAACATTCAAAGCATCTTCATGTATACCCAGAGGGATGGATAGGATAGCTAGATAGATACCTTAGTAAACATGGCACTATTTTCTTCTAGTCCCTTTAAAGAATTACTTATTTTCAGCTTAAAGACTTCAATATAAGACAAGATATGATAAACCTCCTAGAGGAAATATAGGCAGAAACATTCTCTGACATAAATCTTAGCAATGTTCTCCTAGGGTAGTCTACCCAGGCAATAGAAATAGGAGCAAAAATTAACAAATGGGATCTAATTAAACTCATAAGCTTTTGCAAAGCAAAGGAAACCATAAGCAAAAGAAAACAACAACCTCAGGAATGGGAGAAAATATTTGCAAATGATGTGACTGACAAAGGTTTAACTTCCAGAATATGTTAACAGTTCATAAAACTTAGTAATAAGAAAACAAACAACGCAATCCAGAAATGAGGAGAAGACCTAAATAAGCAATTCTCCAATGAAGACATACAAGTGATCAATAGGCACATGAAAAAAATGCTCAATATTGCTAATTATCAGAGAAATGCAAATCAAAACTACAATCAGGTATCACTTCACACCAGTCAGAATGGCCATCATTCAAAAAGTCCACAAATGATAAATGCTGGAGAGGGTGTGGAGAAAAGGGAACCCTCCTACACTGTTGGTGGGAATGTAGTTTGGTGCAGCCATTGTGGAAAACAGTATGGAGATTCCTCAAAAAACTAAAAATAGACTTACTGTATGATCCAGCAATCCCACTCCTGGGCATATATCTGGAGAGAACTCTAATTTGAAAAGATACATGAACCCCAGTGTTCATAGCAGCACTATTTACAATAGCCAAGACACGGTAACAACCTAAATGTCCATCAACAGATGACTGGATAAAGAAGTTGTGGTATATTTATACAGTGGAATACTATTCAGCCATAAAAATAATAAAATTAAGGCCATTTGCAGCAACATGGAATGACCTAGAGATTGTCATTCTGAGTAAAGTAAGCCAGAAAGAGAAAGAAAAATACCATATGATATCACTCATATGTGGAATCTAAAAAAGGAAAGAAAGAGGATGCTAATGAACTCATCTACAAAACAGAAACAGACTCACAGACGTAATAAACAATCTTATGGTTACCTGGGGAAAGAGGGTGGGAAGGGATAAATTTTGGAGTTTGAGATTTACAAATGTTAGCCACTATATATAAAAATAGATTTAAAATTTTTCTTCTGTATAGCACAGAGAAGTATATTCAATGTCTTGATGCATGACTGGAACATTGTGCTATACACCAGAAATTGACACATTATTTTATTTTTTTTTAATTTTTAAAATTTATAATTACCAGAGAGGTTGATTAAATTAGGGGAAATAATTATTCATTTTCTTTTGAGATATAATTTACCTACAGTGGTATCCGCAGATATTAGGTGCAAAATTCTATGAGTTGGAACAACGTATACATCCTGTAGTCAAGGTACAGAACATTTTCTCCAAACTGGAATTTTACCTTGCATCTCCCTTAGGTCAATCTGCCCCTCAGATAAGCTACCCTTCTGATTGCTCTCAGAATTTTTTGTCAGGGATTAGTGGAGAGAGCTTGTCCTATTAAAAAAAACAAAACAAACAAAAAAAAAACAAGACAATAAGAGAAAGTGACACTGGATCATGGACAGTTCCGATGAGGCTCTCTTGATATCATTATCAGGTGCCAAGGGACAACCTGATGTTGTTTTGGTTGTAATTTGGTTGAGGCCTAGAAACATACCTGACTTCCACTGCACACTCACTGGGACAGACTGCCATGAATAATACTAATGATAGTAATATACTAATAATATTGCCACCATGTAACCCAGCACAATTCTTGGTCCTATACCTGTAATTTAAACAGAATGATACATAAGCAGTAAAAGAAACACAGCACTCACCTGTGGGTCCTAGAAAATGTGGGGTGGGAGCATGGGGAGGAGAGAGAATGAAAATTCACATATTATCAGAATAACCAAAATGGTGCAGTTAAATGAAATGACATTGCTAAAGGCAGCTAATAACAACCTGGACAAAAATTACTAAATCCACATAAAGAGATTTGATTGTAGTATAAAATCACTTTCTGGAATATAAAATTTGATTTTCAAATTAAAAAACAGATAAAATGATGAGGATATTTCCTCTTCAGATTTGAATATGTGGCCTGGAGGAAGCAGCAAGGAGATTGTCTCAAAGCACAGAGCAAAAATACAGTGATAGAAATTGTGAGAGAAAAGCTGGAAGGATTGGAAGATCAAGAAGAAGTAATTTGGAAATAACTTGCTATCAGAAGGAGAAATAGGAATAACTGAGTTTGAGGCAATAATTAAAATATAGTAAAATAAAAATTTAGTGAACAGACTGGAGAAAGCAGATTGAAAACCAATTGCATCAATTTTTTAGGCAAGATTAATTAGAAAAGCAATACAAAAGCATATCCTAAAATAATATTAAACTATAGAAATAAACAGAAATCATATTAGTTTACACAATAAGATAATATAATTTTAAAGGGACAAGAAAGAAATCAAGCTGGTCTTGGAGCTTTCATCTTTATCACATATGAACCATTGAAAAAATAACAATCACATACCAACCAAGATAACATTTCACCTGTTATGACTATACATATATATTTGCAGATACATAAGGATTCAGAGAATATATCATGTAAATATTGAATTCTCAAAAAATTGAGTCTAACTAAGCAAAAAATAAATTAACAACACAGGTTTCAATGTAGGAATAAATAAATGAGTGGAGGAAAAACTTATGAGCCTCTGTGAATTCATACATGCGAAATGTAGAATTTGAAATGAGGACCTTATGCAAAATCATTATAAATTCTCATATTCTAGTTAGGATGAAGTAGTGAAGAAATAGATCATCTTGGTGTTTGACACTACTAGTATCATGTAATAGCTTTCATGTAATAGTAGAGAAGTAAAAGTTGAGTCTCATTAAGAGGAAAGTAAGTTAAGTCAGTTACACACATGTAGGTTGTACAATGCACAAGGCGCCAAACTTCATATTGTAGATGGACATGTATTTTATTACAACTTGTAATTAGCAGGTGTAATTAAACAGATTTTACAGATGTAGTTAAAGTAATTATTCTAACAAAATCCTTATATTATGGTAGTTATACTGATTGGAAGTCTAGTGTTTTGAGGAAACAGAGTAATTTTTCTATTAACAGAAAGGGGTGACATGAGCTAGCAATGACATTCCTGCTGTGGTGCAGCAGGCAACTGAGATATCAGTGGATCTTTACTGAAATTCTTGAAACTTCCTTTTCTCCTGAACACTTTCCCTGATCCTGGATTCTCTTGCCCTTTCCACAGTTTTATAAGTAACTGATTCCTTACATTATATGCACTCTTTGTGAGAATGTCTATAGTCTAAGATACCTTTGACTGGTAACTGACTAATGCAGTAGTGTTGAGAATCTTTGTATGCTTTGTTCCTATGTTTGTTACTATTTTTATTTGCTAACATTGTTACTTCTCATACTGTTTTGTACCTGGCATGATGCTATATGATTTCATTTAATATATAATCACCATTACAGACCTGAGTGATGAACATTATATTCTCTATTTTTAGGAAGAGAAAACATGGATTGGAGAGTTTAAGTAAGTTTCCAAAACCAACTAGTACCTTATAAGCCAGGCTTTAAACCTATATTTTTCTGACTTGAAATCCTTTACCCTTTAAATATGTCTTGTTTCTTCTTATAAAAGTTCATCCACAGAGGATAGAGTTCTTAAACTTCTTTGAGATCATACTCATTTAAAATCATTTTCCCAAGTAATATTGTCCATATAAACTTGTATTACTAGCACTGACTGTTCCAAATTCTTTCAGATAACCTTTAGGTAGCCTAATCACATCATTCATTTTCTTGGCATGTTGGCTGTGGTGAAACTTCTAATAGACAATTAGCACCTCTTTAATGTAACATATTGTGTGTGACTTGAGCTATGGTGACAAGAAGACATGGTAGCAAACTAATTAGCAGAATGAAATTAATTCTCACTCAATAAATATTTAAGAAGAAATGAAATTTAGCTCTGAAAAACTGAAGTGGCTTGATGTTCAGCTAAGTGAAATATTGAATGCGTAATAGTACGTGGGAGAGAGGACTTATTTGAATAGCTAAATTTCTGATGTTTCTTCGATAGTTACAAGTTGAGATGATTTTTAAGGGACATGTGTAGACTTGTTGAAGTTCCCTTAAAGATATATTAAAATCTTTTTTTTTTTTTTTTTTTTTTTTTTTGAGTCTGGAGTCTTTTGGTGGCAAGTAACAAAAACCCATCTCAGAAAAGCTTTAGCAAAGAAAAAAAAGAGGAATACATTGGCTTCTGTATCTGAGGAATCTAGATCTCATTAGCTACCGCTGGACACAAGGATGTGCATGATGATTTTGGGCTTTGTCTCTCCCCGTAGTTTGGTTCTGCTGCCATTTGTGCTGCTGACTTCATTGTTCAGTTTCTCTGTGTGTAACAAGGAAGGTCGCTGATTCCTTAAATGTACCTCTTGCTATTGTTGAGTGTTTGTGTTTCTCCCAAATTCAGATGTTGAATTCACCTAATCCCCAAGGTGATAATAGAAGGTTGGGATCTTTGGGAGATGACTGGGTCATCAGAGAAGAGCCCTCGTAAATGGGTTTAGTGCCCTAATTAAAGCTGTCTGAGAAAGCACTCACCCTTTCCTCCGTGAGAGGACATAATGGAAGGATGTCTTCTAAGAACCAGGAAGTGAGCCTCACCAGGCAGGGAACCTCACCATGTGGTCTCCCCTAAATCTGACTTCCAGACCCCAGAAATGTGAGAAATAAATTTCTGCTGTTTTTAAGCCATCTTCTCTGTAGTATTTCATTATAGTAGCCTGAATAGAATAAGGTATCCCTCTGTTTCATCTGTCACAATGCCCCAACTTACCTTAGCAACCACAGTGAAAAAAACCACTTTTCTTTCCACATGCCACTCCTGAGTAGAACACTGCATAATTGCACATGATTTTCAACAAATGCATTTATTTAACAAATATTTATATATCACCTACTATATTCTAAGCACTCCTCTAAGTGTTAGAAACATTAACTCATTAATCTTTGTAAACACTCGAAGAGGAATGTACTATTATTATCTCTCTTTTACCCAGGAGGGAGTTGAGACACAGACAGGTTGAATATTTAACAAGTGACAGAGCCAGGATCAGAGCACAGCAGTCTCATTCCAACAAAAACGTTGTATTGATTCTCCATGTGGAGCAAAAAATGTTGCCAAGGTGAAAAATGCTCCTCAAGTTAGGTTACCATTGGATAAAGCTTACATCTGGGAGGGGGGAAGGGTGACTTCTGGGATTAGAGAAAAATGGGGAGGAAAAGCTTCCCAAAGGAATAGAGATGCTGGTCTGGAAAGAAAAAAAGCAAAACAAAACCAACAAGTCAACATATGTCCACTAAAACAAAAGAGTGACTTTTTTTCTAGGAAAAAATACATAGAGAGAGAATTATTATCGTTTGAGAATCATACAGAATTTTATCATATATAATACAGAGGCTAAGTATTGAATGTTTATAGTCAAAATATAGTAAAATATATATATTGGTAAGGTTCGTAGATTGTAATGGAAGATAAGCTGAGTGAATCTATGCTCAAGTAATGATAATTTAAATATAATTGTGATGTCAGATTAATGGAAAACTTATTCCTTAGAAGAGACTATTCTATTTCTTAGTGATGTTCTTTCCTCCATTTAAGCACATATCTCACAATCTTTGACTTTCTTCCTGAGCCAATAGTAGAAGAAAACTTTTAGTGATATGACATCAGACAACTTACTCCATTCTGATGCTGTCTTCCCACCTCATTCTAAATGAGGTGCTTTATTACTGCAATTTGGTGAATATTCTCAAATTATAAAAATTGAGCTGCCATTGTAGAGTCCATGTGCATTTAAGACATTTCTGTAATTCAGCGTCTCCTCCTGAACTCTTTCTAGGATGTTTTCATCCTTTGCCCTATTTCATCAGCTCTTGTACCCCTTTTCAGTGATAAAAATGAATGGCCCATCCTCCTGTCACTTCCTTGGGTGAAGGCATCAGTGATATGTGTGCTCCAGGTCATGTCACTACACTGACTCTGCACAATCCCTGTGCATAGCTCAGGTGAGCAGGTTCTCAAGGAATGCTCCTGGCCCCTTCCCTTCACCTGCCTCTCCTGTCCCTGCCACACTTGGGGTCTTAATGTTGGGTAAAGTAAGTGAAGGCTATGTTTCATCCCTTTGCAAACTTCTGCTGGAGAATATATACTAAAGATCATAACAATCACTTTTCTATCCTCAAAATCCTAAATATTTAGTCAAATTGTTTGTTGTATGGCTTCATTTTGAAGAAATATTCTTTTGTTGTTGTTTCAAGGATTCATAAAACTTAAGTCACAAATTATTTCCTTCCTGGGCTATTTAAGAAGCTCTCTTAAGGCAATGGGAAGTGAAAGTCAAATTAAAATGCAAATAAAGTATGAATATTATTTTGCAAGTAAAAGAATTCAAATTAGTCTTATAAAATTATAGAAGTTAGCTGTGTTTTAAAACTAGATTGTCTGAGTTAATATCCTGGATCTCCCATTTACCAGTGAGACTCTCAGTCTCCTCATCTGCAAAGCAGGGATAATAATACCTGTATGCTCATATCCAAGGATTAAATGAAGCTTTAGATACCAATCACATAGCAAATAATAGTAACATAGTAGTTAATAGCAAATAGCAATGATTTTTATTTTTTTTGCAATTGTGGCTTAAAAAATAACCAAGACATGGAAACAAACTAAATGTCCATCAACAGATGACTAGATAAAGAAGCTGTGGCGTATTTATACAATGGGATACTACTCAGCCATAAAAAAGAATAAAATAATACCATTTGCAGCAGCATGGATGGACCTGGAGATCATCATTCTAAGTGAAGTAAGCCAGAAAGAAAGAAAAATCCCATATGATATCACTCATAATGTGGAATCAAGAAAAAAAAGAAAAAGTAAGAAGACACTAATGAACTTAATTATAAAACAGAAACAGAGTCACAGACATAGTAAACAAATTTATAGTTACCAGAGGGGTAAGGGGGTGGGAAGGGATAAATTGGGAGTTTGAGATTTGGAAATATTAACTACTATATATATATATATACTATATATATATATATTTGATAAAAAATTTTTCTGTATAGCACAGGGAACTATATTTAATATCTTGTAGTAATCTATAAGGAAAAAGAACATGAAAACAAATATATGTGTGTATATGTATGACTGAAACATTATGCTCTACACCAGAAATTGACACATTTTAGCTGACTATACTTCAATTAAAAAAAAAAAAACTTTCAAAGGAAAAAAATCCTCTTTCGCACTAGGGGGAAAACCTAGTTTTCGCACTAGAAAAGAAAACCTCATTGACAGGTACTTTTTCTTCTTCTTCAGTGTATATTCCCATCATACACACCTCCAGCCTTTTCATATATGCTTTCATTTTGACAAACTAGACTACTGAGAGTTCTCTAAACACATTAGATTGACATTCAGTTACCTTACATTGATTCAGTTATACTATCACCTATGTCTGAAAGGCCCATTCTCCACCTTTCTTCTCTCTTAAAGCCCTCCACATCCCCAGTGGTGCAGACCAAATTGTCTTTTTCACAGAGTCTTCACAACTCCCTCTGGTTTCATGGCCCCTCTCCATACTACCATTGTATTTTGCTTATAATGATATTGCATTAATCAGAGTTCTCCAGAGAAACAGAATCCAAGAGAAGATTCTGTGCTTTGTGCTTTGTGTGTGTGTGTGTGTGTGTGTGTGTGTGTGTGTGTGTGTGTATACTTTTTAAAACTAGCTCATGTAATTTTGGAGGAAGTGTCATGATCTGCCATCTGCAAGCTAGAGACCTGGGAAACCAGTGCTGTCGTTCAATCTGAGTCTAAGGGCCTAAGGACCATGGTTGCTAATGTAAATCCTAGCCTGAGCACAGGAGACAACCAACAGCTCAGTCATTCAGGCAGAAAAGGCACCTGTTATTTTACTCAGACCCCCAGTGGATTGAATGGTGCCCACCCACTTGGGAAGGGCCATATGCTTTACTAAGTTCACCAATTCAAATACTAATCTTATCCAGAAACACTATCTCAGACACATCCAGAATTATGTTTAGCCAAATATCTAGGCACCCTATGAGTCAATTAACTTGGCACATAAAATTCGCCATCACAAGTATCATAGCAGAATTTAATATGTGAATACTATAATTCTCCTTAACCAAGTGTATTTCACTAAGAACTTGGAATAGGAAAAAAATCTCTTTGTTCTTTTTTAAAAGGCTAGCCAGAAGATAGAAATGCTCATTATTTGAAATTGATAAAGTGTCCAATATAAGGTCCAGTCCTCCATCATCTGTAACAAAATTGGAAACCAAATCAAAAATGCTCTGTAGGGACTCGCTGATGTATCTAACTTGGATAATATTGCTGTACATGAAGTAAACGGAGAAGGGATATTATCAAGTATTTACTCAGATGATAAAACTAAATATATAAAATATATCTAAGAAGAAATTAGATTTATGAATGAGCACCAATAATAGTCTGTCAGAGGAAAGAAAATTAACCATTTCCCTCTACAAAGTGTCCCAAAGCATCATTATTTAAAGTAAAGACACTTGAGTGGAACAGGGTGAGACTGGATTGAGTTTTTCAGATACTTCTTTCTAGCTGTAGAAGTTTTCATTCGAGTGAAATGTTTTACAAATTGGTGAACAAAGTGGATAAATCAGAGCTTCCTGACACTTGGATTCTCTCATCTTCTGGTCTTTAGTGGTAACTTTCAGAAACACTTTCTGTATAACTATCTTATATAGCACCCTTCTTTAAGTTTCTAAGCCCTTTTTAAACCAAAAAGATGAAAGATCTGTCACATCAGATTGATTCAAAGTGGAGAACTCACAGAAGAGGAGCCCGTTTGGGGACTGTACTGAGCACACCTGTTTTTCCATCGGTTTTGTCTCACAGTCACACAGTGTCCTTGGCAATGAGAACCAAAGACACAGAGGCTAGAGTAAGAATTTTAACTAAAAGACCACAGCACAGTGATGTCAAACATTTGCAAAATGAAAACACTTAGTAAGCTAGTTCAAGAAGGAAAGAATGAAGTCAATGCACATAGACACAGATTGAGGTGACAGACACCATGTGGACCTCTCCCTAATGGAGGGCAGGGATGCCTTCACTTCCCAAAGACGTTCCCGTTCTTTCAGTTCAGTTTGCAGCAGATCTGGCATATCCATACTTGGCGCTGTCTTCAGTATCTGCTTTCACACAAGCTTACTTTTCATTTCACCAAAGTTTAGTGGGGTTTTGTTTCTTGCATTCAGAAAATTCTGTAGTGAAATAATTTTTTTGATCTGAGTATTATTGCCAGTAGTGGGATATAGAAAATTTGCGAGACTGGTTAAGGTGTCATGACTGAGAAGAGGCATTCAGAGTCCTTCACCCAGCAAGAGAGCTATCAGTTTGTGTATTTGTGACAGAAAAACAGCACAAACTTTTAGAGTCTAGAGCATATAGCTGCTTAGGGAGAAGAATTGAAGGGTTTAGAAAAATGTCAGGTTAATGACATTTTCTGTTATTTATTGGTTACTCCGCATAGCACTAAGAACATTGAGGACCCAGATATACTTCTGTTTGGGGGTTCCTGGCTGGAGCCAGATGATGAAAAATGAAAATAATTATATTCAATTGCTGTATCAAGCCATTTCTGCTGGTTGCTGGCACTCTGAGACCATTGGGGTTTAGGTACAAAATTCAGCTTGTCAGTTGAAGCTAATATCCCAGATGTGTTGTGTTTTGAATTAAATCAGTGCTTTCACTGAAAAAAAAAAAAGCAGTAAAAGAAAAAGCGTCTTGGCAAGTGCAGTTGAGTGAATGAGCAGGATTTCCCGTGTTGTTGGGAATTTCTTCTCGGGAAGTCCCTGGAGGACCAGTGTGTGGGGGAAGCCAGGCTGCAAATCCACAGACTCCATCATTTCCAGTCAACTGAGGCTTTTAATAAATTTTGGTTAGGTGGATGCTCTGATATAGGCAGTGGTAGGAAATACATATCTGGATTTGACTTTTAATGCATATAAATCTCAAGAATGAAAATATAAGCAAATTTTATGAGATTCTTAACACTGGAAAATCTTAAACAGTGACATGTGTCTTATACAAGATGGTAGAGAAGTGAGTGCCAGACTCTTGATAATGCCAGGCACCGAGTTGAAAGACCTGGGATGGTGACACCTATGCTGCAGCTTTAGGACCTTGCAAGGGGCATACTATTTTCTTTCTCAAAGCTGATTCTTAGGGACAATTGAAGGATTCAGCTGTCCTGTCTCAGCTGACTAAAGAGGGGCTCATCTGGAGACTATGCTAAACTCATCAGATTATCCACCATGGAAATAATTATACTCAAATACTGTGACCAATTAACAGTAAGTTTCCAAAATAACTTGTAGGTTTGGGGCTGGAATGTTGCTGAAATGCATGCAAGCTGACCGTGCAGAGATGCTCCTGTATGATGAGGAGAGTAGAGCAGATTTACTGAGAAAATCAGAGCAGGGGAACCAAGAACCTCCTTCTTGACCAGCATAATCATTGGTCTGTGCAGTACTCCTTTCCAGTTCTCAGGAAACCTGCCTGTACTGTGGATTCTGTGATATCTCCAACCCTGCCCTAGAACCTCCTTTTCAATTATGCTCGGTCAAAAGGAATTCTATTCCTTCTATTTAAAAGAGACCTGGATGGAAGTGTTGGAGGATTCATAATTCCTTTTTTTTCTTTCTTTAAAACTGAAGTATAGTTGGCATACATTATATTAGTTTTTAGTGTATAACATAAGGATTTGTTATTTGTATATATTGTGAATTGATAACCACAAAAAGTCTAGTTAATATTTATCACTATATATAGTTACTGACCTTTTTCTTCCCTTATGATGAGAGCTTTTAAGATTTACTCTCTTAGCAATTTTCAAATAGGCAAACCAGTATTATTAACTACAGTTGCTATACTGTATGTTCCATCCCCATGACTTATTTATTTTGTAACTGGAAGCTTGTGCCTTTTGACTCCCTTCACCAATTTTGCTTACTCCCTACCCACCCCCACCTCTGGCAACCACCAGTCTGTTCTGTGTATCTATAAGCTCTTTTTTGTTTTGTTCTGTTTTAGATTCCACATATATGTGATACCTTATAGTATTTGTCTTTCTCTGTCTGACTTATTTCACTTTGCGCAATGCCCTCAGTGTCCATCCATGTTGTTGCAAATGGCAAAATTCCATTCTTTTTGTGGCTGAGTAGTATACCATTGTATGTATATGCCACGTCCTCTGCCCATTCATTTGTTGATGGACATTTAGGTTGTTTCCATAGCTTGGCTTTTGTAAATAACGCTGCAGTGAACATGGGGGTGTGTATACCTTTTTGAGTTAGTGTTTTCATTTTCTTCAGATGAATATCCAGAAGTGGATTGCTGGATCTTATAGTAGTTTTACTTTTAACTTTTTGAGGAACTTCCAAACTGTTTTCCATAGTATCTGCACCAATTTACATTCCCACTGAGAGTGCACAACTTCCCTTTTCTTCACATTCTTGGCAACACTTATTATTTCTTGTCTTTTTGATAATAACTGTTCTGACAGGTGTGAGGAAGTATCTCATTGTAATTTTGATTCACATTTCTCTGATGATTAGTGATGTAGAGCATCTTTTCGTGAACATTTTGGCCATCTGTCTTCTTTACAAAAATGTTTATTAAGAACCTCTGCCCATTTTCTAATGGGATTTTTTGTTTTGCTATGAAGTTGTTTGAGTTTTATACATATTTTGGATATTAACCTCTTGTCAGACCTATGATTTGCAAATATTTTCTCTTATTCAGTAGATTTCCTTTCCATTTTGTTGATTGTTTCCTTTGTGTGCAGGGCTTTGTAGTTTGAGTTAGTCCCACTTGTTTATTTTTGCTTTCGTTGCCTTTGCTTTTAGTGTCAAATCCAAGAAATCACTGCCGAGATCAATGTCAAGGATCTTACTGCCTATATTTTCTTCTAGGAGTTTTATGGTTTCAGGCATAATTACTTTTTGTATTACCTTATTTCAGACTACTGGTCATTCCACTGTTAATTACTGCTGTCTCTCCTCTTTAAAATCTTTTCATTTTAAGAACTTTTTAGAACCAAACCAAATGCAGTAGTTCATAGAATACAGACCTACAAATGACTGAAGGACTTCCACTGCCCTGCTCCAGGGCTTTTGTGTATGAAACCCTAAATTACTTCAGTGCCTTTGGATCACTATATCCTATTTCAAGTGCATTTTGACATTTCAGATATTTCCTTAGTTCTCCCTGACCTTTCAAAAACAAGTGGTCATTGATTTTTTTTTCATTAGTTATGTTCCCCAAGCCCTTGTGACACTCAGCGCCTGATCCAAAGATCCTATATTCAAATATAACAGCTGACAAGCTGCAAGGGCAGGTCTTGACCAACCAACCTTCTTTCATTTCCTGCCACGAAGCAGTAAACATTATCCTGCCACCGCGCTGAGATGCTTCTTGTATCACTTACTGAGGATGCACAATTTGAAGTTGCCACCATGGTGAAGAGTAGAAATGTAGTCTGGTGACTGGGGACGATTCACTAATAATAGCTTAAGAGAGGGTAATGGCAGGTATGCATGTGGTGTAATAAGTACTTATTATGTGCTGCTTGTAACTAAAAGCATTTAAAAGTAATTAATGTGAAGATCATCTTTGAGAAAGCAATCAAAGCAATAAATAGCAGCTTAGGCATAACAAAGCAGCATCTTAGATCTGATAAGCCTATTTTTAAGATGGTAATTTAATATTTATTTAATGTATTAAAATGATATTTCTTACCTACAGTCCTAGGGGAGTGATATTACTTTGTATTGTGTGTAGAGTTCAGGGCTTCCAGGATTTTATATGCATTTTAAATTATAAATCATTTCTTATCAGGTCACCTTTTAAGAGATTTTCAAACCTTTGACGAACACAATAGTGGCTGGAAGGAACAGAGCAAGAAATGTTTTGTTCTAAACTCATCCTGGCAGTGTTTCAGGGAAAGGTTTACAGTTGATCTATTTCCTGATCAAAACATTTGTTCTCATGAAATAATAAAAATATTCTACTTGCAAACCAGGTCTGCTTGTGGTGAGTTGTTTACCTGGGTTAGCCAATTCCGCTTATTGCTACACCCAGGAAGATGCAGAAGGGAAAAGAGAGCAAACAGGTTTTAAAAATGACTCAATCAGTTTTAAATGACTCAGTCAGTCAGGACAAGGAAACTCCGAACGGTTCATCAGTGGCATTTCTTACCTGAATTTGGCAGGTCCTAAACATTTTAAACCATTTCATATATATGCATGTGATTCCAGAGAATATCTTTTGTTAGATGTCTCTTGTCCTCTCAGTTTATTTTTTTTAGTTTTTTGTGTATATATATATGTATTTTTTATTGACATATAGTCAGTTTACAATGTTGTATCAATTTTTATTGTATAGCACAATGCTTCAGTCACACATGAACATACATATATTCATTTTCATATTCTTTTTCACCATAAGTTACTGTAAGATATCGAATATAGTTCCCTGCACTATACAGCATGAACTTGTTTATCTATTTTATATATATCAGTATCTGCAAATCTCTAACCCCCAATTTATCCCCTCCCACCCTGCTTCCCCGCCAGTAACCACAAGTTTGTTCTCTATGTCTGAGAGTCTGTTTCTGTTTTGCAAATAAGTTTGTCTTTTTTTTTTTTTTTAAGATTCCACATGTAAGTGATGTCATATGGTATTTTTCTTCCTGGCTTATTTCACTTGGAATGACAATCTCCAGGTTTATTTATATTTTATTTATATTTTATTTTCTTTTGCATCGCGAAAATGTTTCCAATTTGATTTGAAAGTCGCCGACCAAGAGTTTTTGGTTTGTATGTTTGTGTGTCTTTCCAAAAATGGTTAACATAGAAAATGTGTTATGGAGAGAAAGCAAGGAATTGTGGTGACAGTGGGATCAGTGGAGGGCTAGCTTAATTGTGTGGATATGTTAACAAGCCTTTGTTCCATTGTGTAGCTGCTAATCAAACTCTCAAAAGCTAAAAAACTATTTAACAAGACAATATGTTATATGATGTTTCCATATTTGTCTTGTGTAGAAAATGTACAATAATACTATCAAAAGGTATATGCAAATATGAAGAAAGTACTTTTGGATCCTTCAGAAATGTTTACATATAGAATAAAATATTTCTTTTACCTTTGAGTATGGAGCAAACTGTTAAAAATGACTTATTTTATGTCTGTATTACTAACTTATTATATATAACTTGAGGCCATAATGTGTTTGAGCCATAATTCTTAAAATGAAGTCTTTATTTAAGAAATGGCATATAATGTACAAAATATCACAGAACTCTTGCCAAACTAATATGTTTTAGTATATATTAATGTATTTGAATACATTAAAATAAAAGTTGGCAATACAATATCTTTCTTTAATTGAATGTTTATAGCTGTAGTTAACAAAGGAGTAATTGTTAACTTGCAAGTATTGTGTGGGATATTTAAGTTTGTTAATGCACATATTTTAATAACTATGCTAGGAAAATATCCCTGCAGAAATTTCCATCTGAACTAAATATTATTGGCATATGAATAGTTAATGATGTAATTAATTGCATGAGATACATTTCAAGGAGATTTTAAAATGTATATTGAAATATGCAAAATTCTGCGATATCTTGTATGTGTATGTTTCAGAATTTAAAGATTCAAAATGGAAGCAATAGCACCATATAAACATCACTGGTTTTCCGAAGAAACTTGAGTCCATATATTGTCTATTCAGTGGAAATTCTATCTCAAACAAGTTACTTAAGTTGCTGTATTTTTCTTAGGCTTAAGTCTATCAGTTGTAAAAAAAAAAAAAACTTGCCTCAAAGAATTGTTAGGATAAGATAGGCTATTTTATAAGAGAAGCTTATAAGATGCTTAAAACTTAGTACCTAATGTATATATATTTGTATAAAATAATCAATAATAATATTATAGATTTCAAACAATTTATTAAACATCTCTATTTTCAAGGGTTCAAATATTTTCTGCAGTAATATGTTTTAATTTTGAGCAGCAGGAAAAACTTAGTAGAAATGAAGTAGCAGTACATACACATCATAACATATATTTGAAACTTCCTGAAACGTTTCATCATCATTACCTGAAGAGTTCATGTTTTATGTAGCTAGTTGAACTTGTAATTTTTTTTCTGAATTTTTATTTCCATATTTTATTCTTTGAAGATTCTGGATAAATCCATCAGAAAATTTGTTTTAATATTTATTATGCAGCTCAAGATTTACTATAAAAGTCTCATGATGTATATATTTAGTATTAAACAATCAATTAACGCTTAAAATATGGTATAATTCAGACAGCATATTATAAGTAATTGCCATACTCTAGATGTAATTAAGTATTATTTATAATATTTATTGATAATGTTGGGGAGAAAGAAATTCTCCTCTAAGTCCTTCTGGCTGGTCTGAGAATTAAATTGACATGAACAGATTAACAGGAGAAAGTCAAACACAAGTTTAATAACATGTATACGTGGGAGAGATCCAGGAAAGCTGAGTAACTCACCAAGATGGCTGAAACCCTCACCTTAAATACTATCTTTAGCTAAAGACAAAAGTGGATGTTGGGGATAGTGATTTGAGACTTCAGAGGGGTGGAAGGCAATTAACATGGAGGTAGAAAAGCAAACGTTTGGTAAACAAATGTTTGCTGGTCCCTGAAGAGATAAGGGGACACAGAGTGGCCTCTGATCTCTAGGCCTTGCCTGGAGTTTCCCCTACCACACCTAAGCTTTGTTCTGTGCAGATGTCTCTGGTGATAGCTCTATTCTGAGAACAGGTTCTTTATCTAAATTTTAGGGCAGCTAAGGGGAAGGTGAAAAGACAGAATTTCTGAGTCTTCTGTGTCTTAAAGATAAGCAGCCTAAATTAATTCTTATACTAAAGAGAAATATTTTGGGGTAGCAAATTTTGCTCCCCTACAAAACCATTGTTGCATTTTATTTGATAGTTGACATCTTGACTTAATACTTATAACATTAGCATGATGATATGCAAAAGCTATGTGCCACAACCTCATAAAACCGAATTCCTGGGCAATTGAAACCAACAGGGATGGCTTGAGCAACATTTCAAAATTGTTTTTTTTTCCTCTGAGTAGTTTTCATTTAATCACCATAATACTCTGGGTTCTAGCTTCGGCCTTTGAAGTCTTTTGAGGGAACACGGCTAACAAGACATATGTCCTTTTATACTGTGTTCATTTGTTAATGTCATGGGATTTTCTTCACAATGACCACAGTGAGTATATTCAAGGAAATTAAATGCAGCTTGAGGAAAAACAAAGGAAAAAACAGGCTGGTAATGGAAATAAAATATTGCCCAAGAGGAGCTTTTGGCAAAAGAGACTTACCACTTTTGTCGAACATCATTAAGGTAGTTATTGGGAGATTTGTCCATGGAGAATATATTGTATGTTGATGTTTAAGGCCCATAATGAAGTTGTCTGCCTGGGGGAACACCTCCCACGGTCTCCTTCCAGCTACACCCCTAGGTATACTGATCTTTCACCAGCAAGATGAGTTTAGCTTTTCTCTCACAGGCCCCATAATTTAGCCTGTGTTGCTGCCTCCATATGACTGACAATCTGTTCTATTCTGTGGAGTCTAGTTTCTGTCTCTAAAAGAGATTGAAGAAGGGTCTCAAGTTCCAGTTCTCCTTAATGCACTTTCTTACAGCACTGAGTCACCCCACTTCCTCTCCCCTTGTGTGTATTATTTCTTTGGGCTTACAATGCTGATTGGGAGGGGGAGTTCTAAAGGTTCCCACTGGCTTGTTTATTTCAACTTTGCTCTCGGGAACTTTGGAAATTACCCAAAGCTGGGTTGTCAAATCCATTGAGTCCTTTGAGAGAGAGAGCGACTCAGGCCATTGGCCCCATTTATCACCTGATTCCCATAAGCCTCAGCTTCAACCAATTGTCCCAATTGTTTCTGGGTCCCCAGTTTAAATCAACACTGTGCCAATCTATCAAGCTCTGAATGATGTGTGCCTTTTCCTTTTTTCAGTTTCTATCTAGTTTTCCTGAAAAATAGCCGAAGTATTTCCACCAGGGGAGCGTTAAGGAAGGTTTATAGGCCATTCTTCACGTGGTATCTCAGGGTCCTTCTTTAAGTGAACCTGGCCTCTTTCATTCAAAGTGTTCTGGATCTGTGATCTAGCTCTGGAATGGAAACTTGGTGAGAAGATGAGACCCTCCATTGTGGTGACGAAATCAGACCTCTGCTCACAAGCCCTAGTGTTTCTCTGTGATTATGTATTGACAAACTATTTAGAATGAGGACCTCTAATTTATTTCTAGTGATCAGTTAACCACAGCCAAAGATGTCTGTGGCTCAAGATATTCTGACTACTGCTCTGGATCTGCTGCCCACTATAGTAACTCTGACCACCATGCCTCGGGAGTTAAGGTGCTGCCATGCGGCCTCTGTCAGCCCAGAAACTCACATTTCAATGACATCTCCCACCTTGATCTCTGACCTGCAGAGAACAACTATGACATTTTCTAAGAATGTAGAACTCCCCCCTCATTTATGCATTTCTTAAATTTGGGAGATATTGGGGGATTGGTAGGTTGGTTGCACATAATTCAATTATGTACTCCAATATTTGTATCTTCTTATGCATTTGGATCTTTCCTCTGTATTATAATCAGGAAGTTCTGGCATATCAAGCTCATTTAATGTAAATCACTTTTGAGTTCAGGTTCTAGTCAACCAACCAATAATTGTTAAAGCCACTCTTAGCAGCTGAAGCAGACACACTGAATCAAAGGCCTTTGGGAAGTTAATCATACTGATAAATGCAGACATTTCATATAGGGAATTAATTGATTGGTAAAGCAGAGTGCAAGACAGGGAGGGTAGTGTTATTCAGAGCTCACAATGTATTTGCCACTGAGGCTCCTGGAGCTATCTTGCTGCCACTGCTGCTGTTGGAAAGAAAATTGAAAGATCCTACTCTTTCGTAAAGAAGGTCAAAGTAAGAAGAAAGTGAAATTTCCAGAACCAGTGGGAATTATGCAACGGAGAAAAAAAGAAGAAGTGAATGGTATCTGAAGTTTCTAAATTTCTGGAAACTTTAAAAATTCCTTGACTGCTATGTTTGTGGGCAGGGAGCCAGGAGCCCACAGCCCCACTGACAGGGCTGTATTTGCTGCTGATGCTTCTGGGACCTTCAAGTCCTCCGAGACAGCCCCAGTGACCTACTGCCACCATTGTCTAGGGCATCTCTGCTATCTTAGGCTCACAGGCATCTCTCATAGCATCTCACAGTTGCCCACTGCTGCCACTACAGGAATCAGAAGTGGGAAAATAACATCTCCTTTTCTTCTACCCTCTATTCTCCAACTACTGCCTCTTATCAGCGGAACTCCATTGAAACCTTGGAAGCAAGTGCATATGAGAAATTCAGCTGGAAGACGTCTGGGACCCAGCTGTATGGAGGAGAGTATTGGAAGAATGAGTGTATGGGTTGACACCTCTCCCTAGCCCAGTCCTTTTCCTTTTTAGAGTTTACTATAAAGCTTTTTGGGCAAGCTGCCAGAGGTGACAAACATAGCAGTCAAGGAATTTTTAAAGTTTCCAGAAATTTAGAAACTTCAGATACCATTCACTTCTTCTTTTTTTCTCCGTTGCATAATTCCCACTGGTTCTGGAAATTTCACTTTCTTCTTACTTTGACCTTCTTTACGAAAGAGTAGGATCTTTCAATTTTCTTTCTGGTGTATAGCATACTGATTCATTTATACATATATATCTATATATTTTTTTCATTATAGATTACTACAAGCTATTGAATATAGTTCCCTGTGCTACACAGTAGGATCTTGTTGTTTATCTATTTTGTATATAGTAATTTGTATCTGCTAATCCCAAATTCCAAAATTATCCCTCCTTGGACCATTAGTTCTTATCCATTAAGTAAGGAGTCTGTTCAGGAGCTGGATAGTACCTGAAGTCTCTTCTGTTCTCAGGTTTGCCTTTCTACCCTTCCAGAATTTGCTCAGCATAAAAATATCCTTTTTTTTTTCTTAAAAAAAAATTACTGTACCAAAATACTCATAAGATTTACCATTTTTACCATTTTAAGTGATACATTCAGTGCCAGTAACTACCATCCTTCCCATTTCCAAAACTTCTTCTTCATCCCAAGTAGAAACTCTATACTCATTAAACAATAATTCCTCTTTCCTTCCCCTCCCAGCCGTGGTAACCTCCATTATACTTTCTGTCTTGATAAATTGGGTTCTCAGGATAGGCAAAGTCACAGAAAATATTTTTTAATTGAGCTTTTCTTTAACATTTTGAAACTTACAATTTCAATATCATTTTGCTTCATAAGCACATATACATGTAATATCAGGACAATTAAAACGTGATTACTAATGATCAAAGGGATTGTTAAAAAGGTTACTTTTTTAGTAGTGCACTTAAATCTAAATATTGTAACTTAGTTCTAAAAATACTTTGTCATCTCAAATAATTGCATACACAAAGGATAAGTATGGTCCTAATATATGTTTACACAATGTTCTAAATATTTCTAGAGATGCATTGTCTTTTTATGTCTAGTGTAATGATAATTTATTAAAACAATGTTTTTGAGAGAGTCCCTTTAGAATTGAAAGGATTCTAATCAAAGTCTAGAAAAATAAGATATTGCAATAAAACCAAAATGAAGGCTTGATAGAAATTCTTTTATAAAAGTATAATTCTTCAGTGGTCTGACTTGTGCCTTTGTCAGACAGGGAATAAATATAGCATACAAAAAGCATAATGTTGGTGGTTTACAGCTTAAGCATCAAAAACATCTAAAGTAAACCCAAGCTCATGCTTTATACTCAGAAAATGAAAATGTCTTGACATTGTCTGACATTGATCATTCTAAGTAGGTTCTTAAATTCTTTTAAAGATTTATTCACATAAGATTTTAAATCCACTCATTATTGATGTAATTATCTTCTGAATATGCTCTGAAAATTAATTTAACCTGGCAATATTTCATTTAAATATTTTATGCACACTAATCCTAAAACATATATATTTTTTCAGATTTAATTTTATGTGTTGGTTGTATATGACTAAACTTCACCATTTTAGTATCCTTTTGTCCCTGAATGCTTAGGAGTAATTGCTATTTATTCCCATTTGAGGTATTGTGGACTTGTGTGTGTTTGTGTGTGTGTGTGTGTGTGTACAGGGGTTTTGGGAAATGAGCACAGTTTGAATGTTTACTTTCCTTCTTACAATTTTCCTACAATTTAAGTGAAGAAAGAAAGAATTAAATGCCAAACTGATAATAATCATAATATATTCCAAAGTGTTTAGTAAACAGTATACCAATGTGAATAAAATTAATATGAATTGTCTTCCTGTGTTCTGTAAGCTAAACTCATAAGAATAACATAGATACCACTAACTTTCTTAGTTTTTTTTTTCAAAAAACAAAAAAATCTCTTGTCCTCCATGTCATATTCTTTATCAATTCCCTCTGTTAAGAACAGATCAGTATTTATTTATTCATTCCTTTATCCAACAGATATTTCATGGACATTCCTCTCAGTCCTGAGGATATAGTGGTAAATAAGGTAACAAATTTTGTGCCTGCAAAGAGGTGACATTCAAAAGAGAGCAATGATAAACAACAACAAAAAGTTAATAGTAAGTGCTTCATAGTTAAAGCACAACAGTGTGTTAGTGTGTGACTAGTTAGGGTGGGTAGTCAGGCCAGGATTCTTCATGGAGGTGAACTGCAAGCTGAGATCTGAGTGATAAAAGGAGCCAGCCATGTGGCCATCAAGGAGAAGGGAACTCCAGACAGAGACTAGCAGGTGCAGAAAGCCCTGAGCTAGGGCAGAGAGCAGAAAGGAGGTAAATGTATCTGAGAACAATGAGTCAATGAGGAACGCTGTATAAGCTGAAGTTGCAGAGGTAGACCGGGGCTGTGTCTTCTCTGATAAAACCTATCATATCTGGTCAGGCATTTAAGACCCTCCATGAATGGCTGCAATCTATTTATCTGACTGAACTTCCATCACTCTCCACTATTTGGCTCTTTTCTGAACAAACCTGTATGTTTTCCATCTCTGTCATTTTATAGTAGAACCCCAGCTACTTAGAATGTATTTTCCATTCTTCTAAATATTCAAATACCAGTCACTCCTCAAAGCCCATGCCTTTATGAGCAACTAAAGTTGTATTATTTTAAATATAGAATCCTGTGGAAAATACTTCAGAACAGTTAATTAAAAAACTTGCCGTGTTTGGTTTTTTGGTATATTGTCTAGGCTGACTCAATTATAATTTTTTTTCCTTTTAAAGAATTGCCTTTTCCTGATTGAAAAATGAAATACATGCTCCTGCCCCC
Source organism: Camelus dromedarius (assembly GCF_036321535.1). NCBI lineage: Eukaryota > Metazoa > Chordata > Mammalia > Artiodactyla > Camelidae > Camelus > Camelus dromedarius. The sequence continues at coordinate 35,794,234 of NC_087437.1, forward strand.
CCTCCAAAATTCTGCAGCCACAGATACAAACAAAAACAAAGAAGAAAAAGAAATTATATTTTTATCACTACCCAGAGATAATCAGTCAATATTTTAATCTGTCTATATATCTATCTTTCTATCTTCTTTCTATTATTTACCTATCTTTCTATAAATACTTATCTATCTCTGTCAATCCGTCTATATCTAAATGTAAACAACCTGTTGCTTTCAACATAATATTTTTGAACATTCTCCTGCAATATAATTTTTGAATTTTATATAATTATTACTTCATTCTGTGGACATAAAATACATATTTAATCTGTACTCCAGAGATATATATTTGATTTTTAAAAATTATTCACTAAAAGAAACATCTCTGTGAAAATCATTTTTTTTTTTTTGCTAAACTTGTTGTTCAGTTATACACTTCGGTTTTAAAGAGATAATTATGGAAGTAGAAAGACTAAGTCAAATGTTAAACAAATTTTAAGGGTTTGTGATACTTATTATTGTGATACTCAATTAAATTAACCATATACCTCTTTCACTGTATCTAATATTGCTCACACTGGCAGCTCATATCCTGTACCACATCTTTAACTTGAATCCTTCATATAGCTTAGCAGAGTGCCCTTTTCAACAGTAAACATTTTAGGCCATAATTTAATGGACTGAAAAACAATGAAAATGATCTTAGAATACCAATGGGTTTCATATCATCCTGATTTATCTCATACACACTCTGAAGAATGATGACCTCGATATTACATGTTAGCTTAATATGGGCACAAGATTTGCACAATGATGAAACCATGTTCTCAAGCTGGGGCTCAGATATATTATCTTAATAGGAAGTTAATCAAACTATGCTGTTTATATCCTCTACAATGCTGAATTATTTTATGAATCATAAAGACAAAACTTCTCTTTTGCATTGATAAGTTACAGTTGAAAATACATTCATGGAGTAAGACTTAATTTTAATTTTTAGATAGTGTTACCCTAGTTGTGGTTTGTGTATTCTCAAGTTTGACATAGATTTGGGAAATACTGAAGAATCAATTAAGAAGTGCTTATTGAAACAATCTGCCTTATTTCCAGTTATCACTAACCTACAAATGTAGTCAATATCTTCATATAGTTGCATCTCCAAATTTAAAAAGTTTTACATTCATTCAAATATTATTAGATGGTACTTGTGTCAGAATTGTTACTTAGAGATATTAGGGATATTCTGCAATGTTCACTTAATGAATACTGAGTATATGGATTCCAATTTTTTTTCAGATTTTCACATAAATAAATAGCATCAGCAGAATTAAACCAGAATTTAATGATTAAGAAAAGGAAAGGCTTTGATTTCTTTTCCCTTTTGAGGAGGGTACTTTAGCTGATTATGATGTGATCTCTATTGCACTCAAGTAAATGTCCACCCCAGGGACCAAACAAATATAAAATAATATATTAAAACATTCATAAAAAATTCTAATTTAGAAGCAATTTAGAATGTCTGAGAGATTACCTGCTGCCTCTTTATACTTCTTTCTAGAATGAGACAGTTCTCTCAAAACTGAAAACAGATTAGCCAAAGAAAATATTACCTTTTTATTTCTCACTTATTTCACATACTTTCACTTTCTCACATGCTTTCAACTTCACATTTAACTTTAGAATTAGAAGGAAATGACAATAGCAGAAAAAATTTAACTTGAAATGTTGTCAGTTTTCTGATATTCTGTATTTCAAATAAACCGTGAAAAGTTATAAAATAATCCTAAAGAGCTACAAATAGTATTTACATGTGATCAGATAAAGCAATGTCCAAGCTCATTAGCATGTGAGATTTGACTGCTATAATAATATCTCAAAATAGTGTAACTCTGTGGATCATCAAATCACAAATTCAACAGCCAATCCAATGTGCATGCAGTGTACAGTCTAGGTCAGATATGGATGGACTCGTAGTCAACCAGACTGTTGTGCATATAGACACACTGGGGACTCTGAATGTTATGCTGTATACCGATATATGCAGTCTCTTTCTTTATAGCTATCAGTTTCTGAAAATGTCTTAGAATAGTGTTTTTCCTAGACAACTTAAATATAATCACTGTCAACAGTAAACTTTAATGTCTATGTTAAAGTAGCTTTAGATTTAGTTAGCAATCTCGTTTAGTATCTCAGTTGTGATAAAGAAATTACTTGGCTAAGTATTTAGATGATGAATTTGAACTAGCCAAGGTCGTGTTGGCAAAAACATATGGAATAACATCAATGTTATATCATAAAATAACCATATAATAAAAGCACTCGGCACACATTTTAGAGAAAACAGAACATCCAAATATTTAAGTGAGGGTTTTTTTCATTCTCTTTCAGAGAATGTTGTTGTTGGGCTCAAAGCAAAACTCACCATTTTTTTAAAAAATAGATTTTTATGACTTCCAAATTTCTACTGGAAATGTCACTAATATTAAGTCATTCATATTCATAAATAGGAAATTATGCTTTAATTGTCTATTCTCTTCACTCTCCTACCAAACTTGTTACCAAGTTTTGTCTGTCTAACTTCTGGGCTATTCTGTCATCAGATCCATGTTTCCATTCCCATAGAATACCCTGAGCTATTTCAATAAATCTGGGGATTTATGACTTCCTGATTAATCTTCCTAAGGTAAGATTTGATCATAGCACTAATTTGCAAAAAAACAACAGCTTCTCCATTTCTTACCTAGTTAAATGCAGACTTCTCTTATCTTGGTCATTAACAATCAAATTCAATCAAGATACTCAGATTTCTTTCGTACTTCTTTCTGTACCCTGTACTTAGAACCAACTGGATGACAGGCTGTTCCCTAGGAAAACTATAAATGTCTCATTTTAGTAACTGGAATTTGTACTAAATGTTAAGCTCCTTAAAGGTGGAGATTTAGCTTCTCATCTGGAACATAGTACAGTACGTTATAGATACAGACAGTGAGTTGAATAAAATACTAAAATAAGATAGTTTCTCAATAATAAGTTTTCTTTCTTAAATAATTATTTAGTAGGTAGAAAGTAAACTCACAAGTGATTTCATATGTTGTGGTGTTATTTTCCCAATGTGCATAGATTGGGTGCATATTTTATAGTGCATAGATCAGGAGTCTGGAATGGGTCTTACTAGACTAAAATCAAGGTGTCTGCAGAAGTCCTCTTTCTAGAGTCTCTAAGGAAAAATCCATTTTCCTATCCATTGAGGTTGTCAGCAGAGTTCAGTGCCTATGTTTGCAGTACTGAGGTCTTCATCTTCTTGAAACCATCGGCTGAGGGCTGTTCCCAGCTTCTAGAGGCAAATTTCCCTTAATAATCTTCTCATAAAATAGGGCCATATTATACCATTTTCTGTAGACAGTGGAGCTATTTGTGACATTTCTAGGTGTTTTACTTTAAGTGGCCACAAGGTGATTTCTTCTACCTGTGCATTTCCCAGATAACCACACAACCTTCAGTCATTGTGTTAGTGGAGGCGTACGCCTTCATTCGAAATATTTTCAAATAACTCCCTTATTGCTGTGTGTGTTTGTGTGTCCCAGCAAGTTACTCCACACATAAAAAGATAATTTTTAAGAAGTTTTGTTAATTGCTGTATGTATGCATATAAACACACAAAACATTTTTAATTGAAGTATAGCTGATTTACAATATTCTGTTAGGTTCAGGTGTACAACATAATGATTAAGTATTTTTACAGATGATACTCCATTAAAAGTTATTATAAGATAATGGTTATAATTCCCTGTGCTATATAATACATCCTTGTTGCTTACTTATTTTATGTATAGTAGTTTGTATCTCTTAGTCCCATACCCCTAATTTGTCCCTCCCATCTTCCCTCTCCCCTTTGTAACCACTAGTTTGTTTTCTATGTCTGCATCTGTTTCAGTTTTGCGTATACATTCATGTGTGTCATTTTTTATATTCCACATATAAGTGCTACCATGCAGTATTTGTCTTCATCTGTCTGACTTAATTCACTTCCATAATATTCTCTATGTCCATCCACATTGCTGCAAATGGCAGAATTTCATTCTTTTTTATGGCTGAGAAATAAATATGCCATTGTATGTAACACCACGTCTTCATTTATCCTCTGTTGATGAGCACTTGTGTCACTTCCATATCTTGGCAGTTGTAAACAGTGCTGCTGTGAACATTTTTTGGGTGCATGTATTTTTTTGAATTAGTGTTTTCATTTTTTTCAAAATATATGCCCAGGAGTGGGATTGCTGGATCATATAATGGTTCTATTTTTAGTTTTTTGAGGAACCTCCATACTGTTTTCCATAGTGGCTGCACCAATTTACATTCCCACCAACAGTGTACAAGGGTTCCCTTTCTCCAATGCTCTCTAACATTTGTTATTTGTAGACTTTTTGTTTGATGATAGCCATTCTGACAGGTGTGAAGTGATACCTAATTGCTGTTTGGATTTGTGTTTCTCTCATAATTAGTGATGTTGAGCATCTTTTCATGTGTCTGTTAGTCATCTGTTGGTCTTTGGAAAAATGTCTAGTCAGGTCTTCTGTCCAATTTTTGATTGGGTTGTTTGGTGCTTTTTTGATACTGAGTTGTCTGAGCCATTTATGTATTTTGGATATTAACCCCCTGTTGGTCATAACATTTGCAAATATTTTCTCACATTCTGTAAGTTGTCTTTCCATTTTGTCGATGGTTTCCTTTGTTCTGCAAAAGCCATCAAGTTTAATTAGGTCTCATTTGCTTATTATGAAATGAGTTTTAGACTTCAAAACATACCTTACTCATTATGAATTTACAACTTGAGATTTTAGTTTTCAAATTTTAATTTTTAAATTAATTAACATTGATTTAAAATTAAAATTACAAATCTAATTCTTAGTTGAAATTGATGACAGATCTCCATGAATTATAGAATCTTTAAATTTTACTTTTTTCCTTAGAGCTACAAATGTCGTAAATGCCTTAAATAAAAAGAGCTTCTGTAAGCTTTGGTTGTAATGTGAAGGTTGAAGCACATGGCACCTATTTGAGCCCCCATCAATTGCTGGAAGTATGGGATAATAATGAAAACTCTACCAGGCATGTTCATCCTTGCCAAGGACTAATAATAGTTTTAGGAACCAAATGTAGATTATATGGAGAAAAGTTATGAGATCAGCCTGTAGACAGCTAGATTTGATGCTTTGGGAAAGTATTCACCCCCAGCAGGAAGAATTAGAAGAGAACACGAGATGAATATTGAAGTGGTGTTTCAGAGTGGGATCAAATGAACATCAGAGTGTGGTTATTCCAACCCTGTTTATAATCAAGCATAATGTACTAAAATAGCAGTGTGAGCACACAGCTTTACGAGGCTAAGGAAGATGATTAGAGCCTTACAGGCAAGGTGAGCTAATCAGAGAGTCCAACCAAGATGAGGCTGGGCAAAATAAGAACTAAGATTCGGCTCTGGAAACTGGGGCTGGCAGCAGGGAAGTGGAAAAGCTCTCCTCAAATCCACCCTCCTCACGGAGGCCACAGGGATTACTGTGAAACAAAAATCAATGTCATGCTCCCACTTTACGCCCTCCGAAGATTCTCCATTGCTTTTAATAAAATGAAAACTTCTTAACATGCTCAGTATGCTACTTTGTCCTACATTGATGTCTTTTACCACAAACCCACGTGCATTTCATTTGCTCTTCACACTGAATGTGTTTCTGTTCAGGGGCTGTGCATCTACTTGTCTCTCAGCATGACATACCAACCTCAGGATGGCTCCCATTTGTTTTTAAAATGCTTGAAGGATTCATATAGTACAGTCTATGGTAAATAATCAAAATATTTGAGGTTAAACAGAGAAATACAAATAACTGAAAGGCTTCATGAGACCCATATGGCAGATGCAGGAGAAGGTAGCATGGTTTTCAATAAGTCATGAATAGAATATAGGCAAAATATAATGGAGAAGGAATAATGTTTTCTAGCAAGTGATTCCTGTTAAAATAATTCAAAATAGTACCTTGTTTGTTTTGTTTTGGCATGAAAGGATTATCTATAAGACCCTGGAAAAGCTGTTTTTCTATGCCTTAACCATGGTGAGTTGATACTTAGCAAGAGTTTACAAGTATTTTCAAAGGATTTTTCCAGTTACCTATTGAACTACTCCCAAATTTTGGGACTTAAAACAACCATTTTATGTTAGCACAATTTTTGGAGTCAGGAATCCAGTAGGAATCAGGTGTAGGAATCAAATGGATGATTCTTGTACTTTCCATAGAGTTTACTGAGGTCATTTGGTGTATTTAGCTAGGGAATGACTGAAAGATCCTAGATGGGTTTGCTGACAAAGTCTGGTTTCTTGGCAGACATGGTTGGAAGGCATGGCCTGGCTGGAACTGTCAGCAGAGTGCCTGCATGTGGTGTATCTAGCATCACCATCTCAGCCTAGTCAGATTTCTCATAAGGCTGCTCAGGGCTCCCTGGGACAGGAAGTGGAAACTCTTAAGTTTCCTAAGAATGAAGCTCAGAAACTAGAATAACATCACTTCCAGCATATTCTGTTGAACAAGGCAGACACAGAGCCTGTCCTGATTCAAGAGGAGGGAAACAAAGATGCCAATTCTGCGACAGAATGGCTGATGTATTCGTGACCTTATTTAATTTGCCTAGGGACTATAGGAATTCCTAGAGTGCTAGCAAGGCTATGCCTAACATGAGTGTGGGTGCGGATGGATTTTTAGATGTAACTTTAACAATAGTTTTTACACATACCAGAGGTATGCAAAATGAAGATAATGTTAGAATTTTGATGTCTATGTTTTTAAAAGTTTATACATTTATTTCCTTAATTCCGTTCTTCTCTCTCCAAATGAATTTAGGATTTATCATGATGACCTTTCTATTTTTAACTTTCATTTGTATGCTACTAATTAGTAATATACTGTTGCAGTATTTTAAATTTGATAACAAGTATATTCATATATTCATACTTATCTTCTGCAATCTGTGTATTTGCTTAATATATCAATGAGATGTTTCTCATTGTTGATATATATGTAACTTTAGTTTATTAATAAACTAAGTATAGTTGGTTGATAAATATATAAATTTAGTTTATTCATTTTAACTGTTGTTTAGTATCCTGTCATTTGAATATAACGTATTTCTCTTGATGGACCTTAACATCATTTCCAGTTTTTCACAGGTATACTTGCTATGAATATCATTGTAAGCTCTTCCCCCAACTTTCTATAAGAGCTTTTCCTATGCAGTTCATCTAGAAATGGAATTTACAGGTCAAAGATTATAAGTAACCTCTGCTTTACTAGATAATGTCTCTGTCATCTCCAGAGTGATTTAAACAGTGTATTTAGTACTACTAGCAGTATGTGAGGGTTGCAGTTCTTTTTCTCGAAAGTTTTGGAATGGTACAATTAAGTCATTGCCATTTCGATGGGAATTAAAAGTTATCTCGTGGTTTTAATTTATATTTTTCTCGCTACTAGTATGTGGCTTATCTTGTCATGACATCTTTATTTGTATGTCTATTTATACACAAAGAATATTTAAAGGCAAGGCAGTTGAGTTTATTGATCTTCCTTTATGATTCATGTTTTCTATGACTTTTTTAACAAAGCAATTTCTAGTCCAATTTCATTAATATGTTTTATGGCATTCTGTACATGATTGTGGAGAAATATTTTATTGTTATTATTTTTTTTTTATTATTATTGTTACCTGTTTTCTTTTTTATGTTTACTCCTATATACCTGAAATTATTTTTTAAATCTGTGGTAGTAGTAATCCTTTTTTATTTTTTCCAGTGGATAACCAGTTACTCTAGCATCATTTATTGAATACCAGATAAGTTTTCATTACCACCTCATTTATCATGTTTCTAGTACAATGTTGAGAGAAAGAAATGATAGAGAATGTCTTTGTATATTTCTGATTTTAAAATACATTCTTCTAAAATTTCACCAGTAAGTATGGAATGTATAGATGTTTTAGTAGATGTCCATTTTTTATTTAAAGAATTTCTCAATTTTTAGTTTGCTAAAGAACTTTTTAAAAAATCATAAATAGACATTGATTTTCAATCTATGTTTAATATCTTGAGATGATTATAAGGTAGTTCTCCCATAATCACTTAATGTGATTAATTATATTAATTTATTTTCTAATGTTAATCATTATTACAATTCTAAGATAAAGTCAACTTAGGCATGACATAAATATTGTTAAATTGTACATTCTTAAATTCAATTTATTAATGTTATGTTTAGAATTTTGCATTTATTCTCCTATGTGAAATGAGCATATAATTTTCCATTTCCATAAAATGCATGTTAAATTTTAGCATGAAATTACTTTAAAATAAATGCTTTTATTTTTTCTCTTCTGTGAAAACATTAATTTAAGATTAGATTTAGTTTTTTCTTTAAAAATATAGAATATTAACTGACTTTTGTATAAACATGTATGCTGCAACTTTATTATAATCACTTGTTAGTTCCAGGAGGATTTTTTTGGTGCTTTTTTCCAGATTTTCTACAAAAACAAATATTCTTTTGTGAACAAAGATGGTTTTATTTCTTCCTTCCCAATCTGTTTATCTTTTATTTCCTTTTCTTATTTTATAGCATTAGCTAGGAGTTCTCGTATAATGTTGAAAAGCAGTGGAGAGAGGGGACGAGCTATGAGTTCCTCATTATTAAGAATGATGTGTTAACTATGAGTTTTTCGTAGATTTTAACAAGATGAAGAAATTTCTCTCTATTCCTAGTTTACTGAGCATTTTTGACATTTTAAGTGCTTTTTCTATATCTGTTGTTAACAATCATGTGATTTTTCTTCTCGAACCCGTTGATATGATGGATTATAATAATTGATTTTGAATGTTAAGCAAGTCTTGCATACCTGGAATAACATGATCATGATATTAATTCTTTCCTACAATAAATTGATATATTTTAATTTATAACAGTTATTATCAAAGTTAATTTAGAAAATCCATGAGGTTGTATTGATGAGCAAAACATTTTGATACCAGGGGCTAAAGATAGAAGATGTACTTTTTTATTTAGTTTTTAAAAAATGTTTCAAATTGAAGTATAGCTGATTTTCAGTGTTGTTAGTTTCAGGTGTACAGCAAAGTGACTCAGATGTAGATACATATATGTATACACACACAAAAAAATATGTATAATACACATATGTGTGTATGGATATGTGTATATATTTGTGTGTGTGTGTGTATATATATATATATGCACTATACAGTAGGTCCTTGTTATTTATCTATTTTATATAAGTTCCATACTCCTAATTTATTCTTCCCCCTCTTTCTCCTTTGGTTACCATAAGCTTGTTTTCTATGTCTGTGACTCTATTACTTGTTTGTAAATAAGTTCATTTGTATCTTTTATTTTTTTAGATTCCACATGTACATGGTAACATATGATATCTGTCTTTCTTTGTCTGAATTAATTATTTGCAAAATATACAAAGAGGTCATACAGCTTAATATTAAAAAAGAACCCAAAAACGTAATCAAAAAATGGGCAGAAGACCTAAATAGACATTTTTCCAAAGAAGACATACAAATGGCAAATAAGCACCTGAAAAGATGTTCAACTTCTTTATTAGAGAAATGCAAGTCAAAAAGCTACAATGAAGTAATACCTCGCACTGGTCAGAATTGGCTATCATTAAAAAGTCCACAAACAGTAAATGCTGAAGAAGTTGTGGAGAAATGGGAATCTTCTTATACTGTTGGTGGGAATGTAGATTGGGGAAGCCGCTCTGGAAAAGAGTATGGTGGCAGTTTCTTAAAAAACTAAAAATAGAGTTACCATATGATCCATCAATCCCACCCCTGGGCATACATCCAGAGAAAATGCTAATTTGTAAAGATATATTCACCTCAGTTCCCATAGTAGCACTGTTTACAATAGCCAAGACATGAAAGCAACCTAAACATCCATTGACAGATGAATGGATAAAGAAGATGTGGAATGGAATATTAGTTAGCTATAAAAAAGAATGAAATAATGCCATTTACAGTAACATGGGTAAACCTAGAAATTCTCATATAAAGATATTAAATATTTATATACATTGTTAGATTCAATTTTCTATCATTTTGTTGAGAATTTTTATATCTATATTTATGAGGAATATTAGTCTGTAGTTAATGTAAAATTTATCTTGTCCTGATATTAAGGTAAGGCTGGCCTCAGAGATTAAGTTAAAAAGTATTCCCTCTGCTTTTATCTTCTGGAAGAGGTTACAGAGAATTGGTTAATTTCTTGTCAGAATATTTGGTATAATTCACCAGTTAACCGTCTAGGTCTGGTGCTTTCTGTTTTGGAGTGTTTAGTTTCTGATGCAATTTCTTTGATAGATACAGATGTTTTCATTTCACATTGTCTTTTTGTTCCTGTGTGAGTTTTGACATATTGTGTCTTTCAAGGAATTGGCTCATTGTATCTAGGTTATGGGTAGAGAGTTGTTCATAAGATTTTTTTATTATGTGCTTGATGCCCATGGGATTTATAGTGATCCCTTTTTCATTTCTTATATTAGTCATTTGTGTTCTTTCTCTCTCTCTGTCTCATTAGTATGGCTGGAAACTTGCCAATTTTATTGGTCTTTTTCAAAGAACTGGGTTTTGGTCTTACTGATATTCTCTATTGATTTGTTTCCAGTTTTGTTGATTTCTGTGCTGATTCTTATTATTTCTTTTCCTCTGATACTTTGGATTGAATTTGCTTTCTTTTTCTCTGTCTTTCTTAAAGGAAAAGCTTAGATTATTGTTTTAGATCTTTCTTCTTTTCTTATATATACATTCAAGTGCTATAAATTTCCCTCTAAGGATTGCTTTTGTTGAATCCCACACATCTTGGTAAGTTGTATTTTCATTTTTATTTAGTTCAGAATATTCTTAAATTTCTCTTGACATCTCCTCTTTGACTCATATGTTATTTCAAAGTGTGTTGCTTAGTCTCCACATATTTTAAGATTTTTCAGGTATCTTTCTCTAATTTTTTAAAACAATTAGTAGAAATATACTTTACAGTTTCCTGATTACAGCTAGTCCTTTTGGCTTAAGTCCAGTTTCTTCATTTTAGTGGAGATAAACTCTTAAATAAAGTAGTTTTAAATCTATTTCCTGTATATTACTATTTATTTGAACTTTGCCTTTGGATTTTGAAGGCTTTCTGGATATTGGCCTATGAGACATTTGAGAACACAAACAGTAAACAATCCTTTTTTCCCCCTAAAAGTCTGCAACTATACTTGATACAAGTAGATTATATGTTCAGGACACTTCATGGTAAATTAAAATAGGGAATTACCTTCTTAATTATTTTTATAATAATTTTCTCAACTTGGGTTAGTGATACAGACTTCTAGTGGTACAACCCAATAACTATTTTAATTTTCTTAATTAAATATATCATTTCATTGGTCTTCAAGTTTTTTTTTCCATAAAAATTGTCGGATTTTATGATGTCTTAAACTTAAATCTTGACTCATAACTTTTTTTTCCGCAAATTGTTCTTTATTTTTTCCACAAATCTTTATTCCTTCTCAGGCACCTATAACTGCCAACTCTTTTTTCATATATACCTATAGGTTTCCTTGTCCAATTGATAAAAATTAGTTACATAATTCCATATTGTAGATCCAGTCCTTGTGAATAATGCCTGCCTTTAATTTCACTCTTACGCCATCTGGATATACATTCATTCATACAGATATTTATTGTGCACCTATTAAGTACCAGATACTGTATTAGAGGTTGGATATACCATGGCAGGCAAAATCCTTGCCCTAATGGAGCCTATATTCTAGTGGGAAAAATATTAAGCAAGTGCTATAATTTCAACAATGTATATTGACTTGGACGGCATTAATCTGAAATTAATGTGTTCCATAAAGGTGTCCCCTTGTTTATTGTTATTCTAAAGAGAAATGTCCTCTTTCTCTCCAAATGCCCTTTGCTGCTTTTCTGTTTTAAATCCTACATAGCATTCATTTGCAAACGCAAACCAGGCCTTCCAGATGATTCTGATACAGGCTAAAGCTTGAAAGCCACTGAATCCATATAATACCAGGCATGTGATTGAAGCCTGATATATATCCTCTGAACTTGTTTGCATCAATGATAATGTAACCAGTTTCATAAACATCATTTTCTCTACCCGATCCATCTTATACTATCTGATGCTGTGATTCAGATAATGATAAAGCAGTATATGATTTGTTTATTTTATTGAAGTACCGTTAGTTACAATGTGTCAGATTCTTGTGTACAGCACAATGTCCCAGTCATGCATATACATATGTATATTCGTTTTCATATTTTTCTATTAAAGGTTATTACAAGATATTGAGCATAGTTCCCTGTGCTATATAGCATAAATTTTAAAAAAATCTGTTTTTATATATGTTTTTATTGAAGTATAGTCAATTAACAATGTTGTATCAATTTCTGGTGTGCGGCACAATACTTCAGTCATGTAGGAGCATATATGTATATATGTGTGTGTATATATATATATATATATATATATATATATTCATTTTCATATTCTTTTTTACCATAAGTTACTACAAGATATTGAATATAGTTCCCTCTGCTATACAGTACAAACTTGTTGTTTATCTATTTTATATATAGTATCTGCAAATCTGAAACACCCAATTTATCCCTTCCCACCCCTTTTCCCCCCTGGTAATCATAAGTTTGTTTTCTATGTCTGTGAGTCTGTTTATGTTTTGTAAATGTTTGTCTTTCTTTTTTTTTTTTAAGATTCTACATATGAGGGATATCATGTATTTTTCTTCCTCTTTCTGGCTTACTTCGCTTAGAATGACATTCTCTAGGTCATTCCATGTTGGTGTAAATGGCATTATTTTATTCTTTTTATGGCTGAGTAGTATTCCATTATATAAATATACCACAACTTCTTTATCCAGTCATCTGTCAATGGACATTTAGGTTGTTTCCATGTCTCGGCTATTGTAAATAGTGCTGCTGTGAATATTGGGGTGCATGTGTCTTTCTGAATTAAGGTTCCCTCTGGATATATGCCCAGGGGTTGGATGGCTGGGTCATATGGTAAGTCTATTTTTGGTCTTTTGAGGAATCTCCATACTGTTTTCCATGATGGCTGCACCAAACTACATTCCCACCAACAGTGTAGGAGGGTTCCCTTTTCTCCACACCCTCTTCAGCATTTATCATTTGTGGACTTTTTGAATGATGGCCATTCTGACTGGTGTGAGGTGATACCTGATTGTAGTTTCAATTTGCATTTCTCTGATAATTAGTGATATTGAGCATTTTTTTTATGTGCCTATTGGCCATTTGTATGTCTTCATTGGAGAATTGGTTGTTTAGGTCTTCTGCTTGTTTTTGGACTGGGCTGTTTTTTTTTTTTTCTTATTAAGTTGTATGAGCTATTTATATATTCTGGAAATTAAGCCTTTGTCAGTCGCATCATTTGAAAATATTTTTTTCCATTCTGTAGGTTGTCACTTTGTTTTGCTTATGGTAAGCAGTATGTGATTTAAATAAAAATAAAAATATATAAAGTGTGCAGGATGGAAAGTGGGACCATTGTTGTATTCTGGAGCATAAATTAGTCAAAGGAGATGAAAATTTTCACTGTGCATATTCAGATGGTACCCATGGAAAATCTTCATTGTGTGAGGTTGAGATCCTGGCTAAAGGTAGATAAGCACTGCAAAACAAAGTCTCCTCAACACAAAATGAAAACACATGAAAAATAAGCTAAAATGGAAAAGACAAAGAATATGCCAGCATTTCACCTGATTGTTCCACAACTGTAACCTTAGGTTTGAAGTAAACTGGGAATAATTTTACCTATTCTATCCTGTTTAATCTCTTAGTGGTAATATGCTAGCACAGGCATTCACAATTAGGCAGTAAGAGAAAGACCCATTTCCACTGTTGTTGAGAAAATGAATGCCATTCAAATAATGGTCTCTGTAACCTGATTAGGGAGTAAATCATCGTTAAGGTGAGGAGCACAGTAGTAGAGCAGAACAGAAAGTAAAGATACTAATCTAATTAGATAGCTTTTCATGTCCTTCCCTCACATTGGAGCTATCTAATCTTTTGTCGCACTGGCCTTCTTAAATTTTATATTCAGATTTAGTAGACTGGCCTTTGTTGATCTTTCCTGAAACTCACCACCAGATTTATTTAACCTCAAAATCTGCATTTTTTTTTTTGGTCACAGAAATGCATTCCTACTCCTGTTTGTCCACTGAAGGTGGCGTAGGCACCTAATCTCCCTACAGCCAGTGTAGCTATGTGATTCTGAGCTGCCTCTCCCCAGATGCTCATATAAACAAATATGCAACAGATCCATCACTGCCACCACCGTCAGCTCTGCCACAGCTACCATGCAGCACTAGAATGTTCTCCTCTTTCTTTCCTCAGGTGACATAGAGTCGAATTTGGTGAGATAACCCTGTTTTTGTCCTGCCAACAGAGCTCATTGATTTTCAACCCTGGTTAGACATTAGAATCACCTTGAGAAGTGATTTCAAAAAAACAAAACTAATGTGGGGCTCTGCATGGGTCAAATAAATCATAATACCTGAAGGTAAGAACATGACATCTATACTTGTTAACCCCCTCATGTGATCATCATTATAGGCAGCCGGGCTGAAGAACCACTGATTCTTCTCAGCTTGTAAGTCATCACAGACCCGAACAAGAAAAGTAGTTCTGCTCAGCTGGACAGCCCAATTTGGGCACCAGCATTGGCATAACAAAAGAAAATATGGTCCTCCTACTTGGGGAATGGCTCTTAAAGGCTGAAAGGGTATCTTCAACTCAAGGCATTGCAATGCCAACTATAACATTAGTTTACAAAGTGTGAGTCCCCATTTTGAAAGCAATTCATTGCGTTATGTCCAGTTCACTGAAAAGTTGACATGAATTAGATGCAAGACTCTTGGTAAAATATGGACAAATCAAGCAAAAACAGTCAAAGTGATTTCTAGATTTCTTTTCAACTATAATCCGATACCAATGCTGGTAACAAAACTGGCATTCTAGGGGTGAATAAAGGATTCTGACCCTTATCATTTGCTTTACAATGGGTTTGAGCCTCTTTGGAACATCCTGCAATATCCAGTCTAGTCCTGTTCTTGGACCATAGAAAAGCTTAAAAATAGGTTATTTTCCCTGATCTCTACCAGAATGTTAATGCACAAAAAATTCTACTTTAGACGTAAGACATAGATATTTCAAATAGAGAGTCAAAATTACAATTAATGACAAAGGATACAGCACCAGTATCCTTCACTTTTCTCAGACTTGGTCCCAGGGCAGTGTATCCTTGGATATATTTACTACTGATGGGTGTACAGTAGCTGCTCATCTTGTGTGGTGACACTTTTAGGTTTAACTTCTCTGATTCCTGGTGTCCTTGTGTTAATATAGCAATAAAAGCATCTAACTCATTGAGAGTGTATAATGATGAAATGAGATGATGGTGAAAACTACCCAATAAGTGATCACTCAAAAAGGGATTAGTGTTGGTTCAAGAGAATACGGTAATAGAGAAGTATCAGGAAATAAAGATGGTTCAAGATGAATTAATAGAGAGTCACAGACAGATAGCAGGATTCTCTAGTATTTTTGATAAATGACCTCCTAATCTGATCTTCTGAATCATTCCTTTGTACAAGTGTGCCCCACCACACATGCCACCACAGTGTAGTGAAAACACCAAGTGCTCTTTTGACTAGATGGTCAATGAGTGCAGATGCCAGGTGAATAGTCAAAGAGGTGATGAAATCTTTGGAAACCTCTTTGGAGACCTTCCCAAAATGATTCTTCTAACCTCAGAATCCACCCTAATATACTTTGAGTGCACCCTGTACTCATTCACAGTGTTTCACAGTTGTAAATTAAATAATTGATGGCTTAATTTTATTTGTGTGATTGGATCTTCTTCACTAGATTTTAAGAAGTCTGAGGGCAGAGATTTGTTTTAAAAAAATCTGTCTTATTCATTACTGTATCCATTGTTCCTGGCACTTAGTAGGACCTTAATAAATGTGTTGAATAAATAAACATCCTAAAAGTACCTCACAACTCCTTTTTTGTTGTAAGATCATCATAATAATACTGTTATTTGATTTTTCTGAACCAAAAGTGGTTAGGAAAGTGTTGTTTTGTTGTAGCGATGGCTTGACATGCTTGTTTCTTTTACTGGCTATTTCAGAAGTCTGTACACCTTCTGGAGCTATAACTCTCCTAACTGCCTCTTCTAATGTCACTTATAAAAATGCTATTGCAAAATGCTCTTATAAAACTCTGTGTTCCTGGAATAAAGGCTTTGTATGACTACAGGGTGGGGATTATGATCTTCTAGGTTCACTGCTGTGTGTCGGACTGTCTCCAGATTATGTGAAGACCTTTGTCTGTGGTTGTTTACTTTCTTCCAGAGTTCAGTTTCCTTTCACTTTTCCTCCATGTGCCTACTTCCCTCCCTGTGTAGACGTAAGAAACTATTTGCTTCCTCATGGATGATTATTATTTTATTCTTCTTGTGTAGTTGGTGGTTTGCCAAAAATAAAGATTTGGATCAAAACAACTTAGTCAGTGATTTTATTTCGACAGCCAACTTTTTCTTTCTGACATGCTGTCTCATATACATTTAACTATCCCTTATGCCTTTTAGCTTATAGACGCTTGAACAAAAACTTAATTTCAAGGAAAGAAGTCTTGTAGGAAGGCTTTGTTTCCTTAGGAACACATTCATTCTCTTGGCAGACCAGGATATCTAGGATTAAAATATAACAAAGTGACTTTACAAGTTTTCTTAGTGCCAAGTTTTTGGCCATGGGAGTATGAGAAATAAAACATTTGCTGAGGGCAATATTGCTTTGGCAGACTTCTTAGCCATGAATAATGCACACAAAACTCTCATTAAACTATAGAAGAATGAGTGAATATTCACAAAATAGGATTAATCACATTTAAAGAGGATATTTCTAAATTCCTTTCAACCACTATCCTATTACAGGTCAGCAGTGGGACTTTATATAATCCATCAGAATATATTGCTTGTTCAAGGTCAGTTCTAAAAGATGTCATTGTATGATTGTTTTAAAACTCAAACTGCTTCACAGTAAAGTATCTTTAATATTGAATATACTGAAAAAAATCTCTACTTCACTCTTCACAGGGTTTCATTACTACTGTGTGTGTATTCCCTCAGCATAAGACAGTAGCTGCCTAAGTAGAATAATTGTTCCCCCTCATAGAAAAATGGTCCAAGAAAGCCTTCAGGAATTTATCTACGCAAGCACTATTTTCTCATCCATAACTACAGAAAAAAAGTGCAATATGCGTTTTTCATGTAATTTACACAACACTTAACAGTAGAAACAGAACAAGCTAAAAGCTACCACTTGTCTCTTGGAAAATTAGGGCATTTAAAGTGCTTCGTGAACCTCTCCCTTAAATTTTTTTTGTATTATTTTAAAATTATCTGTAAAAGAAGTAAATGTCATGAGTCCCCTGTCTTTCACATTACTACGATTTAAAATTTTCATAAATTCTTTGATTTTCCTTATATGTCATTGTATTTCTGACAGGAAATTCAGTTTCTGAGGAAACTAGGGACTAAGTCATGCAGGATTTTGGAGGTAAAAATCTATGGTCAGAAGGCCTGATTCTTGACAAATTTCTTCTGATATTCATGTATATTACATGATGTATATGAGATGATTACCATTAGAAGACTACAAATTATGTACTCTAAATTCCAAATTAATTTTTAGCTATTCATATTTAGTAAGCTACTGCCAGAAATGAGAGGAAAACCTGTCCTCTGGGTGTAGGGTGGGGAGCACTTCTGAACCTCAGCCTGCCTCTGTCTCTGTTGTGTAACCAGCCATCACCCTGCTTGCACATAGTGGAAAAGGAAGTTGCTAATATAACTGATCAGTGGTCCAAATTGAGTCACAATTATTGACTTGCTTTTTACTTACTGACACAGTGTCATCCTGTTTTGGAATGAGGTCCTGGCTGTATTTGTTGTTGTGGTTATTGCTGTTGTTTATTTCAGGGAGAGAGGGAGTGTTGGCCTTGATACAACGTCAATCTAAGTAAATCTATTAGAAGAAAGAATGATTTTTAGAGTCAGTTTTGAGGAAGGTGGTGAAATTTATTGGTTTTTTGGTAAAAATGCATATTCTACCTACCTTGAGCAAAGGATTTCATGGGGAGGCAATGAGAGGACTTTGTTCCTTTATTGCACATTGTATGTATGGATTCCTTATGAGAGAGTGCCAGAGTATGTTCAAATAACCTGAGGACTGTCCTGGACATTATTCTGTCTTAATATTATAAGAACTCTTATTTTTACCTATACTCTCTTGTGTATTTGGGTGGTCTCGAGGAAAAGAGAAATGACTGACAGTCTCTTCAAGGAGTTTCCTAAAGGAGTTTACAACCTACCCTCCTTCCCTTCTTTCTTCCATTCCTTCTTTCCTTCCTTCCTAACTTCCTTCCTTCCTTTATTCTTTCTTTTTTTTCTTGCTTTCTTCTTTCTTTTATTTGATGACGAAGAGAAAAAAATGTTATGAAAACCATTAAAAACGTACTGATGTCAGAATGTAATATGTAATACAGGAGAAGTACAGGAAATTTATGAAGACTTCTTACATTAAGAGATTCTTCCCATATTTTGTGGTGAGGAGGGTGCAAGGGAAGACATCTTGAAAGAGAAGGTTTATTTTCTAAACTGATACATAAAATTATGGCCAGTCTAGATGGCAAAGTGTCTGGTGAAATCAGATGAGGAAAACTATGACATCAAGAAAGAGAAGAGGTTCACTTTATCTAGAGGAAGTCCTATGTGCCTTGACAAATCATCAGAACAAAGAATGCTTTCAAGGTCACATTGTTCTCTCATAGAGGGGTCAGCTCGAGATCAGACAAGGGATTCAGATAGGAACACATTCCAGGTATTATTTTAAATATTAGCTTTGGAATTGGGAACTGAGCAGTTTCCAAACATTGAAGCCTTCTGAGCTAGACACTGATCTTTGGGGAATAACTTTTTCTGGCATCAGTTTGTAGGATGGATTTAAAGAACAGATACTAGAGACAAATAATTTTTTCTTTGCATATATCATATTATGCTGGTTAGGTAATTAGAGTCTGAAACAGTGGTGAAATTCTGTAAATAAAGGAGCAGATGGAATTGGGGGGCACTGTATATGTCAAAATGGCTTACCTGTTAACTGATTGGAAACAGTGATTGGGATGATGGAGAATGTAGTACTTTAAGTGTGGGGGCCCAAGAGAATGGTGATGCAGTCAATGGAAACGTGAAAGACTTGAGGCTTAACTGAAGATAATGAGCTCAGTTTTGGACGGAATGAATTTAAAGTGCTCACGGGATGTGCAGATGGAGATGTCTGTAAAAACTGCTCTGGAGTTCATTGGGTGGATTAGAGCTTACAAGCTGCACCTTCTGTGTGCCTGCCCAGTTTATTCCCTTTTCTTTAAGGAAAATTAACCACCCACAGCTCTTAACATGCCTCCATTCCCCTTTACAGACCACTCCAGCAGCCCTGCTAAGTCGGCATCTGGCATTGTGACTTGCCTCCAGCCCCAGCTGAATAGACACCTGCCCAGTTTGGGTCAAATAAATATCTTTCCTATCTCTCCCAGGAATTTGGATTTGGGTTTCATAGCTACTTCTTAGTGACTAGTTTGTTGCTTGAACTTGGGTTGGGACAGCTATATGTGTACTGAGATAGAGACATATGGCCAAAAATATAAAATAGAATTAAGCCACACACAGAAAGATGCAAAGATGAGAGAAGATATAGAATCAGGGGAAAAAGATATGGAGAAATGCATATATGCAGGGAAATTTTCTATGATAAATCACATCCAAGATAGGAAGAATGAATACTCATTATGGGAAAAATGCCATTTATATAATGGAATGATAAAAATGCCTGCTGTTCAATTACAGCAGATATCTCGTGGAATGATGCCTTGTCTCATACTAATTTTGCCTTCTTGTATCTGTCACCCATATCAGGCTAAATCCTCAGGAACTTTTTACTATGTGGTGCTGACAGATTCAGAGTTAGACATTTTAACCAACTTGAGTAAATCCCAATTTTCCTTTGAAGAAATTTGGAACTATTTCAGCTGAGTGACACTCAGAAGAGATGTGATGGTGTTCATGCTGCATACTCTCTAGTAGAAGTTCCTTGAACATGCCAAGGTCCCTAGTGGTGTCTTAATCTTTTTCATTCTGATACTTGGTTAGAGCTTGGATCCTATAATTTGATCCAATTTATTTCCATGCTTATTTAAGCAAGAGTCTTTTTTTTTTTACATGCAACTAGAAGAAACTTGACTAATTCAGTAACAGTGGTAGAAATAAAGTTATAACACAAATAGGCACTGGTTAAAGGACAGCTGGCATCCCTGCACTTAAGCAGAGTGATGCATAAGCTGTTATAGTATTTGTATGTATTGCAGAATACGTCTACTGCCAAGATCTTTTATAGAATCTGTGCTACTGCCTTCTCATAATGGATGCTGATATAGAGATTTCCCCTTTTTATATATGATGTAATGTTTTGGCCCACATGCCCCCACAGAAGTCTTTAAAGTCCAGAAAGATTAATGAGGTATGAATCAGTGTTGAATGTGCCTGATCAACTTTTTTTTAAGACTATGAGGAAAATTTTCTTTTATAACCTTTAATACACATTCCAGTATTTTTTTTTTCAGGGATTCCACTTATATTTACTCAAATCTCCTTTTTCTTCCATATCTATTATTTCTCTCATTTCATTTTGTCTGATTTTCTAATGTCAGTACTCTATATCCCTGTTCTCAGCATTGCCCATTCTTCTTCATTCAGATTCTAAAGTGATTTTATTACTTTGTTTTTCTGTTTATTCCAACGTATTCCAGATCACTTTTCATCTCTTTCTAGATCTTATCATCTCCTCTTTTCGTCCTTGTCACCAGAAATGGTCTTTTGATAGGCCCCCCAGAATATAAGGATAATGAGCTGGTGTCCATTTGATTAGTGTTTTTGCAAACTCTGGTGTTAATTCTTTGCTATCCTTCTCATTTGCTTTGTTGTACAATTATTCTAGTGCATACCTTCCTTCTCTGTTTTAGTTATGTTCATTTCCTTTTGTATTTAGCTATCTCTTTTTAGCTTCCTGGCAAGTTGTTTTGTACTTTTTGGTCATTTTTTAATGGACCTTTTTCTTTTTAAGCTATTTCTTTGTTGACAATATTGGAGAGAAGATCCAAGGGAGTGTGATGGGTGAACAGACCACTTGGATTTCAGCCTCTTTTCTTTTCTTTTTTTTTTTTTTTTTTTGCTGCTACTATTTTTTAAATTAAAGTACAGTTGATTTACAATATTGCATTAGTTTCAGGTATATAGCAAAGTGATACAGTTATATACATAAATTTTTCAGATTATTTACAATTATAGGTTATTACAAGATATGAAATATACTTTCCTGTGTCTCTAGAGTAAATCCTTGTTGCTTATCTATTTTATGTAGGGAAGTTTGTGTCCTGAAAGGGAAGAACCTGCAACCTAGGATATTCTACCCAGCAAGATTTAAAATAGGAGAGATAAAGAACTTATCAGAGAAGCAAAAACTGACAGAATAGTGCAATATTAAATCTAACCTAAAAGAATAAGCTTTCGTTGATCTGGTCATGAGTGAGACCTTGTACTACACAGGCCATACATATCATGATTTGATATTTACTTTTATTTATATGATGAAAACCCATTAGCATTGGAATGGAAGATACCTAAAGTTTCTTGCCTTTGCCTTGTCAAGTGGGTAAGGAAGTATGTCCTTCCTTGAAGCTGTCCTCCCCTGCTGTTCTCTGAAATGCAAGCGCTACTTGGGAAACTCCAACATGCTCACCATAGAGGATGGAGAAAGCGTCTATTTTGGATCTGTCCATACTGCTTATTATTTTGACCATGTACTCATATCATATTTGCTTTTCTTTTTACTGCCAAGGAACATTATCTGAGAGAAAAGAGTAAGGTTTCTATTAGTGATATCTGTTTTTTATGCCTAACCAACCTCCACTTCCCCTGCTTCTGAGGGTATTCTGGGTTCAATTGTGTCCCTTCAACAAAAGATACATTTTCCGAACCCTCCTGTACCTTTAAATGTGACCTTATTTGGAAATAGGGTCTTTCCAGATGTAACTGAGGTAAAATGAGATTATATAAATTAGAGTAAACCTAACCCAATATGACCAATGTTCCTTGTAAGAGGAGGAGAAAAGACAGACTGAGACAGACAGAGGAAACACCATGTTATGACAGAAGCAGAGACTGGAGTGATGTGTGCCAGAAAAGGAGCACCAAGATTGCCAGCAACTCTGGAAGCTAACAGAAAGGCATGGGACAAATCCTCCCTCAGTGACTTCAGAGAGTTTGGGTTTCTAGCCTCAATCACTGTGAGACAATAAATTACTATCATCTTATGTTATCCATTTGGGTAATGTTTTTGAAATCCCTAGGAAATTAATACACAGGGTAACATAATAACTTTGTTTGAAGAACTACCAACATGTTACCCCATGTAATCGATTTTTATGGTTTGACAAAACTGTGCTTCATTTGCTTGGTAAATTCCTTAAGACTACAAAATTATTCATTAATTACTTTATAAATAACAATTAAAAATAAATCTATATTATTGCATATGTTAGACTGAAGACAGTAACCAAAATATCTGTAGAGACACAAACTTACATTTCACTCATTATTGCTGTGACTATATTTTGTTGCCACTTGCTTGATTTAAATGCAAATTTAGCTGCATAATTCCTCATTTTAGAGAACATTAAGTGTTCTCTTAAGCAGACAACATGTTATTACAGACACTCAAAGGGAATTTGGAGGAAAGTGATAGGAGTTTCACAAAGAACCAAAAAACAAGAAGTTAAGCCAGGCCTTCCACAGGAAGAGAAGTGAGAAGCAGAGAAACTGACCACAGCATATAATTTTTCTTAGCTCCCCTCTCTTTCTCTCTGAGGTTGAATGGTCTGTCATTTCTGCTTACCTTCGTTACTTTTACAGATTAGAGCTCTTTGCTGATTCAGCAATTTACATGTTGTCCTTAATGGCCACCCTAAAACTGCTATCTCAGCTCCTGAGTCTGCTTGACCTTACAAGTCCTGTTCCCAGAACTTGGAATTCAGTATTAAGGCTCTAAATCAAAAATTTTAGTAGAGAAAAACTGGTAGCTCTGGCTTAAGTTAGACACTGATCTCTGATCCTATAAACTATGGCCAAAGGATTGAATTTATGTGAAACACAGGGCTGCAAACTTCAGGGTTATGGACAAGGCAGAGTCTTGAATAAAAAGTTGTAAAAATAAGACAGAAGTATTCAGTATCCCTAACACAAAATCCTAAAGCACTATAGATTTCAAATTGTCAGTGCTTTTTCTCAAAGGCTCAATAAGATATACTTATTATACTTTACTTTTAAAAATTCATTTAGTTTTAATTTTAAGTATCAAAATCTAGGTAATGCTCTGTAACTGTTTGAACTGATGACTACAGTTGTGCAACATGGTAAGAAAAGTAAGTGAGATTTGAAATTAAAAAACCTGGATACCAAGACCATTACCACTTACTAGTCACAAGATCCTGGCAAGGCTTGTAACCTTTCTAGCCTTCGCATTTGTTATCTGTAAATGCAAGTGAAAATAAGAATATAGGCTTGATTAATGGTTAATGTGAAAACAAAATAGGTCATTCATAGCAAAAGGCCTCAAAAAAGTGGCCGGTGTTATTAACTCTGAACATAATGTTACATTACTTTGTCATCATCAGGGAATATAGTACTCATGAGATCTTCTGTAAAACAAAAAAGTGTGTATAAGTTATGATAATATAAATCCAGCCATTTAGAGATAAGTAGGAAAACTAACGAAACTCAACCACAGACCTCTCCAGGGGATTGGTTCACAGAGACCACGATCAAATCATTAAATCTCAGTATTATCAATAACATGCTGGCAAACTGATACAGATTACTCCAGATGTCCTCAGACTCATGGTTACAAAGCAGCACTATTAAACCATATATTTCATGCCCTGCTCAGGGCTCAAGTGCCATGAAGGAACTTTAGTAAAATATCTCCACCAACACCTACTCAGTGTCCTGCTAGAATCAATCCTCAGCATTTTTCCCATCCCAGTCCTAGTAAGAATATTTTTGGTTGCATACTCATAATCCCAACCTCTAAGTCTTCGGATGCAGATATATTTAATTTCAGTGTAATCGTCCAGAGTGTCTTGCAGAGTAGCTGTAACAGTTCACACCCCCAATAACAGCACAAAAATCCTTGAGTACCCATATTGTTGGGCAACACTAAGTGATACTACTTTTCTACTTTATGGGCATAAAATACTTTTTATTTAACTTTTATTGCTTTGTTGACAGATGAGATTAAGCATCTCTTTACTTCCAGTTTAGTTATTCTTTGAAATTCCTGTTTATCTTTCATGCTCCTATTTTCTACTGAATTTCCTATAACTGTCCCTTGTATTTGTGGTGTGCACTGTGCACACATGTGTATATTGGTGTATATTTTAGATATTAATGTATCAGTTTTAGATATGGCAAATATTTTCTCTTAGTTTTAATCTGTTTTTTTAACTTTGGTTAAATAGAAATCTGTAATTTTTAATTTTGATGTAGTTGAATCTTTTTTTTTTTTTCCCCTAGATTTTGTGCTTTTGGGGATCTTTTGAAATAAATCTGTCTTCTAGATGAGGTTCTTCCACTAATTTTCCTATAAAAGTTTTGCATGTTTAATCCATGTGCAGTCTCCCTTTATATAGTATGTATATTAAGAAATATTTTCTTCATAGAATAGCTAGTTCTCCCAATATCAACCTACTAAGCAATCTGTAATTTCCCATTTCTCTGTCTTATCAATCATTACCATAAAATTCAAATCTATTAGCTACATATCAGAATTCTGTATTCTGTTCTGTTTGTTTCTCCATGTGGCATTTTGTACCCTCTCCTTTACTTTGTCTTTGCATTACGGCTTACTATCTTACTCTGTTAGTCTTTTTATTTTTTTACGTTGAATTAGCCCTTTATAGACATCTTTTATATGGATTGTACAAAGAGCAATATGTGTATCAGGTGAATTTTAATTGTGACAGTACTGGGTTGATAGGTAAACTTGGGACAATTTCTATTTTTTTCCATGTTAAATCATATCACAATTAAATTTTATATCTCACCATTACTGAAATACTTCTTTATGCTTTTTATTTGAGTTTTAACTTTTTTCTTAACAGCATCTTTCACTCTCAGAATTAGATTTAAACAGCATGTGTTCTATAACCTTCCTGTCAAGTCATAGATTGGCAGAGAATATTTATATTCAGCACAGATGGTGAATCAATTAGTCAACATTTATTTCTCAAACCAAATATATTTTTCCTATTAATATCATTAATATTATTGAAATAACATAAATAACTGTAGAGAATCTAGAGAATACAAATAAGTATGAAAATTGAACAAAAACTAAAGTTACCTGTAATCCCTACAGCCAGACATAAGTTGTCTATTTTTGTAGATTCAAAATAATAGAATTTTACATCCTTAATGCTATTCTTAAATTTGAAAAGATGAAATACTTTGTACATAATAGTTCTTGTTCCAGGTTATTTTTATATGATGTCACTATTTTTCTTTTCCTCTAAAACGTAAAAGCAAAAGTTAAAGTGACACTCCATAAGAGAAAAAGTATTGAAATGAAATTATGTCATATGTCGCTGGCTCAATCTGTAATTAGCTGGTGTCCACTGTGTTAGAAGTGCTCCTATCCAATGCAGATGATTAGCTTATCAGAAAAAAAGAATGGTGTGCATTCCTGAAATGTTAGATTAAGAGTCAAGTCAAAACAAATCAAAATGAAAAGGCTAGCATGTGCCACGTTGTCTCCCCTAGGTGATAAATGGGAGGGAAAAAGCTGAGATTTGATGATAGATAATTTTAAAAATTTTGGACATATAATTGCTGTTAATTATCAATTTCTTTTGATGAAAAGATCAAACAGCATGAGTATAGAAGAATGACATTTACAATCTGTGTCACACTTTGAACTTTTACACTCATTTTGATATTTAAATTTGGTTTCTAATAGTTTAGCTTTATTGTTTGCTTACTTAGAAGATTGCCATGCAGATATAACAAGAATCATAAAATTCAGTATTGTAGCTTTTTACTTTTATTTCACTTTTCCAGTTACTTTTCTACTGCTCCCCTAGGACATAAAGCTTAATAGCTCACAAACACAAAAAATGTGTTTAGAAACTCCCTTTGAGGCTTAGAGGTTAACCTAAAGGTTCTTCACTACTTTTGAGGCAAGACTGACAGCTGCTCACAGAGATAATTTGCCCCTCATGGTATATAAAATTTAGGATCATTTTAAGTAAATTTTTAGGCATTTTGATGTATACTATACCAGAATAGTCATTCCCAACAGAAGAGCACTAAGACTGAAAACCTAAAGAGCCAAAATTGTAAATATTTATCAGAAACAACTAAAATATAGTTTCTTTCTTGATGAGAGAAAAAAATTTCCTCAAAATGATTTCTCTAAAAAGAGAAATCACAAGTCATAAAGGAACACTGTTGAATTTGTTTACAGTAAATTTTTTTCTTTACATTTGTTTGTCTTTATGCAACACAGAACCCTGCAAATAAAAGGACTAGCTAGAAACAGGGAAAGATCTTTCCAAAGCACATGAACAGTGAGGTTTTGCATTCCAGAATTTACAAAAATTTCTATAAACCAAGCAAGGAGGAAAAAAAAGAAGTACAGTGAAGTAAAGTACAAAGGATGCAATCAGACAGTTCATAGTAAAAGAAAACTAAATGGTCAAGAACTATATTATGCTCAAGCTCATCACTAATCTCAATAATCAGGTCATCATTTCACTCCTATCAGATTAACAAAGATACATACCAATGCTGGAGACTATTTTGAAAAATAGGGATTCTTATTTGCTGGTGAAGAGCTGGATGACATAGCAGTGAAGAAAGAGCATGGGTTCTGGCCTGAGTCACTTCTGTTTCAAACTGGTACAACCCTTACAGTTATGTTCTTTGGGCAAACTACTTTATCTTGCTGTGAGACAGCTCTCCATGGGTCTCCTACTTTTGTGGCCCCCTTGCTTACAATTTGCTTGGAACTATCCTTCCAAAGATACTTGTATAGTGAACAGACTCTGGACTCAGAGATAGCGTCTCCCTCTGGAGCAAAGGGCAGGCACATTATTAAGGTTTCCCTAAGTTCACTGCCCCTCCTTTGCAATGCAATCCACTGCCCTTGCAGATATCATCTGACCTTTCTCCCCTGATGAACTGGATT
Organism: Camelus dromedarius; assembly: GCF_036321535.1. Lineage (NCBI taxonomy): Eukaryota > Metazoa > Chordata > Mammalia > Artiodactyla > Camelidae > Camelus > Camelus dromedarius. The sequence goes on from NC_087437.1 coordinate 35,821,723, forward strand.
GGGAGAACCAAGGCAAAAAATGCTAGTGCTCTGGACACTGCTTTTACTAGGAGCAATGCATTGTCTTTCATCTAACCTGGGTGTCTCCTGTCCTCTACAAGTATCCAGGAATCTTTGGCAGACTAACTTGTTAGCTCATAGATAATCTCAGACCTTCAAAGTACTTTGCAAATGTCTCTTGGCCTCATTTATTTTTCTCATGTGTAATGGAGTGGGGGTGTGTATGTGATAATTTTCTATTCATAGGGCCATTGTTATTTTACCTAAATTAAAAATATGAAATGTTTTGAGTAGTATGTGGTACAGAGCAAGTGTATAGTATGTTTCTGTGTATATGAAGTTCAAAAATGCTACAGAGCCTAACTGTATTTTTATGGCTGTATGCATGTGTCATAATAGAGTTTTATAATAGGTAATAATAGACTCCAAATCAATTGTAGTTAATTCTGGGGAGATAAGAAGGCAAATAGGATTAAGAAGTTTACACAAGATGCCTCAACTCTACCTGTTCTGTTTTAGTGTTTGAAAAAGTATCTCTAAGTAAATATAAAAATATGCAAACATTTTAAAAGCTGGATGTTGTGTACATGGTTTTTCATTTTATAATTATGCATACTTGCCTGTATTTTTAAAATACTTTAGAAAAATAAACTTTAAAAATATTTATAGGACACAATTATTTTGAAGGATAATTTTAAGGACACAGAGTTGTCAGTCTTTTATGTGAAATAGCAGATTTAAGAGGGTGCATTTTACTTATTTGAAATATAACCGAAACAACTGTGACTACTGTATCCAATTTTTCCATCTCCCCATCTTCAGTCTTTTTTTTTCCCTGCCACTTAATTAGCTCCTTACATCTGTGGCAATTGTAAAGAAGTGACACTATGTGAAGTTCCAAGGTTGGGTCATAGGGACCATGCAGCTTCCATGTGTTTACTGGAATAGTCACTCTTGGAACCCTGAGCTACCAGGGAGAAAGGTCATACTACTCAGAAGTAACCTTGCTGTGATTAAGCCAAGTGTAGGCGCTTTGGGTCACACCAGCCCAGAGCCAAACAGCGAGAGAGGAAGCCTCCATCCGATTCTTGCCCTCGACCATTTAGTCATCCTTCCTCTCCCCCACTCCCATCCCACCTGGGGCCCCTGACTCAGTAGCAGTGAGCAGTTATCTCCACTATGCCCTCTTAGAATTCCTGGGAGAGCAATAGAATGGTTAGTGCTGCTCACTAAGCTTAGATATGTCTGTATGTGGCAGAAGATAGCAGGAACAAACCTGTCTTAAAAAATACCTGGGATAATTGGCAGTTCAAGAGTCACAAATATTAACTACTATATATAAAATAGGTAGAAAAACAAATTTCTTCTTTACAGCACAGGGAACTATATTCAATATCTTGTAGTAACCTATAATTGAAAATAATATGAAAAGGAATATATATATATGTATATGTATGGCTGAAGCATTATACTGTATACTAGAAACTGACACAACATTGTAAACTGACTATACTTCAATTAAAAATTAAGTAAAAATTAAAAAAAAATTCAAATGTAGGTGAAGACTTTGAGCCAAGAGCAAAAGATCCCAAGGAATATGGCAGATAATTGTACCTGACTGTTAACACTGATTAGAGGCTGATAGAGCTGGAGAGTATGAATTTTTAAAAATGGAGAATTTTTTTTCATGAGCTTTAAAAAAAAAATAATACTGTGAGAAGAGTTCCAATTTATCTGCTTTTGTTTTCTTTCCCTTTCTGTGCTGAGACGCTGGGAACTTGAGGTTAGAGTACTGAGTACTACAAAATCTGTTACATGGGATACAAGGTCATGGAGGAGAAACAAGGCTGCCTGGTAGGAAGAAGGGAATGAGAATGTTCTGTGAAAAGAGAAGAAAGAAAGGGAAAGGAAAGAAAAGAAAAGAAAAGAAAAGGAGACGAAAAAGGAAGGGAGGGAGGGAGGGATGAAGGAAGGAAGGAAGGAACAGATGTGGGGGAATTTTCTGACTTTATAAACCCAACAGAAATATTATGAAGAAAGATGAGTGGTGGGGTAGGGATAGACAGTATCAGAAGGGAGAGGAAAATGTGTGTGATATAAGAGAAGGAGAGAGTTAGGAGGTGAAAGTGATTGATATTCTGACAAGTGATCAGAGGTGAGGTATCCAAGATGTGGACAGAATTAAGTGGCCCATGAGGTTCGGAATAAAACTTTAGAGTAAACATAGGTATAGTGCTAGGGCTATTGCAGGTTTGCAAATGTCAGACAGAAGCTGACTGGTATCTGTAGCTAATTTGTGTCTGTTTCCTTTGTGGTAGCTAGCTCATGGAAAATAACGAGCTCTGAGAACACTGTTCTTACTAGCTTCCCTTCAGCACGTTGGTGATCAGTGCTCTTGAATGGGCCTTTCTTATTGCTAAAGAAAGTTTGAAAACTTGAGTTAGAAAGATGTACCATTAATTTTGTATTGCCTGAGAAGAGTGAGATAAGTCATTGTAATTTGGCAAACACTACTTGATGCTTACTACGTACAAATAACTAAGTTGAGCTGTAAGATTGACAGTAGGCAACAGTTTTAAAAAATTGTTGAAAATCTGAAAGTTTAGAATTGTTCACAGGAAGAGTTAATAAGAGTTCACAGGATCTGAGGCACCTTCATAAAAGAATGAGTGATTGGACTAATCATGAAACACTACAACTATATCTGTCCCTGAGAAGGTTATTTCAGTGACTCTCCAGTATCTTTTTACCCCTTGACTTCTGACTGAGTGTCTCAGTCAGTTTGAGCTGCTGTAACAGAATGCCATAAACTGGGTGGCTTCAACCACAGAAGTTTATTTCTCACTGTTCTGGAAGCTGGAAGTCTGGAGACTTCCAAACATACAGAGAACCAGCACGATCAGGTTCTGGTGAAAGTTTGCTTTCTTGTTGGCAGATGAAGACCTTGTTGTATCCTCATTTGAAGGAGAGAGAGAAATCATCTCTTTCCTGACACTTCTTATATGGGCACTAGTCCCATGTGAGGGCTCCACCCCCATGACCCGATTTCTTTCCAAAGGCCTCACCTTCAGATACCATCCCACTGGGGATTTGGACATCAGTGTACAGATCTGGGAGGGAAACATTCAGTCTACAGTGCTGAGTTGCCTACCTGTTTTGAGTGCAAAGAATTTAAACTTCAGTGTCATTGGGCTTCACCATACTCTCACTTTCATCAAATCATTGTTGTCTGTATTTATTGTAACAATATGTAATGTTATTATATTATATATATAAGTATATATTTTATAGGCTGTAATAAAAATAAAACATGACAAAAATATTGCAGTGTAAATAAAGTATATATAATTATTTAATCATATATACTATAATTAATTAATATATTATGATTAAATATAATTATAGTTTTATTCATATTATAATCATAATTAAATTATTATAATGCATATTATCTATAATTAAATATTATATGTATTTATATAAACTTAGAGGATATTTGCATCTAGAAATGTTCAACACCAAAATAGGGATATGCTTAGAATACTTATCAAGTGACAGCATTGGGAAGTGTGATGGTACTGACATCCTATACTAGTAAGAAGCATTCAGGCTAAGGGTTTTGAAGGGCAGTGTATAGGGTGATGGAGACTGGCAGATGGCAAAGGTCCCCGCCCTTCTCACACACACATACCTGTAAGTGTGTGTGACTCTCTCTCCTCCTTGCCAAATTTGCAAACACCTGGACACCAGAACACAGGCAACTGCAGAAGGGCAAATAACAGAATAGAATTTACAGTGTTACCTAATAACTCTCAGCACATCTGTTCTAAATCAGTTTCTCAAAGGTACATTTCATTATAATCATAGTCTTCCCAGCCATTGTCATTTAGTCACTGACTATCTGTCACTCTCCCACTGCCATCTCCTTGACAAGATTCTGACAAGATCCAGAAGGTCAGTTAAGTTGTTGGTGACTTTTTCCCATTAATGGCTTATTAACGAGGCAAGGCTAAATATATTCTTTTCAGTTATGTGTCTCTAGCCAAAACTGGCTCTGCAGAATGGTAAATTTCCTTCTAAATCCTTTTTCAAACTATCAAGTATCTTCTCCCTCCAGCCTCAGAAAGACTATGCATGCTGATGTTTTGAGCTACTTTTAAATATGATTTTGCTTTCATTAACTACACTGAACTGGATAATTTCTGTCTTTTTTCTTTTCCTGTTAAAATAAGCATTCTTTCCTTTCCAGAGTTCTCTTGACTATATTTGAAAATGTTATCTTTTTCATTTTTCCTTCCAGGTGGTTTTTGTTTGTTTGTTTTTTCTTTCTCTTGGAGCCTGATTTAGAGTCTCTCTTTTTGTTAATTATGCTTAGCAGACGTCACTAAAATATCTCTCAGTTAAGACCCAATTAACTGAACGACTTTAGAGGTAAACTCCCTCTGAAGCATAATCAGCATATTCAAGGCTTGGGTTTCTTCATTCTGCTTGTGCTACAGTATTTCTCTCATGGTAGAGCTGACACAGTAGATTTCCTTGCAGTCTGGTTCTAGGAGGACACACCCTCTCACTGCCTCAGCAAGCGCCTTCTCTATTATTGAAAGGAGGGCCACTTGCCATCAACATGTTCTTTTAGAAAAAGAGATTTTTAAAATACATCATCCATGGAACCTGGGGTGTATGCAATGTCCCTTACTGTAACTATGGACCTTTTGATTATATATGCTAGAGGTGGGTTTAAGTGTAAATTTCTAGAGAGAGTATCCATAGCTTTTAAATCAAGTTCTCAGTGAATCTAGTCTTACGAAAATTTAAGTTCTCTAAAAGGATGCACAATTCTTATAGTTACCTATTAATAGATGGCATACGGTCATATGTGTAAGTATAGACTTTTCAGCAAGATAGTCAATGAAATTCACAGGTAATTTAGATTTCTGTGTACCAGTATCATGCCTGTATTCCTTAGATTAGTTGTAAATGGCTAATAACTTCCAGCTTTTACTTGCCCTCCAGAACTTTAGTGGGGAGTCCATGCCCTTATATACTTATAGCTACATTCACATGCACACATGTGTTACACAAAGATTTGGATGGGCATTACTGCTAGCCTGCCAGCTACAGGCATATACTTTGTCCCTGCTTTTACATCTAGCATTTTATAATCTCAAAAAATTGGATGGTAAAAAATTATCTTACTTGTAATATGAGCTTTTGTTTCTTTATTTTGGATATATACATTCTTTGTTCTTAGATACGCTTCTTGTTCATTTTGGTATTTCTTTGGATTTCTTTTGTTTCCAAGGTCTTGATTGTACTCAATGAATCCATACAACAAACAAGCAATATTGTATAAACTTTTGTACTACAAGACATAAACTGACTTTGGACCAGAGAAAAATGCAAAAATACATATATATAAAAGACAAATTAATACACAGTGTTTGATAGTGGTAAATTTTTGGACAAATTGCATTTTTCCCAAGTAAAGCTACTGGGGAAGCAGCTTCAGTTTATTTTGGGGAAGCCATGGATCGACAAGCATGACAAATGGTGTTCCCATGAGAACAAGACGTCCTGCCAGATTGAAAAATCGAACACTTTCTGCTTATTGAAAACAACTGATTGATTACTGACTGAAATTGTCCCTAAATATTCTAGCTTCCATAATTATGTACAAAAATTGTCCTTTTATTTCCTACAATTTTACATGTTAAATTTTAGTATAACTAATTTGGGGGGGGGGGTTCATTTGTGTCTTTCCTCTCTGCTTGATAAATAGGGATCCAAAAAGAGCATCAAGAAAAATTGACCTTTGCCTTTGTAGTCCTGAGGTTGCCAGGGTCAATGAAGACACCCTGTTAATGAACTAAACACATGTTGAGCAACAGAAACAGGACAACAAAGTGATGCAAGCAGAGAAAAAGGAGGAGGGAGTGAAAGAAAAAAAATGTATGCCTCAGTGAACTTATTTCAGAATATATAGACATTGTGTCATTTTGAAATGAAAACTGTTTTTCATTGCATGTGGCTGTTTTTTGGGCCTGGGGAGTAGGGTGCCATAATATATTTACTACTTGGGCTTCTTAGACACTATCCCAATTCAGCTATTTCTTCTTAGAGTTGAACTAATTCTTTTTATTTAACTAGAAGTTTTTACTTCTAAAGTTATTTGAAATTATTCATACTAGAGATAAATGATAAAATAAATTTACTCAGCAGTTAAATTATGTAGAGAGAAGTGTTTACATACAGGTACACTGCTTGAGTTTTATTTTGACAACCAATCCACTTTCACTGAGGCCTGGCTGTTACTATCCTAAGAAGAATTCCTTAACTGGATTTCACTGTTCTCCCTTTTAATCCGCCATCATCAGCTCCTGCTTTCTTACGGTTTTACAAAGGGGTCTCTTATACCTCTCCACTCCCTGTTTCAAAGAACCTCATGGGATTTGCCAGAATCTGGGATAGGGTAGAATGGCAGTGTGAAAATATTCATTGGTAATGATTCACCCTCTTAGCCACACTTATCTTGGTGGGGGAGGCTACTGCTGCTCACTCAACAGCCAACATCCTAGTATTGGTACCTTGTATATCATCCTTGTTGAAAATCCAGACACAGATGATCTTTTCTCCCCTCTGAGTGCTTGCTCTCCTGTATCTTCTCTTGTCTTGGAACCCACAGTGAGAACACTCCCGCCCACCCTGCACTGCTGTGCTACCTCAACCGAATTCCTTGGCTCCCACAGCCACTCTCTGATGTTTGTGCTCTAGGTCTGCAAATAGCCCTTTTCAATCCATGCTGCTACTCTTTTAAAGAGCTCTTTCCACTATCAGTCGTTGGTGTTGTTGGCCTCTCTCTGTTGCAGACACACTGTCTGTTAATTAATGAGCATCTGTTATATGCCAGGGGGTGTCATGATGGGTGCCAAGAGTAAAATCATAGACATAGCACACACACTCCCTGCCCTTGTGAAGTTTTCAGTCTGGCAGAGCTAATAATATTCCGAGGACATCTTTTCATCAGGAGGTATTTTCATTCATTTAGGATTGAATTGCATTCTTCATGGAAAACTGTCACCTCTTGGTCTTTCTTCTAGGCAAAAAATCAGCCATATATTTATGGTGTTTTCTGTCACTTTTTATCAAGCAAATACCGTATATTCTTTGAAACCAAAAAATGCCTCCAATATAATTAGAGTACTGTACCATATTACCAAGATAGAATTTCAAATATGGAAACAGTGACCTGCCTTGTATTTTCATCCAAATGTTTAATTGTGAGTGCCTTATCCATTCAGTTCTCATGCTGTCATACCCGTACAGGTCTGCATTGTGGGCATCCCTATGGGGCAGTCAGCTGTGAAATACTGACGTGATTAACCAATACTCAGTGTCTTTGATTGAGTGTTTAGTCTCACTCTTATTCTCATTACCAATGACTGTAGACTATATGTTTTACTCAATAAGCATTTCTCAAATTGATTGCTTTCCTTCCATTCTTACCTTATCCCCAAGTTCAGGCCTCGGCTGACAACAGTCCCTAACTTACACTCTTTTATCCCGCAAAACCATTGTCCACATATCCACCATCCAAAACTTAAATGTGATTTAAGCCATATCATTCCATGCATACAATTCTTCATAAGACCCCTCATTGTATTGCACAATGAAGTCCAAGCTGCCTAACACAGCCCATGTTCTTGTGTTCCTGCGCTATGTTCCTGGGCTGTATCTGTCTTTCCTGGCTAATGCCTGCCAGGCAAACCCCCCAGGAACACACATACCTGTCGTCAAACAAAATTGGGTTTCTTAGTGCTCCAGCTGGGAAAAGTGTACCTCATGGGTAACAGTGGGACAGTAAGAAGGTGTGAGAAGAGACTGGTTAAAGAACTTGTGTTAAGTAATTTGGGGGAGGGTTTGAAAAAGCAGGCAGTTTGCTCTGCTTTGGGTGCTGGCAGAAAGCAGGCGAAGTATAGGATTGTGTATCTTAGTGATGCTGTTTCATCTAGGAATTGGAGGAAATGGAGAGGTGCTAAAGGTGTGATTGGTTAAGAAGCAAAGGTCACTCACATTAGGAAAGGAGAATGTTTGGTCATTTTTGTGGTTTTCTCTGTTCTCGTTTTCGTCTGTACTGAGACGTGACTACAGAGTGGTCTTGTTTGTGTCTCACTCTGTCAAATCAGAGCGTGCCTGTCTCAGTTTGGTGTTCTGTGAATTGTTTATTTATAATGAAGTGGGGAACACTCACAGCGGACAGCCTGTTGTCACCACATCAGTGCACAGTTAACACTGGCAGAGGCTGCTTTTTCCCTTCAGTATGTCTCTGACCGTGCTCTGCTTCCCATGCTGTGTGCCTGAACTTCTTAAAATGTGCTGCCGTTCTCTGCTGTTTCTTGCTTCTGTGAGTTTTCTCATATTCTCCCCTCTCCCTGCATTCCTTACCCACTCCACCTTTGCTGGGCTCAAAAATAATCGTATTTTTAAATAGACTTTTTTAAAAGAACAGTTTTAGATGTACAGAAAAGTTGAAAGATAGTATAGAGTGTTCATATTTTGTTATAAATAAGGAAAAATACTGATATATTCAGTAAAGTACATGGTTTCTCTATCTCTTTTAATAGCTTAAGGGATTTACTTTACTGCTGAATAATAGTCCATTGTCTGGATGTGCCTCAGTTCATTTATCCATTCACCAATTAGAAGACACATTGGTTGCTACCATTTTTTTTAAGACAATGAGTAAAGCTGATACCTTACTTATTTTCAAAACCCATTTTAGGAGTATCCTTTAGGTTGATTTAGAAACTTCCCTGTTTCATAATGTCATTATCATTAAAAGTATCATTTTCTATTATAATTATTTGCTTATGATTCTGTTTCCTTTGCTATCAACCATAAGCCTCTTGGAGACATAGACTATAACTAATACAGCTTTACATCCCTAGCTCCTAACCTGGGTCTCAGTGAATATTTCTAATTGAATGAATTTGCTAGATACAGTATACAACAATTTATATTTTACATATGTTATCTCATTTAACATTGTATATACATTCATAAGTAGCTTAAATGTATTACTCCAAATAAATTAATTTTCTGAATGTTTTTATTTAATGATGACCATGTTCATAACTTTAGTCTACTATTTAAAAGAAATGATATGAGTAAGGATTTAAATCTATTGGGAAAGTCTATTTTAGCCTTTCTGCATCAGGATCATTTCAAATAATATGAAATAAACATATACATATCAATGGAATTGGAGGTTTTCTTCTATTCAAAAAATAGGTATTCATTTGGCTTATTTATACTAAAAATAATTTTTGATTGAGCTTTTTGTATGTAACAGATAGTTATGAATTATCATTGAAGATTATTGTCAGAACAAACCAAAATGCAATTCTTTCTTTTTAACTTAGCTCAGTTCAAATTATAAGTCGTTGTCAGACGTAATGAGCCATGTGATGTTTTTAAAGTCCTAGACTCAGAGAGTGAAGTCAAGAACTTATTTATTATTGAAGAAAGAGAGGTATTCATCATTTCAAAAAAATTTTCTAAATTATCCAGATGCACACTTAAAGTAATTTACATAATCATTTGTGTATCAAGTCCTTCTATTTTAATGAGAACATTTAAAAATTCCTGTTGTTATACTCATTAATAATATAAAGATAAGACAGGAACTACAGTCAGTTCTCATCATTCACAATAGGTATGTTCTTCACGGTCACTCCGAACACTGAATGTAGCAGACAAGGGACTACTGCTTCGGGGGCAAACAAGATTAGCAACTCTCTGGTCACAACATACTCATCAGCTGATTAATGCACTACTTATCTGATGTGTCTGTCTGTTTAAAGATATCTTATTTAATACATATTGTTGATTAGTTGCCATTAAACTCAGGGCTGACAGCTTTTAACTCATGTCTGAATGAACATAAATATCTAACACACATATTTTCTCTGTGGGGCACAGTGCAGCTTTCTTGTCTTCAGAAACATTAGACAGTACTTTAGCACTATGCTTGGGGGCTTGTTTAAACAGGAAAAAGAAAATACCAATAGAAAGTACAAAAATACAAAAAAAACCCCCGGCACTAAGTAGACCTGCAAAGGGACACTGATTTTCAGTTTTGAGATGTGAGCCAAGAAGAAAAGGGGTCTCCTTGTTTGACTTCAGTTGGGAATGTGTATATTGGATGAAGCCAGTTATTTCCAGCTTTGCATATGTTCACAAATGACTGGGAAAGTGCCACCAGTATTGATTTTGAGGTACAAGTAAGTTTTACTGAGAGACTAATTTACTAATACAAGATCTGTGAATAATGAGAAATGACTGTGCTAAATGTAAAACCCCATGTAATTGCATATATGCTGTTAAAGCTGATATAAAATGCTTTTACACCTATTGGCAATAAAATATCCGATATGAAATGTATGGTTTGTGAATCTAAAGAGCTGTTTCTTAAATGTAATATTTCCAAGGTTTGTTTAGAGAAGTGGAAGCTCAAAATAATAAAAACAATATTCTATAAAGAATGTCAGTGAACAATGACTTCATATTGTCAGTTGGTTAACTATGAGAGGCAGAGTGGAAGTTATGAGGGAAAAATAGCTTTTAAAAACTCCATTAAGGAATATATCTATTTGAAGATAGATGTGTCATGGTGAAAAATCACCAGGGAAAAATCCTGCCAAATCAATTGTTAAATCATGTCACATGGATTCTTTGTTGTGTAAGAATGGAAAGCAGTGAAGCTAGAGATATCAGAGAGGATTTGGAGAGAATGGATAATGGGGGGTTAGAAGGATCTGGATGGACAGAAATCACAGAAAGAAAGGGCTGTCAAGGTCCAGGAATAATGGGAGAAATAAGGCAGAGGCTTGGAAGTCGTGGAGGTGTGCTTGGATAAGGAAGAGAATGAGACTAGAGAAATTTGTCTGTGAGACCAAAACTAATAGGTGAGAGGGGAAGGATGGTGCAGAATCAGACTCTAGTGAACCTTAAAGTCAGGCAGATGAATTTCAACTACACGCAATAATAACATCAAAAGCTAAAATCGCTTGAGTGCTCTGTGCCAGGAAAAAGCTAAAAACTTCACATGCTTTGTCTCATTTTTTCTTCACAGTAACCCAGTGTGAATAAATATTATTTTTCCTATTTTATGGATGAGGAAACCGAAGTTTAGAGAGGGATAAGAAGGAAAAGTGACTAGAGGAAGGTGAGGCTAATGTAAAATTTATGTTAACTGAAAAAATATTAAGTAAGAAAAGTTGAACCTCTTTTAAGCTAAGGGAAGAATGGTTTCACCAGAGCAGCATTAGTCTACAGCTAATTATCCTTAGATATTGAGAAACTGCCTTTGGAGAACTCACCTAATACCTCAAGGATTACATAATTTTCAGTCTAGCTAATACCCAAAGGCAAGGAAAGAACCATTTGAGGAATTGGAGAGAACAGTACTCACAGAGCTGGGGATAATTAGCCCTAGACCAGGGACTCTGTGAACCCCCCCAGGGTATCATAAAAGCAAGATCAGAGAAGGTCAAACTGTCTCGAAGCAACTTAACTACATCCCAGAATAAAGCTTAATAATATTTATAAGAACACAAAAATACCCACAAAAATGTGGAGTTCACATTTCCTGGTTTCCAGTCAGAGATCACCAGGCTTAACAAAGAAGCAGGAAAATATGACCCATTGTGAGAAGAAGAATCCATCAATTGGAGCCCACTCAGAAGGGTCACAGCTGTTAGAATTGGCAGACAGTGACATTAAAACAGTTTTAACTGGCAGCTATATAAAACATAGAAGTGAAGTGGAGTAAATTGACCTTAAAAGACAATCACTGAAGAAATGAGGCAATTAGTTCTTGGAATAGAGCCCTAGTATTAGAAAATAATATGATCGGATGGATTAAAAATCAACCTTGAGTTGGGAAAATCCAAAGAAATTTTCATGAGATTGTGTCAGAAAGAGAAAAATGTTATTGTAGAAAAAGTAAGTATCAGATTTGGAGTCATTCCAAATTAGTTTCTGTCTTTGTCATTTACTACTTTTGTGATCTTGGATAAAATATTAATGATTATATCTCAGTTTCCTTACCTGTAATATAACGGTGATAACAATTACATCACATTGACATAACAGTTCTTTAAAAACAGTGACATACTGTATATTACATATATGTATATATACACATGTATCTTTAAATTTACACTTTACACATACACACATATATGTATATCCCATGGCAGTCTGACGTGTCATGTGTCAATAAACACAGCAAGTGAGTTTACGTGACTAAAAGTCATGAAATACTGAAAAAGCTGAGCATAACTTTTTTTTGTTGGCACAGAAAGTTCTGTTATTTAGGTATATTTTGTAAAGTTTATATTATTATTATTATATTATTATATATTATTATAAACATCACAGGACGTGTGATGAATGTAGGGCTTTAAAAAATCAGAGAAGAGAAAGAATGTTCAATCTACAGCTTACAAATAAAAATGGGTTCAGGGACGCCAACATGGTTATCCAAGTCAGAAAAAGAACTATTGTGAACCCCTGCAGGCTGTCAAGATTATGACAATGGAAAACTTCAGAAAAGTGTTAATGAATGGGGAAAGGAAGGAATAAGGCTTGTTCATTTTAGTGGTAAGGTTATAGTGGGTCACCTGGAGTCTGAAGAAATATGATTAAAAAGTTTGACAAAGCAACTGATGGCAGCTTTGGTTATAAATTTCTGCTATCCTTTCAGCTTATGAGTTTTAAAGCAACCTAGGAAAGAACTTAGCTCTTGGAAATGGATGGATAGGGCAGATCTTACTGGGTACACTCATTGCTGCATTTAAAATTCTGTATAAAAAGACATATTTTTACAGAGTGAGTTTATAATTGTCCAATCCCTAGGGGATTTGTAAAAACATACCAATGAGCATTTTTGGTAGGATAGAATGACTATTTCAATACATCACTGAGATAAATCAGTATTCTCTTCTGACCAGCAGTTTTATTCTCTCCATATTATGAACATAATTTTAATAATATACTCAAAGCAAGATTAGCTAAGATGCATAAAAATGTTATAAACGTCTCAAAATTTTCCATTGATCTTGGATTTTTACTACATATAGATGTGATTAAATAACAAAGTTCAGAGATAAACCAAGTGTCTTACAATCACAGAATATAACTATGCTTGCTACTGCACTGGATAGAGTGCTGGCTACTTTTAAGAACCTACTTTTTTATCAGTATAAATCTCTGTTTCTCTCTTCCTCTCTCTCTCTCTTCATATGTGTAAAAGAATTTCAGCAGGAAAGACAATATTGATCAGAAATATCTCTGCCGTATTTTGGACCTTGGTATTATTGATAATATTACTAGGGAAAAGGGGTCTGGATCCGGTAGCTTGATTTTTCATGCTGGTTCTGATTTATTAAATTTAAATAAAAGTATAGGCTGATACAATGCAAGAAAATGAAAACTTAAGCTGGATCTTATAATCTGTCTTGGTCTTTGGATCTGTTCTGAGGTGCCACAGAACTTTCTACAAAGATTTACTTACTTACTTACTTATTTGTTTTAGTTTTAGTTTTAGTTTTAGTTTTATAGTAATATAAAAGAAATATTGTAAGCATTCTGAATCCCCAGGATGAGTACGTTGCAGGTGAATACTGCCAAGGAATTTTAGGGCTGTATTTGTGCTTGTATTTCTTGTTGCACATTGGGAATAAGGAACTACTAAAGGAACAGTTAGATTCAATGTGGTGCTTCTTGAACTGGAATATTTACATACTTGAGGGTCTATTAAGGTATTTGGCTAGCAGTGGTCTCAGTTTCTTTACCCTACACACACACACACACACACACACACACACACACACACACACACACACACACACACACCACTTCTTGGTCAGGAGCTTTGTTAGCTACTTTATAAAAGTGGATGTCAAGGCACAATTGATTCTGGGATCTAGTTAAATATGCCTTCCGTTCTCCCTTTCCTAAATTCTGCACATCCACTCAGGAGAAAAGCAAAATGTACCACCTAATGACTAGGAACGCTGGCAAGAATCCTGTACATCCACACAAAAAATGTTTTCAAAATGCAAAGTGTCATAATATCTATTTTTAAATTAAAAGAGGCAGTGAGATAAACAGGAAATTATGGCATTTTGCATGAATTAAAAAAAATAAAATCACTCCCCTAAATAAAGGGTAAAACAATCTCTAGTGATATCTGATTTCCAAACCTGTGCCTATTTCCCGTGGTGTGTGAAAGATATATAACACTTCTCGCTGTAATTGTTTATGTCTTGAAATATCTGATTGATAGTGCCTTTTAGTTACTGCATGACAATGACTTTGAGCTGGACACATTAACTCAGTGTATTTTAAGATGTACAATCTAAATAGCTGAAATAGAAAAAAAAAAATACCATGACTTGAGTGTCTCCAAATATATTTAGTTCCATGGTGAACCTAAGCATTAAATGAAGGTAACATATATATGCTAATTATTCTCAAAATGTCCTAATTTTGTGCAAATCCTCAATACTGATTGCTTCCTACTCCCCCGCCCCCAATTCCCTCTGGTGCGCACAACCCTCCTGGGTGATGATTAGGAGCAGGAGAGCAATTTTAGTAAGTATCTGACACTGATTACACATCAATTGGCACAGATCATAAAGACATTGTGTTTTTGCGACTTACTAGTCTACATTTCCTTCTAAGCATTGGTATCAGTGGGTAAAATTGTCTACATACGATGGACATCCAGCTACATAATTATTTACCCTGACCTTGACCACTGTGAGTAGGAGAAACAACAAATTGCCATCCTAAGAGACTGTAGCAGATAAGCTAAACCTAACCCTCTAACCTTCTAATCTTTTATAATTAATGAACATTAATACCCTCATATCCTACCTCCATTCCTGTGGCACAATCCATCTCAGACTTCTCTCTAGATCTTCCCTATGGTAGGACGAGACAGCATGTGGTTCCATCTCTAAATACTTATTTATACTATTTATTTCATTTGCATGCAATTTTCCTTGTAATAATATTACAGTTGACCATTGAACAACATGGGTTTGAACTGTGAAGGTGCACTTACAAGTGGATTTTTTTTTCAATAAATATATGCTATAGTACTACACTGGCTGAGATTGATTGAATCTGTGGTTGCAAATCACAGGACAGGGAGGACCCACTGGATATACTTGGATTCTCAACTGTGTAGGAATTTTCACCCCTAACCTTCGAGTCATTCAAGGCTCGTCTGTATTATATGGTGAAATCCTATTGCCACAGCAACCAGGAGTGGCAACATCACGTTATCCAAAATCTAAGTCATGCTTACTAAAACCCCCACTGGATTCTGATCTCATCTTGTTACAATATCTTTGCAGTTCCTGCACTGTTATTTTGTGTTTTTCTTTATAAAGTCTTAGTAGTGGGTTACTAAGAATCATTTTCCTGGTTTCATATATTCTTCCATACGTGACTTTTCTGCTAATTAACATTGATTTTTTTTTCCGACACTAACAATAACAATTCCCCTTCTGATCAATGTTGTGCATGCAGTCCATCTTTAACAGTGCCAACTATATCAATTTTAAGTCAAGTTATAGTGAAAAGTTTTAAATGACTTTTAATTAATTCATGTTGTGTGCACTTCTATAGAAACAGCTGATGTCACTCAGAAATGAGAAATAAAGTTGTTTAGGTAACACATTAGAGTCCAAGCTGACTAATTTACACTTACAATACGTGTTATGAAAATAGTATATGAAAGTAAATTGAGGCACCAGGATGATTTAGCACATTTCACCATAGTTACAAGGACTGCAGAAACAATAGATGTAAATCATACTATGTTTATTTGAACCATACGCATAGTATTGTTTCAGTGCTAGGAAGTATAAAACTATTTCCCATCACTTATTATTTCATTTCTTAAGTCTCTGTTCTATGAGAGCCAAAGAAAAATGATGAAAATTCAAAGATGAGTAAGACTAAGTTCTGTTCCTCGAGAAGATAGGTTTAATTGGCATCTATTCTAATTTCCTCAATTATTAAAATGAGTTATTCTTTATTCTGATAACTTAAAAATCAATATCTTAAAAAAATGAGGCATACACCTATTGTTTAGTTATCTTTATCCCTTCTTAAAAAAACAGTTAACACAATCATTTTTGCTCTAGTTGATTATGTTTTAGAATCAAATACTTGATTACTGTTTGCATGAAACAAAGCACTGTGACAGACGGTGTTTCTTTAGGTCATAGGCTTTGCAGCCTGTGGTGATCAGTTTGAATTCTAGCTCTTTCAGTCACTTCCAGGTCCCCGCTATCCCACCTACACTTTCTGATCCCTGGTTGTGAAAATGAGCATAATTGCTTATAGCTGGTTATAAGAAATTATTCTAAGTGTTTCTCATATAGTGTTTATTTAATAAATAGTAGGTAGCTCACAATTACTGTATCATCCTAACAGAAATATTTTTCTTATATTATTATATGTAGAGGAGCAAAGTGGTTATGACCCTTAATTATGTGTTTTAAAATAACACTAATTTACACTTTAAAAATCACTCATCCTTGGGCTATATTTGATGGGAACTTGTGTCACTGTGAGTAATTATATTGGAGGAAAATAAAGTGCTATGTATTATTTTAAAAAGGAAATAGAAATTATTCATCAAGATTACAATCTAGGCAGGAGAATAAGTTGTGTGTACAAAAAAGTTGGTGAGGATGTGAAAGGATGCTGCCGTATGATAAGGTGAAGTGGTTGATATGCACAAAGTTAGCAGGATGGTTAGTATGGGCTTGATGAAGTCAGATGTTAAACATGAAGTGGAGACCAGGTGTCTGTCACCACTCCAGGATTTGGAATGGGTCTTGCACGTTTGCAAAGGGCTCCATTGAGGACGAATCATGAGCAGAACTGCAGAAGAGCATAGGGACTTAGGAGGCAGACAGTCCTATGCTGAAGCCTGGTTTAATCAAGTATTAACTATATGATTGTAAGCAGATTACTACACCCTTCTGAACCTGCCTTTTCATTTATACAATGGGCACAACAATGCAATAATAGTTCACCACTGTCTATTGAAGGTGTTGTGAAAATTAAATGAGTTAATATGTGTCAAGCTCTGAACACTGTGTCTGGAACACAATAAACATTAAAAAAAAAGTGACTTTTACTCCACTGTGGAATCACAGAGGCAGTTAGTTCAAACAAAGTCACAGGTACGAAAGTATACAATGTGTACAAAAAGGAAAGCAAAAATAGATAATTTTGGTTCAAGCTGAGTGTTGTGAATATGCAGTAGTTTATTAGTATGGAGTCAGATTGCAGTAAGTTTTGAATGCTGGAAATTTAGACTTTACACAGTAGGCAATGATGATCTTCTAAAAGTTTTATTAGCGGAGTGATAAGATAAACCAAGTATCTATGTAATATTTGAAAAACTAACTTCAGGAACACAATTACAAACAGAATAGGAGAAAGATTACAGAAGATCCCCTACTATATCTTAAGTTCCAAGTGCAATTGAAACGCACATTTAGAGAAAATGAGTAACTGATAAAATAGAGCTGAAGGAGGGACCTAATATCCCTGCTCATCTTGCGTAAACTATACCAGCCAACTCATTAAGTTCTAAATTTCTAAAAAGGAAAGATCATATTTTTACTAGTATATGTGACTAAAATTGACAAGTGTGGCGATGTTTAGAAGAAGAGGCAAGGACTGAAAATGATCACTCCAGGATGCCCGTCTTATTTCTACCAGTGACCTTTACAGTTACAGTCCTTTTCTGGACTCCACTTGACACATTTATAAAACGAGGAAAGTTAACCAGGTGATGTGAAAAGAGCCAAATACAATTTTAATATTAAACAACTCTAACTTGATTGGGAAATTATTTAAATATTCTTGAGATAATAAATGGAAGTATAAGCTTGGTTTTATGAGAAGTTAGGGAAAAATATTCCCCGAAAGTAACTAATTTACCATTATGTGATTAGAACCTTGTGGTGGCCATCTTTATTTAGCTGAAATGTTTTTCTGATATAAATTTGTGAAGCTTGTTGGAGGGATGTGTGTGAGTTTGGATCATGTTTGTGTATGCATGTGGATATCTGACTATATCCCAGGTTGTGTGCATGTGTGTTTTGGGGGGGGGACTGAGGTACATTTCAGTGTGATTAATTTTTGTTTAGGTTTTTATTTTTTATAATAGATTTTTTTTAAAATTGGACCTAGAAATAGTCATTCTAAGTGCAGTAAGCCAGAAAGAGAAAGAAAAATACCGTATGATATTACTTATATGTGAAATCTAAAAAAAAAAAAAAAGACACAAATGAACTTATTTACAAAACAGCAACAGACTCCTTTAGGTTTGTCATTGTTTTCTTAATCTCTTCAGTGTAAGACATACGTAATTCAGAATCGTAAACTCCTTAAATTTTTTATTGTCCCTTTTAACTCAATCAAATATTTAAAAAACTATGCTTTCTTTTCCATAAAAACATGTATCATTTCATGCTATGTCATAATTTTATTAAATAGTGAATATCACATTTGACACCTATGTACACGAAGTGTCTTTTCTTCCTCTCTGATGAAGTTCAGGAAGCACAGAGAAAAGAGGGTGATTTTCTCATTTCTCTTGTCCCAATGGCTACAGAGCTACATATCTTTTATTTATATTTTTAGCACCTGTTTTTGTCAAGAATACATTTTATCCTTCTTCTACAGATTTGTTGTTTGAATGAAAAGTACTGCAACAGAAAACCAAAACAAAAATGTCAACAAATGAAAAGCAAAAGACTCTTAGAATGAGGTAGAGTCTCTAACAAGCTTTAGGAAACAGATTACAATTGGTGACATTATTATTCTGTATGTCAATTGCTTTTTATTATCCAGGCTTGAATGAAGTAGCACTGTAATTTTGTTGCAGAAGTGTTGTTTCTCTCAGGGATTTGGAAAACGAACACAAATATATCTCTTGGTTTTTTTGCCTATAATGCCCAGCTACACCATCCTATCTTGAGTTGGCAGGATTTCCTTAAACCAAATGGTCAGTGTGTAGATTTTTCACAGCTTTACTCTCAATGGACTTTATCAGTGAAACTGTATTAAAGTTTAGAAGTTATATTAGAGATCAACAACCCACGACAACTGATTCAACTCAGAATGAGTCATAACTTAAATTGTCAGAACTAAGGGGATGGTGAGATTAGGCAGCGGGCCTGAATATGAGTGCACCATTTCTTTACCTGCAATCTTAGGCATAAGCTGTCTGTGCAGGATCAACTTGGATCAACACTAAATATTAATAACTACTAAAAAAGAAGAAATTGGAAATTGAGGAAAAATAAGGAACATAAAGTAAAAACACAGCCTCTGAATATATAATGGTGACAGTAATAACTGTTCTATTTTGGGGACTATATTCTTCACTACCAGTGATGAGAGTCAGGAGGACATTATATGCCCTTGAAGGAAAGAGATAACAGAGCCTACTCATGCTGGAATCTGGCAGGGAAATTTCAGGGACAGACAGAAAACTCTATCATCATGAAAAATGGTCAGAGAAAGTACTTTACACATATGTAAGACTGTACACACATATTGACGGAGGCCCATGTTGATGTTAAATATATTAGTAAAGTCTTTTTAAAATGTTCCTCATACAAAGAACTCAACTACTCCTTATATAATAAAGCATGCCAAAGGAGGTTAAAATTAAAAAAAAAATTAAACTCTTAAGTCAGAAGTCAGAAATTTCTCCATTTATGAGATATTGAAATTAGAAATGGAAAAGGTCTATTAGCTGTTCTAATATATCTTGTTTTTGACAGGAAAATGATCCCCTTGGTTATCCTTACTTCAAGTTGAACCACTTACAAAATATATTATTATTGAAAAAAATAAATTATCCCTCTGACCATTAAGATTTTCTTAAAATGGGATTTGGTCTTTAACAGAAAACTGTATTACATTTCATCCTTATTAAGCACTTTATTTCTATGCTTGATATGTATTTAAATTGCCATTTTGGGGGGAAGCCGTACTTTAAGATGGTTGGAAAAAACCCTTACCATTTTGTCAAGTGTCTAGTGTAAACCTTTGTGAAAACTTAAACAGGAGTTTTGATAAAAGGAATATTTAAATGCATTTAGGGTGAATCTTTTTTTTTAAGGGTAAAAAAACAAAAGGAATTGGAGGATTTTTTTTTTAGCTTACTTATTAGCTTACTTGTTTGTTGTTGATTATTTTACCCTCTTTTCATTCCCATAACATCTGTACATTCTCTCTCTTCTCTGGTGCCATTCAGTGGCATCTTGAATTCTCAGTCATCTCAGGAAGTCTTGGTCTTTTGTCATTGGGCTATGAAGAGTTAAATTTGTACATGACATTTTGATAGGGCTCTTTTAACCTATGCAACTTCTTTAACAAAAGCATTTTGATGCTAGGAGCTTTTTGATGTGCCATGGTGATGTGCAATTTTGATGCAGGGCTGTTTTTGACGTGGCTTAAAAATGACATTTAAGTTTTCAGCTTTTATTGTCATCAGCCTCACCCTATCACTGAACTGATCTCACCCTACAATGAGGATGTGGCCTGAGATGTGTTCTGTGCCAAGAGCAGGTGTTAGGATCTGGACTGAAGTTTAGGCAGAGGGTCAGAGACCCTGGGGACAAGGCCCAGTCTGATGCAAACCTCATGTATCTAGGAGTCAATACTTAATTCCCTTGCACACATCCCTCCATCAACTGTTACAAGAAGTATATAAACATTCTGCCAGGACTCACCTGTATCCATGATTGTTTTATCTCAAATTCTTGGATTTTTTCCCCAGAAGCTTCAAGACCCATGGAAAAGTGATATTTGAATCATAGCGGGATCATGATTGCATCCAAATGGCCGAGGGAACCCAGTTTTTTTTTAAGTTACATTTCTATCAACTAGCTCTCACTGTACCAGTTACGTATAATATTGTGAAATTTGGGAGGCAAAAATGATACCCATTTAGAGACTAACATGTATCACAATCCTAGCATATCTTTCTTTCATCTTATTATAAAGGCAACATCCAATCATAGCAATTTGTAAATAAAGTTTAAAGTAAAGGCCCATGGTAGTTGAGGAACAAGAAACATCTAAATCTAAGGCTTTTTTTTCCTGCTGTATTAAATTAACTACACCAAAACGGCTGTGTGAAAACATACTCTGTTTCCAAACAGTTGAGCAAAAAATGATTGCTTTTAAAGAGTTGCACATTAGAAGAGGGAAATACTATTGAATGTCTTCACCTGTCCCATTTTTTTTTCTACATCAGCTTTATTAAATCTGTGTCTAAGTTTTCATTGAGGTGTGAGGGCTGGCTGGCTGGCTGGTCTTTGCACCGAGATGCCATCAACAACATCATGGTTCAAAAGGGACTGCAAGTTCTCTGTGGTCAGTGAAGCAGCTCTCTCCTTAGCGAAGGCCTGCCCTGTTACCTGACCAGATTCTTGAAGACAAATAGCTTCTGGACTGAAAGGAGATGGCCCTCTTGCTTAACAATTTCCAGCCCTCATTGTTTATATCTGGCTGTGGGAGAGAAGTGAAATAGGAAAGAATGGAAAAGATGCTGTGGAACGGGATATAGATTACATACAATTTAATGAATTCTTATTTTCCTTCGATGAGCTGGGGTGCACCATGCTGTCAGTAAAGTCTACCTGGGATATGAACCCTAACCTTAACCCTTACCCTAACCCTAACCCCTACCCTAACCCTAACTGTACATGATTCCTTGGTTGCTCCTTGATTGTGGGTAGTAAAACCTAAAGACATAATTTCTTCCTTGAAGATAATTTACATATTCATGACTTTCCTTTTTTTATTACTTGATTTGATTTTACTTTTCCCTTATTAGCCAGAGGTTAAAATTAGTGATAGAAATAGAAAATCATTTTTCCCTTTTTTGCATCCTGCTATACCTTAATCTTGCAAGTTTATCACAGAACACATGGAAGCACATTCACACACACAACTCACCATCAGACCCTCTCCTCCCTTATTCTGTGAGCTTGGCTCAGTAATATTGAAAGACAGATTATGAAGGTAAGATGGCTAATGTGCTGACAGGCTTATTTTGTTTGGAAGTAGTTGCATGTAGGTGGGATATAAATTACTATTTTATAAATAAAGAAAAATCCTAAAGCAGAGAGACTGAGGGTCTCTAGTATACAATGAGATGCTCTTTATATGGTCTGAAACACAGATTTAGCCCTCAAAACAGTGGTCAGCTCTGAGGTAAAAATGATAGAAAAAAGAGATAAAGTAATGTCTTGGTGAATGTCTTGATAAAAACAGTCTAGCTGTAAGAAATATGATTGTGCTATTGTATCATTAAGTTGTCTTTTTTGTTCGGAAATTTGATCCTCTGAAGACCTTAGCATATGTATTTATACAAGACTAGAGCATCTATATCCATACATGCTTTTCATTCCATAGGCATAAGGAAGTCAAGGTGAGGGGTGAGTGGGAAGTTCAGGGCAGCCAGAGGCCCTTAGCTGAAGTCAGACACTGTGGCTGGTACATCCTGACTGAAGTTAAGGGTGGAAGATATCCTTCTGGGTAAACTAAGAATCCTGCAGAACACAGGGCATCTTCTTCTGGTCATGTGGGGCGGGGGGGCGATGGCCCTTCCTTCAGTTGAAGAAGTATCATCACAGCCAGAAAGTGATGTTATTAAAAACTGCCCCAAAGACAAATCAATGCCTTTGTTTATGGATTTAACTGAGGTTCACTGTGTTTCTTCAACATCATAAGGTGTTCTAGGATGTTTCACAATCTTCTTCATCCCAACTAATCAAAGACACATTCAAGATTCAGCCCAACTCTTAACATTGTTATTAGTGAACCATTTCTAGTTTTAGGGCCACTAATCCCACAAATTTATTTAAAAGTTTAGTGGCTATCTAAGGTGATTTTATCAAGTGATTTACAGATGATATTTGAAAATTGTCACTGGCAGCATACTTTTCTTGTTATAGAGAGTTCCTTTTATTTTTAGACTATTTTGTAGTTACCAGATGTTCTCTTATATACTTTTAAATTTTTCCAGCCATCCCTTGAAGGAGGCAAACTGTAGCAGCTCTGGAAACAGGTTGGTCAGATAGTGGTTTTCACATGTGATGACTGAAATAAGGCTGATGAAGTGCCCCTCTCCACCTTTCTCACCACTGGATACAAAGCCCTGAAGCTTGCAAAGACTCATGCTTGATTTCTTTCAGCTCATGGTTTATCACTCATGGTTGATCACTTAGGAGAGTGGGGAACTAGAAATGGGGATGAGTGTACTTTCCACTCTCATCTTACCAATGTTCCAAGAAGCAGAGCTGGGAGACCTTTGGAGATGTTTGGGAATCAAAGCAATATCTACAAAAGAAGTCTTAGAGCAGCCACCTTGGACTCAAAAGCTCAGCAAAGTTTTGTTACTGTTCTTAACATTGTTTTTTTCTCCCTTCCCTTTCTCTCCCCATCGCTCCCAGCTTCAGTGCTTAGCAAGACGCTGTTGTTCCTCTCTCTCTATGAGAACGACAAGAGAATTGAGTTGCCCTTGAATGTGTGCCTCCACGTTTTTATGTGACATCACTTGAGCACTCACTAGAAGACCACTCAGAATCACTGCAGATGCCGCAGGTTCCTCACCTCTCCAATGCAATTAGAAAAGGCTTACAGTTTAGTTTCTAAAATATTTATCTCACAGAGATATGGTTTATGAAGCATGCCCCTTTTTGAGGCTTTAGCCTTGCTTATTAGTAACTATTTAAATCCTTTAAAGGAAATTTTTATAGCTAGTTTTATTAGCTATAAAGAAATTGGAATAAGACATCTGAGAATATAGATTAAAAACATACTTTTTTCGGTAAATATATTTAGTGTCCTATAAGGTTTTACCTAATTTTTCAAATATCATCCCATTGTGTGGAACTCTATTTCACATTTCATAAAATGCTAGCTTTTGTCTTAATTCCTTTTAGATCTCTGTGATCATGCTAATGTATCTGACTGGGCCGTAATAAAGTGGTTATTTCTACACCTGATTGAAAGCTATAAAGTGCTTAGAACCAGAAACTGAATTCTGAAAACCCATGGTTGTCATGGCAGCTATGAAATCCCTTTGGTGTTTCACAGTATAAGTATTGATCAAAAAGACGAATACCAACTGTTCTCAAAATGTGGTGAACTTATTTTCCCAGGTCATTTGAAAGGCCCTAAAGGTAGAAATATCTACCTTAAAAAGTTACACAAGAAAAATAATAGAAATATATTACTAAAAAAAATAGGTCTATTTCCTATATATTAAACCTCTACATAAATATCTATTAATAAATTTTTTTTCATGATTGGGGAAGGGAAGAACAGTGTATCAGATGTACAGGAACCAAATTAAGCGTATTCCTATAATTTCCAGATTTCCAAAGTCAGCACACCATACCTAGAGCCAGTTCACTAATTTTCAGCTATCACTTGTATACATTTCCTCCTACCAAAAAAAAAAAAAAAAAAAAAACCAAAAAAGTAAAATGAAATAATAGCAGTGCTCTTTGAAGAAGTACCATTATCAGTCTCATTGTGTACACTGTGGAACTAAGGATAAGAAGGGTTGGGATGGATAATCTAACTTTCTTCTTAAGGCTATATTTCTACTGATAAATTATATCTGTTTTTAGAATCACTGAAATTAGGGTAAAGACTTCAGGCAGCAAGATACTTTACCTTCTTTTTTTCCCTTTATTTTTAAGCAAACTCATCAGTGGAATATATTTTAAAGTACTTCAATATGAATTTAAGGGGAAATAAAAATAGATCCTCACTCCAAGTTTTCATACACATTTGTGATATTGCCCCAGTTCGTTTTATTTCCATGTATACTTTAAAATATAATACCATTTTCTTGTGTGAATAAAACAATCTAAAGAAATATTGATTAGCCAATTTAAGATAACATAGAATGTAAAACCTTCCCCCCCGCCCCAACAATAAACCAAAAACTATACAGAGCTTTTGCTTGCTTCACACTTTGATAAAGTTGATGGCTTTATTTAATAGCCTCCCAAAGGGTTTATGATGGAAATGCTAACATAAGCCAAACTCTAGTCCAAGTCAATATCTTTTCACATTAAACTCTAGACTGTGAAAAAAGTAACATGTGTAAATATGGGACAATCTTCAGTGCTTCTCATTGCTTCTCATCACCTCAATATATTGCTTGAAGGTCAAACGGTTTCAGAATGAATGGCAAGGTCATCCTCGGAGATAAAATAATAGTAAAGGAATAACAGAGCCTCAAGGAACAACTGCAGAAACAGGCCATTCCTTTGGTTGGTGGAAGATTTGGGGGGTGATGATTTACATATGAATCTCAGGTCTTCTATGACCAGCTGGTAAAGCCCTGTCCATCCTTCCCTGTAGACTCCCTTTCTACATCACTTGAGTTTCCAGCTCTGTGAAGTAAGCACTGAGCAGTCAGCTAGGAAGGACGGGGAACACAGGTAAGATTCTCATTCATCTAAGATGATACATTTCCAGTGAAACCAAACTAAATTTAAAATGTTATTCTGAGATATGGGGGTTGTGATTTAACACCAACTGTCCAGAAGCTATGAGAACTGGTTGGAAACAGCAACCAGTTGAGACCCCATATTCCTTCTCCCTGTACCAAATGTTACCAACTTGTGTGCAGCCCAGTAGCCCAGAATGTATATGATGGTCCAGGAAACTCATCAACTCAGAAGCTCATCTCCTCTGGGAGGCCCAAGATGGTTTTATCACCAAAACATGTGCCAGTAAATTTTGTAGTGTCCTCAGTTACAGATACCTATTTATAGTATCTGACATATTTGTATTACTGGTATTTTCTGTATTGTTTCATGTTTGTCCTCTGTGAACCTATGTGACAGTTTATGATACCCTTCCCTGTAGTTCTTCTATCAATGTTGCCAGAGAAATAAGCCTGCCATGCATCTGCTCATATCTCCATCCTCTTGAGAATCCTTGGTTGAATGGTACACAGTAATACCTGGTTTACTCTTGGGGAGAACACCGTTTGTTCAGCAATGATCTCCTCAAGGCTTCAGCAGAGTTTCTTAACTTTGGAAGACAGAGAGAAATGTCTTATCTCCAAGGGAAGAAATCAAGGGAGGGAGGAGTTGGTAGTATATAACATGAAGAAGTGTATTTAATACATTTATTATTTTCTTTATGCAAACTGTTGGGAAAAATTCTTTTTGGCTGGTAGGGTTATGTAGAAGATGAACTAAAAAATTAACACACTTTAAACATTTTAAAATTTAATTTAATCTTATTGTGGTAAGAACACTTATCTTGAGATGTACCCTCTTAACAAATTTTTAAATATGCCATACAGCATTGTTGACTATATGTACAATGTGGTACAGTAGCTGTCTAGAATGTATTCACCTTGCTCAATTGAAGCTTTGTCCCCATTGATTAGTAACTCTCTTTTTCTCCCTACCACAACCCTTGGCAACTACTATTCCACCCTTCAGTTCTATGAATCTGACTACTCTAGATACTTCATGTATATGGAATCATGTAGTATCTGTCTTTATGTGATTGGCTTATTTCATTTAGCATAATGTACTCGAGATTCATCCATATTGTGGCATACTGCAAAATTCTCTCAGGATGGCTTTTTTCAAAAAAAATAGAGGACAAAAAGTGTTGGCGAAGATGAGGAGAAGTTGGAGCCCTGTACCCTGTTGTTAGGAATGCGCGATAGTACAGCTGCTATATGTAGGTCCCTCTAAATAGTAAAAATAGAACTACTGTATGATTCAGCCATCCCACTTTTAGGTATTTATCCAGAAGAACTGAAAGCAGTATCGGGAAGAGATATGAGCACTCCCATGTTCACAGCAGCACTATTCACAATAGCTAAGACATGGAAGCAATTTAAATGTCCATCAACAGATGAATGGATAAAGAAGATGTGATATATACATACTATGGAATATTATTTAGCCTTAAAAGAGGGAGCATGATTTTTAAAAGATTAAGAAATATTGGCCTTATGGTTAAAAAAATCAAAACTTTTTGCTTTGCATCCACAGCCTTCAGTATGACCCCTGTGAAAAATACAAGCTCACTTCCCACCCCACCTACATGCTCTGCTCCATTCTTCTTCTCAAACCCTGCAGGACTATAGAAAGAGTCAAAATTCCTGGAATATACAACGCCTCTAGCATTTTCATCATGAAGTCTCTCCTAACTTTCTCAAGCCATTTTAAGGCAACTGTCTCCTTAGTCTCTTCGCTTAGAATGGCCAAAAATAATCAGTGAAGTTATTTCCAGAATTGGGTTCAATATTAATTAAATTAGGACCAAAGATTATAATGTTAGTTGTGATATTAATTTAAACATTTTAATACCCCTTAACTCTACACACTAAATAAGACATTGGCAATTTTAAAGAATTAATGAAAGTGACTTTAAATAGTATGATTAACTAGACTTTTCATGCCAAATGTATCCAGTTGTGCTCACTTTAAATTCTATTTTAGGAGATACATAATGAAAACAGACATGTGATTAATAGAATATCCTGAAATATTCATAAGTTATTTTCAGCCAGGTGTTTCAGACATTGACAGTTTTTTTTAGTAAATTTAATTTAGTACTGCTGGGTACAGTATTTTGAAAATGACAAACGAAATTCTAATGTAATATTCTAATTTAAAACTGAATATATTTTTTCTTCTGAAAACATATTTAAGATAAAATTTTAATACGTCCCACATCTTAAAATTGCTGTTGGGAAATTTAAAATGTCCTGCATATATTTGCTCACCCATCACCTCTGCTTTAAATATTAGCTGATCCTTCTCGCTTCTTACTTTGCCAAATAACGTCACTCTTGTTAGATTATTCTAACAGAGCAGTAAAAAGGGTTTTCTAAGAATTCTTGAAGCAATATGAATGATCAGCTTTCTTCTGGTTAAAATTATGATTTTTTACATAATTTGTTCTTTCTGAGTGAAATCTTTATTTATTTTGCAAATATCAATTTAATCACAAAATACGTTATTGCAAAATATTGCTGAAAAAAGCATTTTAATATACAAGCAGAATAAATAGAATATAAACATTGTAGAAAATAACTCTGTGTGTGTAAATTTGTGTATAACCAGAAATTTATAAATAGTAAAATTACATATAAAATTTTACTATAAATAGTAAAATTTATAAACAATGCAGATTTGACCACTAAAAATAATAAAGTATTTTTAGAGACAGAAATGTTCAATATTTATATAAGCATATGTTTTATCATATGGTTTCTATGTTTTTGAGTTTTTCTTAGATAAACCTTCTATTCTGATTACATGCACATTTAACATTGATCTTCTGGTATACTTGTAATTTCTTTTTTTGATGCATCTGGATTTAATGTTAGGAGATATTGTGAAGTTATGGAATGAACTTTTCCTATTTATTTGTCTATTTCTAAAAAAAACTCGAACTACTTACAAAAACTTATCTTCTGTTTCTAATGAACTGATTAGGATGCCTTAATTATATATATAATTTAATATTTTTTATTCTGTTAGAGAAAAAGACCAAAATGATTTTTGAAAAGCAATTAAATCATCTATAACAGAAAAGGCTTACTTTAGAATATTAAAATTGCTCTTATTAATCAAAAAAAATGCAGCCCAATCCAAAACTAGGCAAATGACATGAACAGGAGATTTTTACAAGAAGTATGAACATCCATTACCAATAAACATGAAACAAAATTTCTCTTCATTCAATTCAGTGAAAATAGGTGAAAACAATAGCAAGGCGGTTTTTTTTTTTTCTTTCCTTTAGAGCAGAAAACAACAAATTTAATGAAACCCAGTTTTGACAAGGGTGTACAAAACCAAACTGTCTTGTATATGTTGCTGAAGAAATGAATTGATACAGATTCTTTGAAAGGAATTTGACAATACCTGTCACTTAATTTGGCAATTCCATAATATATGTGACAGTAAATTGTAGTTTATAAATTTATCTTAAAATATACCTGCACTCCAGAAAATGCAATCAAGTCTCCAGTGCCAGAAAGCACATCACTGGATACCCAGGGAAGAGGCTGAGAGGCAGGAGAGTAGCATCACAAAGGGACAGCTTTTGGGGCTGATGTACGTGTTCAGCATCTTGACTGTGGTGATTCTTTGAAGGGTGTATGCATCTGTCAAAATTGATCAAATAATACACTTTACGTGCATTTCATTGCATGTCAATTATACCTCAGTAAATCTGCTACGAGTGGGAGAGAGAGAGAGAGAGAAAGGTGCATAAATGTGAAAAAACATTTGCCAAAAAATTTTCCTTGCATCACCATTTAAAGTGACAACTGGTAAGCAATCCCCTATATGCACGATAGCTAAATAAAAATAATATAAATCAGCAAATACTCATAAAAGACCTTCGATGTGAAAGCAATTTAAAAAATATATAAACCAAAGTTTTGTAGGGGAAAAATAAGACTGGAAGCAAAAATTGAGATATCTTTAGACAGTTTTTTACTTGAAATATGTATTTTCTAGCATTGCTCTCATAAGTATGCATTTTTATTTTAAAAATAAACAAAGAAAAGTGAACATTTTAACAGTTAAGAGGGGAACACCGTCAGCTACTGTATTCACAGAGTAAATCATATCGAATACTATCAAATTTGTTGTTATGGAGTAATACACTGTTAGACTTTGCTATTCACCAATAAGAAAGCATTTTGATTCCAGCAAAGTCTGCAGCAGTGTTGACTGCATATTTGTGGGGGAAAATGATAGCTCCCTTGACTTCAGTACAGCTGTGGTTTCAGCATCAGTGCAGGTAAATTCTGTGCATTGCGGGTCATTCAGCAGCCTGTACATTCAACAGGCAGTTTTCTGTTAGTTCAGTTCTTAAAGTCTTAGTTTGCTGACTAGGATCAGATTCATGCATGTACAGCTCTGGGAAAGGAGCCCAGGATTTTTATAAATAACTTTATGAGCTTGCTTTCCTGAGCCCTCTGCAATTTCCTGGGTTCTTCTGGTTCCCTGAGAATTCCCTTTTTGGTCCTTTTGCCAGAAAGCTGGGGCTTTAGTTCCCCAACGCTGGTACATACTTTCATGATTGCGCCAACATCTGGAGCCAAGTCAAAATTGCAAGGGAAAATTGCAAAGCTAATTCAGCCCGCGCTTGGGACCATGGCTGCACTGACTGGACAGGAAAATTCGACTCTTTAATAATTTTTGGTTCCCATGGGGGTCCCTTTGGGGGTGCTACTGCCACAGCTACAGGTTTGTTCAGAACCAGGGTTAGAGAAACTCTGCTAGAGGTCTCTACCTAGCCCCCAGTGCCTGCTTCCAGGTTTGGGACTACCTGACTTTAGGCTGGGACACTGGAGAAAAAGGAAAGTGGGAGAACTCACCACAGGCTCCTTAATACTTCAGACTGCCATCTTCTTCCCCAGTCTACCTGCTACCACTTAATGTTCAGAGTCCTCAGATAGTAACTCCATACAGCCTCCCAGGTTTTATAGTTACAGTCAAAGGAAAAGACATGGTGGAGTGTGCTTACTCCAACAACTGAAACTAAAACCCAAGCAAATGCTTTTCTATGTATTGAAAAGCAATAATAAATAATAATAAATTTATTATTACCATTTAATATAATATAAAATTACTTAATATTAATTAATTTAATAATATTAAAAATAATAAATTTATTAGAAATCCTTGCTGTTATCACAAGTGCAAGTGTGTCCCTTTGAGTGAAGTAAACAACTGAAGTCAATAAAAATTAACTTATTGTTAGATTTTTTTACTTTATGTAAGAATACATACATATTAAGATTAAACTTTAATTTTTAAAATTAGCCTTATGCATATCAATTTTTCTCAAGTTTTTCCTTTTCCTTAGTTAACCTCAGAAGTAGTCCAGAACTAGTCGTCTCTAAGTATGCTCACTGACAGTTCATTAATCACAATGTGCAGTTCATATCAATGACATTGGCAAGCTTTATTTTAAATTTAAAACTCAGTTTTGAATTTTAAAAAGCTTTAGAACAGACAGGATTCCTCTAGATGTCAAATAGTCTGTCATCTTCTTTACATAATTCAATTAAATGCACCTGTACTAAATGTGAAAAATAGGCAAAAGAGGTACTAAGGATACAGGATGAACTAGCTGGAAAATCCTTGACTATGCGCATGAATGCTGGCGTATCCCTGGGTAAGGACGATGTTGTACTGATTGACATGCACATACCAGTCTGTATAGGTTAGCCAGTGTTAGAGTGTGTTTTGGCAACAGCTAAAATAATTGGAGGACTCTGGACCATTGACTAGGGCTCAGGGAAGATGGAGTGACTGAACAGTCTGGCTTAAAATTTAAATTCATTTTGAGGCCCAAATATTCACCTTTATACTTGCATAACTTCAAGAACGTTGTTCATCAATAACCGGGCTCAGGAGAATCATCTTTTCTCTATTATTCGACATAGGTACAAAACTTGACCACTCTGAACCCCTCTACCACCTCCTCCCTGGTCTAGGCCGATGCCTTCTGTTTTTTATCCTGTATTTGCAATTGCCTCCCAACTGAGCTTCCTACTCTTTGCCCTACTCCCAACAGTTGAGTATCTGCAGTAGATGGAATCGGCCTGTTAGAACTTCAGTTAGATCCCCTTACTCCCCTGCTCAAGACCCTCCAATGGGATCCCTTCTCCACCAGAGTAAAAGCTGAACCCCAAGTCTTTATGGTGACCTAAAGTGTCCTACATAGTTAGGACCCAACATGTCACTAACCATATCTTCTACTAATATTTTTTCCTACCCTCCTTCCTTCAGCTATGTTGTCTTCAGTGAACTTGTTTGAACATGTTAGACCCAGTTGGATCTCAGGGTCTGTTCCCTCTGTTATAACTCTTGTCCCCTCTCCACACATGGTTCATTTCCTCCCCTCCTTCGAGGTCTTCCTCAAAAATCATCTTTCAGCGAGGCCACCCTCTTTAAAATTGGAACCTATCCCCTCACTACCCCCTTTCCTGGCTTTAATTTTCTCTAGTTCTTATCATCATCTGATATTTTATTTATATATTAATGTAGTATCCGTTTCCCTCTTCTAGATCGTAAGCTACCTGAGGGCACAAATTTTGTTTTGTTCACTCACTGCAACTGTATCTCCAGAGCCTAGGAAAGTGCACAGCACTTTATAAATATTTGATAATATTTGCTGAGTGAGTAAGTATATTCTTTAATAGGTGCATATAGGTATAAAGGCATGGTTTTTGCTAAACTTAAAAATCAGACAGTACAGCACTGATGCAGACAGCTTTCTAATAGTGATAGGTTTCTAATTAAGAATATTCAGCAAAGGTCTTTGGATAATAAGGTGGACTCCTCACTCTTCTGGAACTTCCACTACAATAAATGGGAGTTTGATTGTAACTGTATGAAGTTGTCCCAGCATCACTGGGATTTATCTCTGGAATATTCCTCATCTTTGTCTTGCCAGTCTTTTGGTAATTGCCCTAGTTTCTCTTAGCTGCTTTATTATAGTAGCTTCATAACTGGCCTTCTTATCTGTCTTATGCTCCAACTCTATCTTCAGAAACAATGGCTCCAATTTTGTCAGCCCCCCCACTGATGTGTTATTTCATAGCATTCAGGCCCCTGCATGATCTATCATTTTTGCCTTAACTAGCAATTATTTCCCATTAAATATCTTTTTTCTATGCAATTAGCATTCTTTTATTCCCTAAATCTACCTGCTATTTTCTATCTTCCAAGCTTTTGTTCAACACTCTTCCTGTATTCCTCAGTTTGCTAATGGTCTCTCTCTCACTCTTTTTTTTTTCTTCCTGATGGAGGTACTGGGGATAGAACCCAGTACCCTGTGTTCACCGTACCACTGAGTTATTACCCACAACCGCACCCAGTTTGCAGTCTCATCCAAGTAGCTCTTAACCAGAATGTGTATATGAAATGGAAATCTGTGTTTATGTCATTCTGTGAGAGGTCTGCATCTCCAGCTGCCCTTGTGTTACAATGGATTACCCAGCAAAAGTCATTTCAAAACTACACTCATTCCATTCAAGCTGTCCACTGTGGACTGTCTACAATCTTCAGACTTCAGGGCATTTTTAAGCACCTCCATCCCATTCTATAAGAAGGTGGAGGCATGAGGGGTAGGGATGCCCCATTACCCAGAGGGTAATCTTCCCCTTTGCCAATATTTGGTGCTAGTAGTTAGTTGATGCTAATCTGAACCAGCTCAAGATTTCCTCCCCGCTGGGAGCCTAGAAAAACTCACCTTCATGACACACAGATTATGGGTCCAAAGTTTGCAAGTTCTACAACTTCTGTGGCTTGGGGTTGGGCTTGTGAGCATGGCTGTAATAAAACTTATGAGGGAGCTCAAAAGATAAGAAGAAAATTGTGAAATAGGTGTCCTGTTGCAAATATATTTCAAAAATGTTTTTAGCTCACAGAACAGAGCAATTGACTTACCTGAGGGACTGAGGAGAGGCTTTATTGAGGGTTTACTTCCTTTTCTCTCTGGCTTTTCCTTCTCTCTCTTTCTGTCTCTCTTTTAATCCCCTCTTGCACGTGTGCATCTTAATGAAAAACTGGGAGTGGTGTGGATAGGCAGAGATTATGCCCTGAAAAGGTGATAAATCAGATTGCAAGAAATAATTCAAGTGATAAATCAATAGCAAGAAATACTAGGTGTATGTGTAGAGGGCAGAATGTGGAATGGAGAGAGATGAAGTTAAAACTGATGTTGTGATTTCACTAGATGGCATGCAATGAGAATTAAACTTATCTTTGTGATAAAAATGAGAATTTGTATATACCTTGCATTTACAGAACAAAATAACCTATATAGAGCACAAGTGGTCAAACATATATGGCTTAGTCGTACTCATGCTGTAAGTAGCAGGAATATCCTATAAAGGCCTGGATGGTTATCAGTAGGGATGGTATGCAGTTATTTACAGTAACGATTGACATTAGGGGAAAAAAGGAAATGAAGTGTGGTTTGTGGAAAAATCACCAGATTTAAATTTCTCCTGGGTCTCTGTTTTCTTCCCGTGTAAAATAGGAATTAGGGATCCAAGCCTCTTGCCTGGCTCACAGGTCTGTTGTCAAGATAAACTGAGATAATACTGGAGAAAGCATTTTGAAAAACTCATACATTTTCTACAGATTAAGGTATTAGTAGCAGCTTTTTAAAAGGCAGGGCACATGCCATATCACCAGGGATTAGAAAGATAAAGTGCTTATTCTCAAAATTAAATTTAAGACCATTTACAGTTACCCAGTTTTTAGTTTGTTAAAATGATTTCTAAGCTTGAAAGAATTCAGTGAAGACCCCTGAAAGGCTAAAATGTTGTGCTACAACTTGACCCCAGGGCTCCTAAATGTTGCTGATACTCCCTGTGCCCTCAAACCCCCCGTAGTGAAGTCAGAGGAGAAAGGTTAGCATGATTACTAGGGCAACACTGGGCAAATTATTATTAAAGAATGATGTAATGTTGGTCTCTTGGAAGGTATTACGTATTGCTGGCAAGTCCTCTTTCTTATTTCTAATCTTGAATGCTTTGCTTTCTTGGATTCTTTGTTTTCCTACTTACCTATTTTTTGAGATGCACAAATATACAAAATAAATTGAATCACATAAGAAAATAAATATATAAAGTAAATAGAATAGAATAAAGTAGAATAGAAATAGCTTGGGTTTTTAAAGAATATTTTCTTTTATATTTCATTAACTTTAGTCCCTTTTCAAAGTCATTTCAATTTTCCTACTTTGTTTGATTTCTTTTTGTTTATTTTTAAAAAATCCTTAAGTTTGAGTATTGATTTTCTTTATCTTTAGGATTTCTTTCATATTTGTAGACATGTTTGAAGATACATTTTGCTATATTCTGTAAGTTTTGATGAAATATTTTCTCTTTTTTACATTATTTTCTAGATAATGTCTAATTTTAATTTTTAAAAATTCTTTGACTCAAAGTATATTTAAGATAATGTTTCTTAATTTTCAGAAAGTCAGGGTGTTTGAGGTTAACATTTATTCTTTATTTCAAATTTTTGATGCTTCTAAACTACGGCTTAACTTTTTTAAATGTTATTAGTTATTTGTGCTAAGTATACACTTTTTTTTTAATTAAGTATATTTCCATGGCAAACCAAAAACATATATTCTTTATTTAGTAGACTTATTAAGTAGTTTTTGGTGATTTTATTTATTTAATTCCACTATGCCTTTGCTTATTTTTAGCTGCTAGTTCTGTCAGATTTTGGAATAGTTATTAAAATTTTCCCACTATTTTATGTTCATTATATTCTAATTGCATTTATAATAGTTTTTGGATTAATATGTTGGGCAGATACATTTTGATGCTATTGTTTGTTACAGTGTTTATACTCTTCAAAATTGAGCATTTTGCCACTGTAGAATTTCCCTTTACCATGTTTAGTGTTTTTAATCTACTCTTAGTTTATTTGGTTAAGTATTTTCTCTCCTTCATCACTTACTTTTTAGTTTTGTGAGTTTCTCGCTTCTGCCTCCAAAATCTTTTCCTTTGTATATTCCAGCCCAGATTCTCAATCTCCCAAGCTAATAAATCAGGTCTCTACCATGACCATCTCCTTCTTCAATTCATCTCTAGAATATTTTAATTCTAAAACAATATTTTCAACTTTCATATAGCATTTTTTAACACTGTAACTGAGCAAATGCCCTTACCATTCTTTTTTTATTCAAAGTGTCAACTGTGTCTTCACATAGTTACATTCTGTTTGGAGCCGCCTTTTATGATTTGTCTTGTCTGCTTGCTTCTCTTGTGTGGAATTACTCAGTGGGACTCATGCTTAGCTGCTGAGAGACGTTTATGCAGGAGGGATCTTTTAAGTAAAGGCATGACCAGCATCTTTCCTTGTGGGACCAGCTGCCTACAGACCTGAAAATTGTCATTCCCTTGTCAGGGCACCAGCTGCAGAAGCTGTCACCCTCTAGCCCTCAAGATTCAGGTGGAATCTGCTGAGCTTTTCTGCTCTCTGCAGCTCTCCTGTAGCCAGCTCACCCCAAAGATCCTTATGGGTCTTTAGCTGCTTTTCCATTCAGACCCAGATTGCAACCTATAATCAGTTTTTCAAAGGAAAACAAAATCCAGGTCAAAATCCAGCTCTGGTTCTGCTCCCCTAGCCTGCACAGCATTGGGCTGTGTCCACCTGGGAGAGAGGGCACCTAGTACTCCACACAAAGAGCACCCTCTGCTTACAAAGCTGTCTGTCCAGAGGAGATGCTTTATTTTTAATCATTCATCTAAAGTAGCACTTTTCCCTAGTTCCCCAAAGGCAGAGTATAGGCAAATAGAGACCCTCCCTCTAGAGTCCACAAATTGCCTTTTACAGTATTCAATCTCTCTCTCTCTCTCTCTCTCTCCCAATCCCTCTCTCCCTCTCAAGGTCTAGCTCAAGCTTACACTAATCTTTGCTTTAGAATTCTCAACTGCAAGGGTCTTGACTCATTTTAGGGTCTGGAACTTGGAGGAATGAAAATCCTTTACTTGTTCTCACTATCCTGGATTCTGGCAGGGTAAAAACTCTCATTTGAGCCCTCCACACCCCTTCCTTTAGACCCAAGGGGCAGCTTAGCTCAGTAGAAGTAACTGATTGTTAAACAGGAGTTTGATGGATATAGGCAACATGGACTCATTGCCCTAGAATCCCAGACTCTCTGAATTTCAAATTCTCAAAGACTCTCTGTTTAAGTATCAGATATGACAGCAGGTAACTCAAAACAAGCATTGCCTAAGTCTAGCACCTCTGCTCACCTCTCTAGCCTCACCTAGCACATCTTTTCTATTGCTAGTGGATGTAACCAGTGTTCCAGGTTTATGTCCCATCCCAGAAAGAACTTAGAGACAAGACATAGTGGTTAAAAAAGTAAAGTGAGGATTTATTAAAGGATGGATAGTACCCTCTCAAGGGGAGAGTTTGCAGGCTCAGGTGAGAGGCTGTCCTGAGTTTCTTTGGCAAGTTAGTTACGTAGGGTGTGAAAATGAATTGGCGGAATTTTAATTAGGGAGGGAAGGGTCTGCGGTTGTATTCCCTAGTTTTCATCCCAACTCCACCTTCCCAAAGGGAGGAGGGGTTTTTGTCCTTATTTAGTCTAGATCAAAAGTGTCATGGTGGCGGTGCATGATGGGTACTTCTAATCTGCAAGGCTAATTTTATTGTAATGAGGGCATAATGAGCAAAAGGTTACATTCGGACACTGGAAATTCCTGCCTTTTTTCACCTTTCTTTGTTGGCCTCCCAACTGCTTATCTCTCCCAGAGGTATGACAACTTATCAGCCCAGAGGTTCCTGCCTCTCTTTCTCTGCCCAGGGACCTCTGGTGCTTACATAATGTATGGTTTCTTGCATTTGGCCTGTGCCCCTCCTTTCTGCCCAATTCCTGCCATTTGGCTTGAGTCCCCCTTTCTCTGCTCGTGTCTGGGTATCCGCCTGTGCTAACACTTCCACTTGCACTCACCCAGTCCAGCCCCTTTGACCCTCTTTTAGTACCTCAGGTATTCTGTGCGTCCTCAGATCCCAAGGCCCTTCACACATGTGCTCTTGTTCATGTTCATTCCTACTCGTACTGCAAGTCTCAGACCAGAAGACTCCTCCCAGGCAGACTTTCCGGAAGACCTCAGCCAGGTGGATCTGGTCTATTTCATCTTATATTTACAGTACCTGAAACAGTGTTTAATCATTAGATGTCAATGGT
The DNA here is from genome assembly GCF_036321535.1 of Camelus dromedarius. Taxonomy (NCBI): domain Eukaryota; kingdom Metazoa; phylum Chordata; class Mammalia; order Artiodactyla; family Camelidae; genus Camelus; species Camelus dromedarius. The sequence goes on from NC_087437.1 coordinate 35,859,592, forward strand.
ATTTGTTGTATGAATATAACTGCTAAGGCATTAAAAATGAATGGCTGGAGAACAAGGAGGCTCAGAGCTGATTCTTTCATATCTTGGCTCTATCGTCTCCTGAATGAATGACAGGAAGGGGAGAAGTTGCACATTTGGACCAGATAGAACCTTTAAACTGATCACATCTGCTCTTCTTGCTCAGAGTGAGTGAGAGGCTGGTGGCTGGGCTTGCCTTCCTTCAGCCACAGCTCTTCATAAGGAGGTTCTCACTTCCCCAGGATGCTCACTGATTCTTCACTAGCATCTGGGAAAATGTAGTCACTCCTTCTATCATCTGAGTCTTGAAAGGGTAGGATGTTATGAGATAAGGGGGCCCACTCTCCCTCTAGGTCTCTGACGTGGTGTGCAAGTTACCCCCTTCATTTGCCTCAGTGTCCTCATCAGTAAAACGCAAACACTAATATTTCCTAACTCATTAGATTTTTTGTATGGGTTTACTGTATTTATGTATGTAAAGTTCTTCAAACACCACTTAATATATAGTAGAGTCTCCAAAAAAAAAGCTCCCATCATTGGAGTTAGGCAGATATAGATTCAAATATCACTTCTATAATGTGTGACCTCAATTACTCATTCTCTCTGAGTTTCAGTTTCCACATAAGGAAAATGTAATGGATAAACACAATAAAATATTAAATGATGATATCCAGGGGGCAGTGTCTCCCATACATTAGGTGCCCAATAGTTGTTCATGTTGCGTTTTTCTTTCTAGGTTCCAGTTACAGCAAAAGCATGACAGATGGCATGCATTTTTCAGTCTAGGAGGAAAATGCAAAAGACACCTCTATGTCAAATAAAAGGAAATTATTTATGAACAAAGTAGATTCTCCAACACATTGGCGCCCACAGTGATGGTCTCCCCAGATGCCAGAGACTAGAATTTTGGGAACCTCTGTTCCAGAGAAGCCATAAACACAGGCCAGAGGGAATCAAATCAAGAGATCTATGGGCCATATTCCATTCTGTTGTATTAGCATCAATTTCACTATATCTTTGCAGAAAAATGCTGGGGACTAGATGCATTATTAAAATTGTATCATCCTTACTATTATTATTATTATTATTTATTTTTATTATTATTATTATTATTATTTGTGGAGGTCTTACTTTTACTTTTCTTACTTTTCACATAATGAATTGCTTTTAAAGTCACCTTACATCATTGCTATGTTTTTTTAAAAGTTTATCTCTCTGCATAATTCTGTTGAAATTACTATCTTTTCTAGATCATATGAATTCTCCTCAATATTATTCTATACATATTGAATTGCACTCATCAATTCTGGCAAAACTTCATAAAATTATTGTATAATACTTTTTCCACTAGTGTATATTAAGCATAGGTTTTAAAACTAAGATTTTTTTTAAAAAGAAAAAAAGAAATGAAAAGCATTTTCAATGTTTTTTCTGCCCATTTGCACTGTGAAATCACTTGTAACAGACCCACACAACTAATTAGCAGATCTTTATTTTGCTGCGTTTCTGGCCAAGTCAGAATGACAGGAAATGGGAAACCATACCAATTAACAGGCCTGAGCAAGCTTTTCATTTGACAAATGTTTAATAAGCAATATAATAGGAACTTGGAAGTTCTGAAACTCACTGATGGAAAATATAGAGAAAGGAGCTCTGCTGCTTATCTGGAAAAAAGAAGGAACTCAATTAAGCAAGTAAGATGCAATCCGTAAAAAAATATTTTTTCAGAGTTGAGCTGAATTTTAGTTTAGCCAGCAACTTTCAGAGCACACCTCATACTTCCTGTCCTTCCCCGACTACAGGAAAGCACAGCTGTGCAGCCTGCTGCCTGCTTTCTCTCTGGAAGTAATCCTGCTTAATGCGGTGGCTCTGGGGAAATTGGAGATTTCTGTTTAAAACGCTAATGAAGATATGGTATTTCAAAATCCAGCTTTGTAAATTTCTGGTGATCATCTTTTAATAACTGCAAAGGCTGATGATATCCATGCCTCCCCCTGCCTTCTTCCTGGTAGATCTGTGTGTGTCTGGTTCTAATGCTATTCCAGGCAGCGGACTAAACCTGAAATGAATTAATGCCACCTGTATATTCCCCGGGTACTTCCTAATGAACCAGGCCTTCCCACTTTACTTTATCATTCATTTAAAAGTTTTCATGTTTCTGAAAGTCAAAATTAAAAAATAATCATCAAGACCTCTATCTTAAATATTAATATCTAAATTTATAAAAATTTCAATTTATATGTCTGTATTTCATGTTATTTATAACTGACACACTTAAAAATCTATCATAGGAAGTGTAAACTGACAAGACAAAGTAGAAGTTCATTATTCAAATTAAAACCTGTTTTCTATCAAACAGCAACACAAAACATTTTTATAGCAAAATTTTAGTGCATTTTAAATACAATTCAATTTAATAGATTTTTTTCATTAATGCTGATATAACTAAATTCAATTATAATCTTTATTTTTGAAGCTAACTGAAGTGACATTAAAGGCACTAAATAAAGTGAAGATGAATCAATATGTGACTTTTTAACTGATTCAGAATTCCTTTATTCATTCAAACGTGTTATTGCATACTATCCAATTTCATGCAATTTAATTGAAAAGATAAATTTATTGAGCACAGACTCTAAGTTAGGTTTTTTATTAAGGATGCAAAAGTTACTAAACAGATATGCCCTCTTAGTGCCAAGAAAGGCATATACGAAAGTAATTCAGAAGTGGCAACTTTGAGCCCAAAATTTTTGCCCAAATTAATGGTCATTGTTTTTCTACCGAGTTGGTTTGTGTTCATCTGATCTTTGAAAGAACACTTATGATTTATAAAGTATATACTGTGTACTGGTATATATACTGTAGTGTTCAAAGAAAGCAAAGGTAATTAGCAACATTATTAACAAGAACAACAAAAGACTATCAATGTCTACCTTACACAGTACAACAAATTAACAGCTGACATATTTTGATCTTTAGACAGTATCTTTAGATACCTTTTATATGCCACAGAATATCCTTGCAGGTTTCCTACTGAAATGCATTTATGTTTTTTATTTATTTTCCAGGTACAAAACTGATCTCAAATTCATTATCATTAATGTGAGAGAAACTAACTTGCTAAAAATCAGAACAGTGTTACATTTTGAAGGCAGGAAATTCTGTTTATAGTGGATTGGGAATATTCCCTGAACAAAGGACTGCCAATTAAACTTTATTCTTTAGTAGAGAATGTCTTCATTTACTTTGATAAAGTTATGATAATCACCAAAACTGCAAAAAAATTATCTATTCAGGACAGTGCTAGGAGTTTGCAGTTGGAAAGTTTAGAAATGTGAATACATCTTCCAATACTGGAAAAAAAAAATTCTACCTTGTGGTGCATAAACCAAGATTTTTTTTTTCAATTATGTTTCTATTATTCTTTTTTCTCCTATGACTCTGTTACATTCTGTCCTCTAATATTTTTATTCATATATTCACTAATATTAAGTATAAAATATGTTTCTTGTACATAGGAGGCATTAATGTTGTCAGAAAGGAAAAAAAGAAAAGAAGCAAAAAGGAAAAGAGAACGAAGGGAGTTCCAAGATGATTATGTGTTTCTGTGACATGGTATAAGTAAAATGAAAACAAAAACATGATAATCCCACAGTAATCTAAAAGGTTATGCAGACATGGTGATGAGATAACCAGTCCATCATTATTAGAATCACTAATGCTTCGTGGGGCATCACGGAGACAGCCCCTGAGCTAAGCAGAACTTTTTCTTATCTGAATGTTCACCATAAAGCAAATATGGGTATTTAGCAGCCATTTAAATACTAATGATGCTACAAGGTTGCCCACAGAAGCTGCTTTATCATTAGAATAGCTATTTGGATGGCTAGTCAGCTTCATTAGCATTAGTGACTGAGCATGAACTTCTGCGTAGGTAATTTACTTATTTTTGTTTGAGGAGAAAAATTACTTTTTTTATGGATGACTATATCTGGGCATTTCTAGAGTTTTCCACTTTCATCCGTACATTCAACTGTTGTAGGAGCTCATCAGAAATAGCCTGCTCCAACTCAGATCTGTCTTGGAGAATTACCTTTTCATTTCAACTGAAGCAAAAGAATATACAGATTTTCATTATTAGAGAGAGTTTATATTAAACAAAACACTACCAAAATCATCATGTTCCTATTGTTTACATGCAGCTTTGCATTTAAATGTTAGTAATACTTAAAAGGCAAGTGTGACCAATAGCTTTAAACCTTTGAAAAACAAGTGGAAATTAATATTTAGGGAAATGTTTTTGAATAGTGTATACTTATTAATTGTGATAGATTAATTGGATTGGATTCCCATATATTTCCCAAAGTTGTTAATGACAAAGGAAGAGTAATTGCAAAGATAATAAACTATTTAAAAATAAAATTTCAGAAAACCTGCAATTTAATCATTTACTTCGACTTCATATATGGACAATTGGCTTATAAATGGATGTAAATAAAAACATTCATTTTAAACATATTCTAACTCAAGGTTAAGTGGCATGCTCTGGATTTGACATTTAAGTCAAGGGTAATTATAGCTACAGCTTTGTAAGCAAGTTTGACTGAGCATGGGTAAGATAGCTAGTACACACAAAAAGATGACTAGTTAAAAAAGAGGCATTTTAAAAGGTTAAACAGCGTTACTGAAGCATTGCATAGCAGGGAGAAAGGAAGGCAGAAAGCTAAGAGTTTGTATTCTGAAAAGATTGTGCTGAGCTTGCGAGACCTTTGAGCAAAGCAGGCAAACGTTTTCTAATTGTAGTTAATTTGAAGAGTTTAAAATTTAAAGAAAGCTAGAATTAAAGGCAGATATCTTTGCCACGTCCCATTAAAAGATTTTAGGGTGGGGGCTGATTTAAAGTACTGTTAGTGAGCAAGATGTTGTATTCTTGACGGCAAACAAACCAAAACATCTGAGTTTAGAGCAGAGAAAGGTTTATTGCAGGGCCAAGCCAGGAGAATGGCGGCTTGTGCTCGAAAAACCTGAACTCTTTGATGGTGTTGGCGGGGGTGGTGGTTGAGTTTTTATAGGCAAAATTTGTGGTGGGGGCCTTAGAGTGTGTGATTTTCTTCTGATTGATTGGCAGTGAGGAAACAGGATGGTCTTCCAGCAATCTTGTGAGCAACCTGAAGTTGCTGTCCTCCGCCTGGGTGGGTGCTTTAAGTTCCTGCAGAAGAATTCAAAGCTATTATTATGTATATTATTTGAGGAGGAACAAGGACACTGCCCTAAGGCTGCTGTATTATTTCTTGACTGTTCCTCCCTTGTCTCTGCATCCCCTCCCTTCCCTGATTAGCAACTGTTTGAATCTGCCCTTTGGAACTCAGGTTAAGGTCAAGGAGGCTGAATGAAGCCTATTTCCTACAAAAGAGAAACAGGGAACAGAAAGATTTTGTACCAGGGAGGACCCTACAGGGTTCTGCTCCATTTCAGTACTAGGGTGATTATTTTCATATAGTTTGTACACACAATAGCAGTATATAATAATCACCACAAAAACAGGACCATGTGTTACATTTTACCCTCCTTCTTTCAAAACTCTGCCCCATACAGCTGTCAAATATCCAGTTTTTCCAGGTCTTGGTCAATTTGACATGTGGTTAAATTTGCAAAAATGCGTCCTAAGATACTGCCTCATAGAGGAGTTGTGAGGGTTTAAGTATTTATAAAATTTTTTTAATCACAAAATCTTTATAAATGTAAGACATAGTTATTTTTATATTTATTTTAATATTTATTTTGTCTTACGTTTATTTGATGTTTATATTATTGTTTGTCAGTTTACAAAATATTCTTTCTGCATATTTTGCTAAGTGAGCCTATGGTGACTGAAAAAAATTAAATACATGCCCAAGTGGGACTTCTAAAACTAGATAATTTCAAGTGTCCTTAAAACATGTCTTCTCTTATGCATGTAAATTTGTTGTATAAGCTTGTATTCATTGAAAACTGCAAAATATTATTCATTAAAAGGATCAAACAATAATTGGAAAACTTTCTAGGCTTGAAAAAACATTAAGTATGGAAAAATTCAATATATAGACTATTTTGAAAAGATAACTTTTTAGATAAAATATATTTTCTCAAATAAAATAGTGTAATATTCATGGCATGCTATGAATAATTATTGTGTTTCCTAAGAACCACCGAACAAATCTTATACAGATGTATTAGTTTCCTAGGGCTGCTGTAACAAAGTACCACAGATCGGGTAGCTCAGGCAACAGAAATCTGTTGTCTCAGTTCCTGATGCTAAAAATCCAAGAACAAAGTGTCTGCAGAATTGATTCCTTCTGAGGGCTGAGAAGGAGAATTTGTTTCTTGCATCTTCCCTGGCTTCTGGTGGTTACCTGGCAATCCTCGATTGTTCCTTGGCTTGTAGAAACATCACTCTGATCTCTGCCTTCATTTTCACATGGCATTCTCCCTTTGGGCCTGTCCATCATTTTTATAAGAACACTAGCCATGTTAGATTAAAACCCACTACAATGACATTTTAATGTGATTGCATCTGTGAAGACCCCGTCTCCAAATGAGGTCACATGCTGAGGTGCAGGGGGTTAAAAGAGCAACATAAGGATTTGGAAGGGACATAACTCAACCCATAACAATAGATTACCAATTGAAGGAGAATTATGATACTATAAAATATGGCCAACAATAAAATCATCTAAAAGGAATTGCCAAGATTTACTTAATAAAGTGCAAAAAATAATAGCTTGGCAAGCAACAACAATTCTAAAAATGCCATCTTTTTATGTCATTTTTATTTCTGAAAATAATTACCATTTTTTTATTTGAAAATATTTTTTGAGCGTTTATACCATGAACGATTGGCTACTCATCTTTACCAGTGGCAAATACAAAAATGCTTTTACCCTCACAGATGTTATGGTATGGAAGAAAATATTTCTTGTTCTAATTTTGAACCTTTGAAATCCTGCTGAAATTGAAAAACACATACTAATTTTAATGGATTTAAGAGATTGATGCAGCAGACCAGTTTCCTGTGTTATTTTACAGCTGTCACATTGGGCTTTGTACACATGCTATTTAAGAGTATTTAGTAGGATATCAAATAATGAAAAATTTATTCTAATAATTTAGCTGTAGTTTGGCTATTCTTTTGGTTTTATACTTGTATATCCATGGTTTTTGCTTTGCAAATTAAAATGAGGAAAAATACTATGACTTTTCAGATTATATATAAAGCCACTTGCATGACAATGTTTTGTTGAAACTTACTATCTGAACAGACTCTTAGACATTTACTCTTAAACCTAAGAAGCAAATGTGGAATGGGTTCTTAATTCTCTGGTGATGTTTTTATATTTCCATTCCTGCCTTGATGGAGCCTTCAGGGATGTATTTCACCTCTCAGGCAGTGATGGAACTCTTGATAGTCCCTTCTAATGCTAAAGCTGGGGCCAGATGAGATGCAGTAAGCTGGGCTGCCTGGGGAAATGGCATCATAAAGCATGAAGGCCCAACTCATGTTCTAGTCTGTGCTATTTTGAAAGACTCTATTATAGCACAACATAGTTGTACTTAACACAATATTGAAATTCACAGACACAAAAGAAAGAATGTAGGAAAGTCAATGGGGGATAAGGTTGCTTTTCACTTTAGATCTCAGCCCCACTCGTACTTAAGTATGATCTTTTTTTCTTCCTTAATCTTCACATAAATATGTTTTGAATGACAGAACAATTAGAAAGGAACCAGATTGCAGTATCTGTATCTGTCACTATAGCTACACCCTGACAGACATAAATTCCCTGCTGATTTTGCTACAGTGTATTATCAGAGAAGTAAGCTAAATCTTAACCTAGTTTTTTTTTCCCAATGTAGCAGTGTATTGGAAGAAATGCTTTCTTCATCCTACTCTGAAAGTTGCATTTTTTCCCTACTGTATGATAAATATCTGATGGATAAAATCTACTTTATCTATTACAGTAAATTGCTATTAAAAAATAATGTAGGATGGCTGATACAGGCAACTAGATGCTGCACAGTGGACCGTGTGAAATTGACTAGGCGTATCCAGATAATTTCAGAGAAAATGAGGACAAGTTCTACAGGACCATGAAAATACCAGTGCTCTCCCTGGATCACTGGCCTCGGTCTAATTTCCAAAGGCAGTTGCTCCATTGGCTGTTGTTGCTTCAGTGATGCCAAAGTAAATTTTCATCAACTTACGTAATACTCTGACAGCCCTGCATAGAGTTAAATAAAATATTTTTGTACAAATACACATAACTTCCAATCCATTGGCACCAAAATTAAGTCCACATCTTCATATGAACTAAATTAGATATAAATTAAAAAAACTTTTGGCTTCAGGAAATAACATAAGATGACCTTTTTTGTGCCTTAATTAGCTGTTTTGAATTTGTCACAGGTTTTAAGGAAAAAGTTATCTTCTTCTTTTACTACTAACATGTTCCTTTTCCATTTCTCATCATAATATAAATTACGGCTGGTTTGCTTTTATTATGGAAATGTTAAAGGTGAGTGCTTTTATATGTAGCAAGAGCTATGGGTATGAAAACTGTTCATCAGACATCATTGTATACAGTGTACATTTCTGACCCTGGCAGTCAGATGCCTACAGATAAAGAGCTTTTCCCAGTCAGCCAATTAAGAAGGTAACAACTGTTCATAATTATGCATATCTGATGCACCACCATCCCCTTTATTCTTTAGTTGAAAATATTTGTTGTCTTAATGTCTCTCTATTGCTTTGAATTGAATGAGCTCTTGTGTTATAATCTTGATCAGTATTTCCTACCCCTTTCCATTAAATGGCAAGTAGATTTTCCAGGCACTTTATCATGCTGCAGAGGTCTCAACCATCAGCTGCAGCAAGAACATTAGTGTTCAGTTAATTGGTACAGATGGTCACAGCACTGATGCTACCATTTCATTCAGAACAAATCTGGAGACAGGGGCTGGAAAGCAGATGTCAGACCAGGGGCTTTGTTGGTATGTGCTGGCATTTCTTTCAAATGCCATTCTTTCTTTCTCACTCTCCCCTTCTTTTTTTCCCTCCCCACTTCTCACTTCCTGTTTCTCGTGGATCTTTCATAAATTTAAAACAAAGAATTTACATGCTTTGAGACATAGGTATGATTCATATATTCCTCAATGTTTTTTAAAAAAGCATTGTTTTCTATATCACTGGTTTTGTTTCCAAATAATCTAGATACAGTGATGAGAAGTCAAACACAACTTGAAAAACACTGTGAGGAGTAAAGAACCCAAGTTATAAAAGAAGTGGCCCCTAATTATAGAAGAGTGATGCAGTAATATGGGGATTAGGAGTATATATTTTAAAAGTAATGAAATATTCCAAAAGACTAATGAACGTTTTGAGTCCTTAATGAAAAAAAATTGAGACAAGCATGATACATGGCAGACTGTCATGTACAAAAAGTGCTAAAAAAAAAAAAGGGGGGGGGGGAGACATTCTGGCTGAGAGTGAAATACAATGATTCAATAGAAAGGAAAGATTTTGAGTTGGGATGGAGGGCAAAGGGTGGGCTTTGCAGGAGCCAGAACAGAAGGGGAAACCCGCTAGATTTATAAGGATGATGAGTGGCAGAGCAACTTGTCAGGAGCTGGTGGTTAATGACATAGAAGCTACAACTAGTAAGTTTCATTCTTGTTAGATTTGGGAGATTTGATGTTCTGGCTTGAGAATTAAATTTTTCCCTAAAATCATTAGTGATTCATAATAGGTTATGAAAAAAATGAAACAGAGAGACAGAGATGGAAACAGATGGTGGGGGATGAGGCTCTTAAGAGAGAGACTACAAAAATTACAATACATAGTTATATATATATATATATGTATTTTATATATATATGTTGTTGTTGGGGGAAATTATTTCTTTAGTTCAATTATCTATATCAGAGTTTAGAAAGATTTTTCTGTAAAGGGTCAGATAGTAAATATTTTCAGCTCTGTAGACCATATCATCTGTCACAACTACTCAGCTCTGCCTTTGCAGCATGAGAGCAGGCTAGGCAATGCAAAATGAATGGGTGTGACTGTACTCAAGAAAGTGCTTCTTTATAGACATGAGAATTTGAATCTCATGAAATATTCGTATGTCATGAAATATTTTCTTCTGTTGATTAGTTCAACCATTTAAAAATTTCAAAGCTATTCCTCACCCATAAATGTATTAAAACAGGCAGTGGGCCATAGATTGCTGATCCCAATCTAAACAGTGAAATGTTTCTTTTCCATTGTATTTCCCATGTTGCCTTGACTCTGAAAAAAAATAGAGGCTTTCTTACTTTATAATAAAACATTATTCATTATAAAACACGTTTTGTAATAAACATTAATCAAAGTTCTGAGAAGATTCATTTCTTTCATGTCTTCAATTTCATTTAAATAATTTTTGAATAACCTTGATATCATCAATTTATTTTATGAAATTTATGTTTTCTATGCTGCATATAGCCTACAAATAAACATACTTGCAATGGATGTACGTTTTACTAACGAAAAATCATGTGGAATGAGCCAGGTATGATCTCAGTTAACCCCTTCCTGGAACATAGTTTTGCTTTGTATCATATGTATCGGCATATTTAATAAGATAGCTTGTAATGCTCTAAAATAATGTACTATAAAAAAGATTCATCCTTAGACAACTAATATTTACAGTGTATTTACAAATTAGTATCACTTTTGTTTCCTCACATGGTTCAATATAGTATATATGAAATGAGCCAAGAAAATGCTGTTTTTATTAAGTTACAGTAAAGGTGTAGTCATTCTGTGCACATGACACGTAAAAATTTAAATGACAACCATATGGTTAAAAAAGCCAATGACACCCTGAGTGCAGGATCCATGTGTACAGACCCTGGGCTCCACTGCTCTGCTTCTTACTGAATGATAGTTTCTCTCCCCAGTTTTCTTACGTTTTAAATGACAATGTTGATAATAATCCCCATTTCACAGACATTTTCCCCATGATGGAGAAATTAATGTGATAATTTGCTAAGGTTTCATGTCTGTTCATTGCTTGGTAGGTAAAGTTTGTTTTAAAACTTTTCATTGGACTAGCTCCTTCCTTTCAGGCTTAATGAGTTTATTTCTCTCCTTATACGTTTGATTTTTTTAAATGTAACTATATCAAATACTTCTCACTCAAACAAGGAGATCTATGCAATGACTGAAATGTTACAGAAGTATAGATATGTATACGTGCATGTGTGTATATACACAAGTTCATGTACGTGTACACACACACACACACACACACACGTAATCTCAGAAATGTTTCCCAGATTGTGAAAGTTTCAGTAAACTCACAGTGCCCCATCCTTACAGAGATTAGTATCAAAAATGCAGTCAAGACATATAGAGCGAGTACTCAAATGATGGGTCATTGTACTGTTTCCCATCTACTATGACCCCAGCTGTTTCCTACTGTTAGTTTATAGTTTGTGCACAGCTAGAAAACTGACATTCAAAATAACCCTTGGGTATTTATTTGCAGGTTAGATGAATATGTAATGTAATTGTGATTCTTTATTTCCAAGTAAGGTGAAATGGCCGTCACCTGTTGGCTGGGTTTGACACAGCAGAGAAAGGCTGGAATTGGTGGTTACATCCACCTGCAACAGTGATTTCCTCAGGAGTAGACAGGGGAGAAGGGAGGATTTAAGGCCACTGAAGAATTAGGCATGAAACATGAGAGCAAACTTGTGTGTGTGTGTGTGTGTGTGTGTGTGTGTATACCGTGAGGGGATGGACTGAAAACTTTCTTGGTGCTGACTGGATAATTGTAGCCTTTGTCTGGGTATGTCTGATGCCCATACCTGGAGATCATGGTATTCATTCCTTCCTGACAGAGGAAGCTAAGCTTAGATACAGCCTCTCCTCCTGCCAGGGAAAGTGAAAGGGGTATCAAGACAGAAGAAAGAGATCATTACTGTTTTAATCAGCTCTTCTTATTTTTGAAATGTTATACTCATTCCACTGAAGCAAAAATTTGGAGTTGGGACAAATAATGCTCACAGGATAATAGACCAGGTATTAGGTGAACTTGTGATTGAGGGGAAACATTTTATCAGTGGTACTTTGGTAATTTATACCCTTTCCTTCTGTTTTTTGGGGGGTTTTTGTAGAAGGGTACTTAGGTTTATTTACTTATTATTTTTAAATTTTATCTATCTATCTATCTGTCTAATTATCAGAGGTGCTGGGGATTGAACCCAGGACCTCAAGCCTACACATACTCTACCAATGAGCTGTACACTCTCCCTATCCTTTTCCCTCTGGAAATGCCTGTCATTATCTGAGAAAAGGCAGCCTAGGGATATAAATAGTTAAAACTGTGCTGATCATTTGCCTATTTGATCTCAAATCCATTCCTACCTCCACCCTGATCTTCTTTGTATCCCAAATACGGAGCACTGCCCACTCTTTCCCGGACTGCTTTCTGTTTGGTGCCAGTGAAGTCAGCAGCAAGGCATTAGAGGGTGGGAGGAAGGAAAAAGCCAGAGCACTTTTCCATCTCTCGACTTGAATGAAATTTCTTGCAGTAGCTCCCTTTACTCCTTGGTTCTACTTCCTGCCAAACAGTTCTGCTCTCTTATGTGCTGATGGTGCTGATTTTCTTTTCTTCCACCTTTGTGACTAGATGCTCATATTAACTGCCTCTGTTAACTGACTGGATCTTGAATGATAGGAAATCAAAGGGAAGAGGCCACGTTGACTCACCCTTTGTTTAAACTTAAAGTTAAACCAGTTATGCCTGACTGGTCATTTAGGTGTTCCAGATTAAGATAATGACCCATACATGGATGAAGATTTATGTTTTCTGAATAAATTTCATTTATTCACTCAAGTGTCCCAGAAGAGAAATAAGACTCAGAGATATTCAATATAGGGCATGTTCAGGCTCAAATCCAAGAATTCTGTCCCTCAACTCTGTGGCGTTTCCCTTAATCCATCAGGAAAACATGCCATTCTCCCTCTTGTCTGAAAGATATTAAAAGATGATGATATTTTGATATTTTAAATGCAGATAGGCTCTACATCAGGTTTCTGATCTCTGATGCAGAAGAAATTCTTGTTCTCTAATAGTATACATTCAAAAAGGAAGCATTGAATTATTATTAAGCTAGGTATAAACTCTATATTCTTATATAAATTAAAAACCCTTGACCTATTGAAATAAAATGATTCAAAACAAAGAAATATCCTCAAGTTTAATATACCTGCAGAAAAACAGTAGCTCCTGGGTGTAAAGAGGATACAAAAATATGATACAATTTCAAGTTAGTATTAAGGTCAAAATTAAAATGTGACTATGTATTCATTATTGTGATTTCCATAAATGTTCTTAATGCTTCTGTCATCCCCCTCAGGAAATTTTAATCTCATTTAAGAAATAATATATTGTTATATTTTTAAACAGATATTTCATTGTTTAACATACCTTATATTTTTATTTAATATATTTAGAGTTTCTTGGACAATGCTAATCATTGAAATATTTATATTATATTTGTCCTCAAGTAATAAATATACATCTAATGGACTATTATAAAATATGACAAAAAACTTGGTTTATTACTACTAGTTGTATTCACATAAAATATTTTTATTTCTAAATATGGTACATAAAATGTAAATAATAACTATTAATAGCTGTAAAATTAATAGGCATCTATTTGAAATACTGAAACAATGAATTTCTCAGCAGTTAAAATAGAGCAAAGATTTAAAAGTATAAAAAAAAAAATACTAATTTCCAATGGCTTAATATTTTCCTAGTAGGGTTTGGAAATTCAAAATAATTTCCAGAAAATACAGACTTATTCAGGCATAGAGAATGTTTTAAATACTTTTTACTCATATAGTTTGCCTTTAACTTTTAAAATCTCCATTAAAATGCCTTTGATTTAAAGAATTTTAAGGAGTGAAAGAATAATTTTCTTTAGATATTTTAATATTAATAATGTAGTATATAAACTATATTCTGTCATTAACAAGGAATGCAATTGTGCATTGAGTTACCACTTTTACAAACATTGGTTGGCTTTTATGAAGTATGTTACAAATGATAATTCTGTTTTCTATTTATATAAATTTCTGAGAATATTAAAGGTTATTTTATATAAATACTTAGTACAGGTAAATGGGTATATTACTTGCTATGCAACATATTCTCTATGATTGAAATTTATATGGGTGAAAAATCTGTGAAACAGCAAGAGAGGTAAATCAAAGAAGCATTTCCAGAGTATCTCCTTACATGTTTCTAGTCCACACAAGTTTAAACCTAGAAGGAAAAAAAATCACTCTAGACTTCTTATACTAAAAGTGAGATAACTGACTTCCAAAGAGATTTTATTTCAGGCATGAAACAGCTGCTTAATAACACAAAAGAGGGAGAGAATTCTGACCTAAACTCTTTTTTTCTTACTGCCAGTTTTTCTAAAAGATTACGGTTTTCTCATCTCATTTTCAAATTCTTCTTATCCTTGCAAGAAACCTGTGAGGCAGGTATTATTACCATTTTACAAGTTTGAAAACTGAAGCTCAACTTAAACTTTTATCTTTCTTTCTTAAATAACACATTGAAATAAATATTTTTTAATGCAGGTAATCATGGCTATTATATGTTCAGTGCTTTCTATAAACCACACATTGTGCTAATCCCTTTATATAACATTTAATCCTCTCAAAAGTATGAGTTGGATTTTGAAGTTACTGTTTTATAGATTAAGGAACTGGTGTTTAGAGAGATTAAGTGAAGTCTTATCTATTGTAAGTCATGGAGATGTTTGAAACTAGGTCCATCTGACCAGAGAGGAAGGAGTTTGGTTAGATCTATTTCTAAACAAGCTTTTAAATCTATGTTCCCATAATCATTTTGCATATTTAGACAAATACTGTCAGCCCCAATATTAACTTCTGTTTTTGAGTATTTTTCTGGGAACTGAGACCTTACATTACTATGGATAGAAATACTATGCTGAACAACCTTATTCTGACCTAATAAAAAAGGATTTTTAGTAGCGTAGTAGAAAATGTATTTTTTAAAAATACTGTATATATCTGATTTGCTCTCAGAGTTCTGTGAAAATGAAGGCCAGATCATCACCTTGATTTGTTTCATGGACATAGCTGAACCTCTAAATTCAATCCAGCTATTTAGTAAATGCAGGCACTTGATTAAGAATGTAAATGATTAAATTCCATTCATCTTTATGACTTGGGAACATCTTTAAATTGAAATACTGGTTGATGGTAGGTTAATATTTTTATGTCTACTTATGAAAACAGCACTGTGTTTAAATAAGAGGAAAAAACACTCCATAGCCCAAATATAAAGTTGCAAATACAGGTGAACAACAACCTATTAACAGTGACTTTAAAAAAAAAAGTGTCATAAATAGAGATTTACACCATCACCCACTCAATACATAGGGAAATAAACAAAAAGATGCAAAAATAGTGGAGATAATATCGTGTATTTTGAAACCAAGAAAGGATCTGATATGTATTGCAAATAACAAATGCTCACAGAAGCAATAATTGAAAGGGAACTTTGGGAGCATGTGAAGTTGTTATGAGCACATTGCAGTGAAGTGGGAAATGAGGTAACTCAGATGGTCCCACTAAGTTTTGTCAGTATAGGAAGATGAGAGTTGATCATGCTTCAAGAAAGACAACAGATAACCTATCTCAATCCCAACACCGATGATTGACAGCAACAAAATGGGCTGGAGAAAAAACCTATGTGTCAAGCAGAATTTGGAGCACAGCTGACTGGGCATGCAGAACTTTTCAGTTGCCTCTTATAAAACAGACTTCTAGGATAGTTGCAGAGTAGCAACGGAAAGACTTGGAAGAACATGGCAGCCCTGACCGTTTAGTAAGTAGCCACAATACTTAACGATCAAGCTTCATTTGATGTGGATAGACTGCTGAATCAAGGGAGACTGCCCTGTAGGAACACTAACCCTTCCTCATTGGTATGAGGGCCAGAGGTGAGGTTGTCCTGCGGAAATTGGACCAAAATCTACACGATGACTGATAAGCCCCAAACTAGTAACCAAATTTAATCACTCCATATCTTTACATATATGAGCAAATAATAAACCCTATTCTATCCTGCTTTTTATTGCTATTATTATTATTGTTATGTTTAATGGAAATCTGCTGATATCTTCTTTAGGATTTTTACCTCTATGACTCCAGATAAAGTTGGCCTGTGATTTTCTTTCTTTATACTTTCCAAATCCACTTTGCTAATCAAGCTAACAATAGTTTTATAAAATAAATTGGGTAATTTTTGCTCTTACTATTTTCTATAACGCCATATATAAGATAGAAATTACATGTGCCTTATACTTTCAGGAAAGCATACCTATAAAACTATCTAGGTCTGGGCATCATTTTGTGTTTCAGGTGGTCTTTAGTTACCATTTCAATGTATTATATATTAATCGATTCAGCTGTTCTTATTGTTTTATATTTTACACTTAGTCTTTTATATTTAAAAATTTTATGTTTTGTACCTTTCCATTTAATATTGGTTTTAATATTGTTGATCTTTATACCAATATTGAGATATAATCTACATAAAATAAGTACATCCATTTCAAGTGTATAATTTAATGAGTTGTGATAAATACATGCACGCACACACACACACACACACACCTCCCTCCATATAACCAAACATTGCCTCAAACCAAAAAATTACCTTGTGCCCATCCCTAATCAGCCTTAGTCAATCCAAACTCTCCCACCTCCCCCCCGACCTAGGCCCCAGGTAACCACTGAACTGTTTTCTGTCACTACCAGATTCATTTGTCTTTTCTAGAGCTTCATGTAAATTGTATCATACAGTATATATTCTTTCGTGTTTGACTTCTCTCTCTGAGCATAATTATTTTGAGATTTATCCAGGCTGTTGTATCTATTTGTATTTTCTTTCATTTTATAGCTAAGTATCCCATTGAATGGATATAGCACAATTGATTTACCCTTTCATTTGATGGTGGACATTTATGGTGTTGTCAGTTTGTGTCTATTAAGAATAAAGCTGCTGTGAGCATTGCTAAATAAGGATTTGTGTATGTCTTAGTCAACTCAGGCTGCTAAAATAAAACACCACAGAGTGGATGGCTTAAACAATAGACATTATTTCTCATACTTCTGGAGGCTAGGAAGTCCAAGATCGAGGTGTTGGCAGATTTGGTAGGTTCTTGATGAGCGCCCTCTTCCTGGCTCTAAGACAACCACATTTTCTCCATGTGCTCTCATGTCCTTTCCTTGATGCAAGTGTGTGTGGAGAGAGGAAGCTCTGGTGTCTCTTAGGTCTTACAAGGATTCTCATCCCATCATGGGAGCTCCACTCTCATCACCTCATCTAAACTTAATCTAAACTTAATTACTTCCCAAAGGCCTCACCTCCTCATACTGTCATGCTGGGGATTAGGGCTTCAGCAGGGGGACACATTATGCTTATAACAGCATAGGTATGGGTTTTTCTTTCTTTTTGGGGTAAATATCTCAAAAATGGAATTGCTGGAGGTTGTATATATATATAGGTATTTACACACGTTGTGTATTCTAACACTGTGTTTAACCTTCTAAGAAACTGACAAGTTATTTTCCAGGTAGATGTACCATCTTATTTCCCCCACCCTCAGCAATGCGTGAACATTTTAGTTTCTTTGAATTATAAACACTAGTTGCCAGTTTTAAAAATTTTAGCAATTTTAATGGTGTGTATTGATATTTCATCTCTGCCCACTATCCAGTTACAAAGCCATTCACAGTTTTAGGTATTTGTTACAGCAGAACCCACCCCCTCTACTACCAAAAGCTCCATTAATTCCCTATGACTATCACTGTATTGCCACAGACTAATTGACTTAAAACAACAGAGATTGATTTCCTCACAGTTCTGAAAGCCAGAAGTTCAATATCAGTTCCACTGGGCTAAAACAAGATGTTAACAGGTCTACATTTCCTCCAGAGACTCTAGGGCACACTCTTCATGTCTTACCTCTTCTAGCTTCTGGTGACATTCCTTTGCTTATGACCAAATCACTTCAATCTTTGATTACATCTTTGTATTTCTTTCCTCTTTTTGTATGCGTAATGTCCCTCTGCCTCTCTTGTGAACATACTTTTGATTGGATCTAGGACCCACCTGGATAATCCCAGTATAATCTTCCCATATTAAGATCCTTAAATACAGCTACAAAAATTCTGTTTCTTCATAAGGCAACAGGGCTAATTGGGACCGAATATCTTTCAGTGGCCATTTTTCATCTTACTGGAAATGGCCAATTCAGTTTGGAGCAAACTGGTTGTGTAGTGGTCACATTTAATTAGAAGCAGACCATCACAGAAGTCTATTAGTGTGTTCTCAGAATTTTGGGGTTGCACATCCTGATGAGCATCTAGTAATTTCTCAAAAATTATAGCCCCTTTTAATTGATGTTGTATTTACTATTGGGCATCTCTGGATAAAAGCTACTATAAATTTCATCTTAAATACATTTAACTCTTTAGATTATTAGTTAAGGACACAATTCAATTCTTTTGTGAATATTGATTTTGATTTTTATGTGTATGTTTTATCATTTTTTTAATTTTCATTTTTTCAGTCCTCAAAGCTATGTGCTGTATTATATCATCTATTGAGACAACTCCAGGGGAATGAGTCAACACTTAGGCAGTAGAAATTCAGATTTCTCCAAAACTTCAAAGTTCTTTGAAAGACAGTGTGATAATTATGGTTTAGTTACTGTCAAAAATATAAACAATTGCTTGTTAAAAAAGAAAGGAAACATCCTTTGAGAATTTCCAGCAGTTTAAAATTAAGCTGGGTTTTTCTTTTTAACTTAACATTTGCTTTATAGTAATGTGGAAGAAAACATAAAATTTAGATTCAGAAATCTCTAAAATCAGCTTGAGTTTATTTTTAATGCTTTTGACTTTTTAAAGCTCTCCATTATAACTGTGAACAGGCACAATATGCTCATTTTATTTTTTTCAAATTCTGTCACTGTCACCCACTGATAAAGTACTAAAAGGATTAAGAAGCTGCATGTCTCAAGCACAATTATGTTTAATTAATTAATTAATGGAGCTTGCTCCTGAGAACTGTGGCTATAAATAGCATATAAAATTTATTCTTGTCTTTTTAGACCATCAAAATAAATGATTGTAGTGGGATAAATTTAAAAATATATTTGTGATCTACATTGTCTACCGTATTATTTTAAACATGTATATATAAGTAAAATTTTTAAGTTTATCAATTCAGCAAATATTTATTTCATGTGCTGTGTTAAAAGAACTGTTCTAGGTACTGGGGATAGAGTAGAAAATCAGACAAAATATAACCCCTACCCTTGTGAAGTTTACATTCTAGAAAAGAAACATCAACAAACAAAGTTAATAATATAAAGATGGACTATTTTCAATAGTGATAAATGTATGAAGAAAAATAAAATAGAGAACAGGGATGAGTGTGATGGGAGATGATGTGATCTTCTATAATATGGTCAGACTAGATGCAATTGACAAGTGAACGTTAAAGAAAAGACTTGAAGGAACTTAGAGACAGAGCAATGTGCCTATCTGCGGGAACACACTTAACCAGAGGAAACAGTAAGTGCTGTGTTTGAGAAACAGTGATAATGCCAGTGTTTTCCAATAGAGGGAAAAGAGGTCAAGGAAGATAAGGTTAAAGAATGGCGTCAACTCTGTTGGATCATATAGGCCACTGTGAGGATTTGGGATTTGGCCACAAATGAGCCAGATTTCTTCAGAGGGTTTTAAGCAGAAGAGTAACTTGGTCTGACTATATTTTAGAAGGATTACTCTCTTGGAGATTGAATTAATTGCCCAGAGGGGCTTATGGGTGGGAGACATGTGGAAAGGGCTGACATGGCAGACCAGTAGGAAATCATTCAGGAAAAAATAAATCAAATTAATCTGGTAATGATGCCTATGATGAGTAAAATCTAGGATGAGTAAAACTTATTTCAAAGCTGTCGCTCCAGTGAATATAGAATTGCAATACTTAACAAAACTTTCTGAATAATTGCTGAATGAGACAACTGTGAAATTTATTATATGCTTTTTGGCCTGATTCAAGAAGAATCAGTGTAAAAAAATAATTAGAAATAGCTAAATTAAGAGATGTGTGAGTTGTTACCTAGCAGGGTTATACATGTTACTCCATTCAAGGTCATTTCCCCAATAAGTCTTGGATGTCATTCTGACACTGAAAAGCTCTTAAAGGCTATTGTTGCATGACTCTTTATAATATCTGTCAGAAAGAGAATCTTATTTCAAGACATTTACTGGTTTTTCTTTTGCATTAACTTGTTCATATCTGCACTGTCCAGTGAAGTGGCCGCTAGCCACATATGGCTATTGAACACTTGAACTGTTGCCAGTCTGAATTCATACCTGTTCTAAGTGTAAAACACATGCTCGATATCAAATATTTAGTGTGAAAAAAATGTAAAATATCTCATTAATGATTGTTTTTATGTTTGATTACATGTTGAGAGGTAATTAATTACATGTGAAAACATTTTGGACATATTGAGTTAAATCAGTAAATAAAATTAAAGTCAATAGTTTCTTTTTACCTTTTTTAATGAGGTTATTAGAAAATTTAAAAATACATATGTGGGTCAAATTATATTTCTATTGAACAGCATTGATCTGGGTGCCAGTGAATTCTAAGGTAGTTTTCAAAATTATAGTACTAATGTGAAAATAATAAGTGGGATAGCATGAAGTTCAGACCAGACTTACTATATTTGGGGATTATGTATATGGTAATGAAAGTGGAATAAACAGTTGGGAAAAGATAAATTGCTCCATTAGTGATATGGTGACAAATGGATAGCTATGTGTCAAGTATCTGGATCACTATCAATGAGAATCAAGAGTTCTCCATGGTATGTCAACATTTAGGAAAAAGAAATTTAAGAATTTAATGTCCCAAGGAAAGGAACTTGAAACTCTTGACAGATTTTGGACTGAGAGTAATCTCAGTATAACCTATGGTTGCAATAAATTGTTCCAGTCTTCTTTTGGGGGGCAGGGGAGGATTTCTTTGGCATAAATCTCTGTTTTTATTTTTAATACTTTTATCATTTTTAGAAATTATACCAATTACTACAAAGAGAAACTACTTAATTATTTAAAACTGTAGTTTTAAATAAATTCAAAATTATGGCCAGAATGTGTCAAAATGTGGTATTGTTTTCCTTCTGTTTCATATAACAAAACATTCATTTAAATAAATAACCTTGAATAATTTTTAAAGGACTCTTAAATATATAAGATATATTTAAGACTATTTTCTCTCTGTGCACACAGCCCACTTTGGGGTGCCGTTAAGTGGGAGGTGGAATTGAAAAAATAATAAATAAACAAATATAAGGATTACAGTGTTTTGTTTTGATACCAATACATTACAAATTAATTTCAATATTGTGAAACTTTAACCTGCTTCTGATGCTTTTGTCATTGGTTTGGATTGACAGAAGCATAAATCTACATGACAGATAAAGAGGGGAAAATTGGTACTTGTTTCTAAATGGGCACATCAGTGATAGACCTGAATTCACTGTGTTGGAATGTTGGAGAGGCTGAGTTGGGACGTGAATGCGAAATTCTGTCCAGAATCTCGTTCATGCCTTCCATTGGTGTGTGTCACATTGTTCTCACCTTCTCAATATCCCCACAGCAAATGTCCCACAAAGATTTCCTCCTGTTGGACACTTAGAAAGTGTCTTGGAAAGTCTGGAGGCTCTGCCTTCTAAGAACTTTCTACTCATCTTTTCTGTGCCTCTTAGGGAACCTCTGATTTCTGGCTATCCTGCTCTATATGAACAGGCTACTCTTTCAGTGTCTTTGCCCAACATACAGACTTCAGGATACATTTGATCCATGATGTATAGCTAAGGGCCAGTGTCTTTGGCTTCTGAGTTCAGCCTCAGTTCTTGCAATTTCATCCTGTAAAGTGGGGCCTCTGGAAACATAATTTTATCCAGGAGAAGTATGATAAAGAGAATTTGGATGAGGAGAGCTAAGATCAGTGTTCAATAGTAGGGATTCGTTGTGTTTGGGTAGTACTTCATTATTATAAAATTTCTTCACATACTTTGTCTCACTTGCGCTTATTTTTCCCGTGGCCTGAGCAGTAAATGTTTTCATCTTCTATCATAGAGAATTGGACAATGAAGTCTCGGAGTACTTAAACCCAGTCAGAACAGTATTTAGTGATGTTCCCTGAACTTGAATCATCCTCTTCAGGCCTTTAGTTTACTGCTTTTTTCACCCTCTATATTATCTCTACCAAAAAAGAGATTTCAATTTTTGTTGTTATCATAAAATACTTGAAAGCTACTCTGTGTAATACAGTCCTTCAGTTGGTTATCTACTTGTGGAGTCGCACAGGTCTGTCTGTTGTCAGTATCCATGTGTTAATTGAAGAGAAAAGGTTTTTAGCCAAGTAGATAGCATTTGGGGGGTATTTCTTGTCTCATTCAGACACACCTATTGGCCAAATTATTCATAGCCAAGATGAAGTGGAGAGAAACATTTTCTAAGGGAGTATAGAGGAGTATAATACTAATGTTCAAGTAACACTTTCCATCACATGATGAGGAAAAATAACTTTCCGATGAAAGAAACAAAAAGTCATATCATTTTCCCCCACTATTATATTCAGAAAAAAGTCTCCGTTGGGTTATGTGATCTGTTTGAATACAATAAACTAAGTGGGGAGCAAGTTATTATACAGAAATAACTGACAAAGCGGTTCTAGTCACAACTAAAGCTTTGAAAGTAAGCACTAAATAAGTGGAAGTGTGGTCTGGGGGTGATCACCTGCAGGGTTTTATAGTACTACCAATAAGATTTTTGCACACAATCTAGGTAGATCACTCAATCCAATGGTGCCATCAAGGATGACAGCATTGAGAGTACACGTCATGTTCTGTTTTCAACTAGATTACTTATTTATTTATTTTTAGAGGAGGAACTGGGGATGGAACCCAGGACCTTGTACATGCTAAGCGTATGCTCTACCACTTGAGCTATGCCCTCCCCACACTGTTTTCAACTAGAGAACAAATCCAATGACAGCAGTGATAAAGTCATATCAATTTGTACAGTAGTCCCTCTCACTGGAGATGTGGCTCCAGCACAAGTAAAGGAACAAATTCTGTCTCAGAGTGCTTCCTTCAGTGGCTATGAGCCAGATAAATGAGAACATTTTGAACACTTACACTAAGTACTCTAGGTCAACAAGTCTAGATTGTAAGATTGGTACTAAGTGATACAGTAGTGAAATGTTACTAGTACAAGAAGTCTTCTTAAAACCGTTTATGCTATTCTGAACTCTAAATACAATCTGTAAGATTATTTAAATTTTGAACTTGAAAGTTTTACCTTGTATCGAAAAGAAGTTGATTAAAAATATAGTTGCTGGTGGGGGAGGGTGTAGCTCAGTGGTAGAGCATATGCTCAGCATGCATGAGGTCCTGGGTTCAATCCCCAGTACTTCCATTAAGTAAATAAAAAAATAGATAAATGTAATTACCTCCCTCCTCACAAAAAAAAAAGCAGAAACAAAACCAAAAAATATAGGTCTCAAGTGACTTGAAAATTTTAGTTTCAAATTTGGTGCAATACATTAAGGTTACTTCACTGAAAATAAAAGACATATTTCATAACAAAGACCCATAAAAATGATATGTGTCTTCTCCCAAACCATGTTTAAAAATCATATACAAAGAGATCACATTTCCTGTGTTTTTGCAATTTCTGATAATAAACATTTGTTATTTTATAACTTGATAAAGCTAGTTACATTTCCCTAAATGTTTGAATTCCAGTGATTATTTGAAAAATGCAATTAGAACATATGGAATTCTGGAAGTACATTTCAACAGGGCCACAGTCAACTGGAGCTGAGTTGTGATGGCCCCTTCCACACACCTATGGAACCCCTGCTCCTATAGTCTTTCTCTTTATTTTTCTTATTTGTGCTTACTATATTCATTTTATTTTCTCACTTGTATCACAACTATTTATGTTTTTATTGCCTAATACAGAAATCCTGTAAGGAGCTTCTCATCTTTCAATATGTTTGATTCATGAGGCTTCTGGTTAAAACACATTGAAATCTATAATTTTACCTTTTTTTTCCTGATAGCTAAAATGTTTTGAAATTGAGCACAAGTAAACCCCATGAAATACTTAAATTATAGTCTTAAATGCATGACTTTAAAGCCAATAGCTGACTTTTAAAATGAAAGAGAAAAAATAAAGAAATAATGGATATTAATTTACATACTATTAATGGGATGTATGTTATTACAAATATTTAAAAGGCTATGAGCTTAAGTTTATCTAGATAATACAACTAAAGTTTGTCAAACCATTATAAACATTTTATTTATTTATAAAAATGTTCTGCCATTTACAAAAAATGGAAGGAAAATGTAACTGACTTGTATTGAAATTGACTTACATGCCTTACACTGCTAAGCATATGTTCTGCATCACCATGGCCTTGACTCCTGATCTCAGATGCGTTATCTCTGCACTTCTTTTCCTCACCTCTGCCCAGCAGGCTGATGCTTCAGACTTTTATCACCTGAGATACACTGCAGGTTTGCTTTCCAGCTGAATCCTACTATTATTTCTTATGGTGTTATTAAACATAAGGAGAGCATCATATTAAATGATGACATTTTCCAAAGTCCAAAAATTAGGAGACCACATATTCTAATGGAAAAGTCATGAATGTAAACATATAGAGTTGGCCTTCCTTATCTGCAGTTTCCACATCTGCAGAGTCAACCAAACTTAGATCAAAAATATTCGGGAAATACTCCTTTTCATATTCATTTTCATGATAGGTTACTACAAATTATTTAATTTAGTTCCTGGTGCTATACAGAATAAACTAGGAATATATATGTATGTATATATATATGAAGCATTATGCTATACACCAGAAAGTGACACAAAATTGTAACTATATTTCAATTAAAAAAAAACTAAACAAAATTCATAAAATATATCCAGAAAGTTCTAAAAAGCAACTGATTTTCCTTGCCATACAGAGGCAACTATTTGCAAAGCATTTACATTGTATTAGGTATTATAAGTAATCTGGAGATGATTTAAAGTATACAGGAAGATGTGTGTTGGTTAAATACAAATAATACACCATTTTATATAAAGGACTAGAGCATGTGCTGATTTTAGTATGCAAGGGGGATCCTGGCACCAATCCCCTTGCTGATACCAAAAGACATGATCATACATTTGGTTTCTGCTCTTGGTTATTGTATTAGTTTCCTAGGGCTGCTGTAATATAGAACAACAAGCTGGGTGGCTTAAAACTACAGAAGTTTTTTCTCTGGTAGTTCTGGAGACTAAACATTTGAAACTGAAGTGTTGCCAGGGCCATGCTCTCTCTGAAGTTTCTAGGGGCGGATACTTCCTAGGTTTTGGTGGTTGCCAGCAACCCTCGGAGTTTCTTAAATGCAATCGCTGCCTTAATCTTCACATAGTGTTCTCCCTGTATTTCGTCATATCATCTTCCATCTGTGTGTGTCTGTATCCAAATTTCCCTTTTCTCATAAGGACAGCCATTATTGGGTTAGGGCTTGCTCTTACCCAACATGTCCTCAACTTAACTTGATTACATCTGTGAAGACTTTTTAAAAATAAGGTCACATTCATTGGTTCCAGGTATACACAATTTTTTTTTCTTTTTTTGGAGGGGGCACTATTTAACTCAATACACTTATGAAATATTTGACACTGGATGTGCATTTTGTACATAAAATTTCTCATCTATCAAATGTAAACTAAAAAGAAATGCCCCCATTTTTTCAAGGCAAATCACAGCATGCATTCAAGTCACTCTCTGGGAAAAGTTTCAGTGAAAGAATCTCCAAACTAGTATCTCTGGAGTTGACATTCCCGAAAATCAAACTCCGCTGACTTTCACTCTATTTTTGTTCCCATTATTGCCAGGTCAGTGTCCCCTTTGTTAAATATACCCCAATCCCTTTCCTTGATTTTCCTTAATATAGTTCAAAAGCTTTTCTAAAATAATTTGTAAATTATTCACATATAACAAAAAATGGTTGGAAGAATTCAAATAGCATACAAATCAACGTGTATTTAAACAAACAGGCAGTTGTTTCCTGAATTGTCATATTACATGTCTGATTTAACGGCTTAGAATTTAACATTTTTTTCCAGTTCCTTTTTTTCCTCTCCTGTAGGACTCTTATTGGAGGAATTTTATTCTCTAACAGGTTTTAGAGATGCAGTGACATTAGGGCCATTCTCAACACATGATTCAGTACCTAGTAGAAAGCCCGAGTTCATGTAATTGGTCATTTACGTAAATTGGCTAGATAAATGAATATAGCTTTATGCTTCTCCAGACACTTAGCATTCAAAGAATCTCAGAGATTTTTCCTCTGATGTCTGTCTATTATGGAGTAGTAGGTGACAAATTTTGCTTATGTACTGACTTGTGAAAATATATTTTGCTCTAATTTCTGGGAATTATACCAAAATATACCCAATCCTCATTGTTCATGTATTCCAGATTTGAGAATTTGCCTACTTGATAGATTTATTTGTAACCCTAAAATCTATA
The DNA here is from genome assembly GCF_036321535.1 of Camelus dromedarius. Classification (NCBI taxonomy): domain Eukaryota; kingdom Metazoa; phylum Chordata; class Mammalia; order Artiodactyla; family Camelidae; genus Camelus; species Camelus dromedarius. The sequence continues at coordinate 35,886,378 of NC_087437.1, forward strand.
GTTTTGTTACCTTCATGGTCATTTAAGGACATGTTAGACTGACAAAAAAAATTTGAGTCCCCTGACAGCAGTGTCCCCAGCTGGATCACACAAAATGATGATTTGCCTTCTTGTTCCAGCTCTCATGCTGTAAATAAGTGAACTGTTGTGGTCTATATAGTGTTAGATTTTTGCATTTT